>NC_141699.1:652393143-652823143 GCF_964263255.1 Lissotriton vulgaris
GCCACGTTTTGTTTTAGTTTTGGAAACTACAGCTTTAATTATGGTCTGTGACCAGCCTTTCCCCTTGACTGCTGGCTCATGAAGCTACATTGTGACATTAGAACTCAACTGTAATATGTTATCACATTTGACCATTAGAAACCAGCTTTGATACAGGGATTTCAGACTCTCATGTATTATACTAGTGTAATAATCACACCACTGTTGATACTAATATGATGAGTGTCTACAGTGGATCTCAATTTTCCTTCATGCCATTCAAGCACCACGTACAATGTGCATCATTATGTCAAGAATGCTTAGAATACGTTATGAATAACCAACCATCTGATTGTTCAGTTTTCCCCCATTTAACCCTAGGCACATGTATATATTTCCACCATCACTCCAGACCCACACACCAACATCATGTCACCTGTAGAATGCAACTCTTTATCATACTGCCACATCACTCACACGCCTTGAGAAAACTATTCACCCCCTCGTATGGCAAATCAGATTTAATCAGGACAAACTATTGTAAGGCCAACTGGCCAAGTCTGGTGAGTAAGCTGGAGCTGACAAAGAAAGGTGTTGTGTTCATTCAGAAAGTGAATGAGCAATAAAGATGCCTTTAAATCTGTTACTATATTGTCACATTTGCTGTGTGCTAAAATAAAGAGGTCAAATGTCAGAATATGTCTTCTAACAAATTGCTATTTGTTTTATCCTAGAGATTGGCACCAACTTTTTTTTCCCTGACTGAAAAGTTAGAGTGTTTTATAAAGTGAACTGTCTGATAATCCAGCTGGGCACACAGGATTTACATACCTTGTAAATGAACTGTGCAAATATTTCAAAATATTGTTCAGTAGTTAGGAAACCTTTTTTTGTAATTCTGAAGTGAGATCGAAACAAAGATTTTATTAGGGTCAAAACAAATTCAAATACTTTGCTTGGTGATGTGCAAATGATAAATATTTGCTGAAACCCGATTTCCACACATTATTGTGTGAGTGGGAAAGTTTGTGGCCATTACAATGGAAAATGTTTGTAAATGACAGAGTGCTGCCACATCATGCTTTAGTAATATATTTATTAAAAGTGAGAGTTTTTAAATATGAACTGAGAAACATTCCTGCCCTGATGACAATTTTATTAGTGAACTAAGAGGCAAGTCAGGATTCATGCATACCCTATATATGGGCTTGATTTTTATTATGAAACACACAAAAGGTGATGGGAGGCTGCTTGCAAAACGTCTTACCATTGACAACAGCTTGGTGTAGCACTACAACCGATCATTCTTTTGCCCACCATGCCACCTCAGTTTGGACCAGCCATATGCAAATCGGTCATGACCCTGCTATTCATGGTAACAGTCCATTCTGAACTGGCAAGCAGGGTCCTCCCTGAACTGGAACACAAGCACCTAGAACCGTTTGCACCCTAGTTATGTGCTCATTGGCCGGGTACATCTTGGTTCCAATGACACCGTGAGCACGTAACCCACATCTGGGCATACCTATGCCACTTAGGGTGGTACATGAAACACACAAAAGGTCTTCTTGCAATAAGTCTAACCACTGGCAATAGCACGGGGTAGTACTCCAACCCATTGTTCTTTTGATCACCATGCCACCTCAGTTTAGACCCAACCATATGCAAATCAGTCTTGACCCTGCACCCCAGCCCGAACTGTCAAGCCAGGTATTTCCGAACCCAGGCCCTGTTTCGCACTCGTTATGGGCTCATCATCCGGGTGCAGCTTGGTTCTAGTGAGTCTCTTTCAATCAATCAATCAGGATTTGAAGAGCAAGGCTGCTTCACCCTTGAGGGTCTCGAGGCGCTGTATAATATAAACTGTTGAGAAAGTGGACTTGCCTCTGAAATTATTTAAAGGGAGTTGGGCCACAGCGCATTCCTTGGGTTGTCTGCCCCTGCCAGACAATTCCACCAACATTTTTGTCCTTTACGAGGATATGTCAGGGCTTTGTAGTATTGCCCTTGCCAGACCCTGCCACCAGTATAACAAGCTTCTCAGCCCTTTCGCCTCTGAGGCTCACAGAGAGTGCCTAGGGCATCAGGGACAACGTATCTCAGTCTCCTGCACTTCCAGCAAATGCTCCAGCTAAATCATTTAGTGGGTCCTTTCTGGCACAGCCACCCTGTCTGAGGCTGGATCCAACATTTCCTCTAGGGTGGCAAGTGAGTCCTCCAAATTATCCATCAGGGATCCACCCTCCCATTTATTGTTATCCTGGTGCAACTTCCACTGACCCTGGGTTGCGGTTCAGTGAGGACCTAACCTGGAAGTTCAGGCCGGACGGTTCCTATTGCAGCCGGGTCAACACTGATTTGCATATGCTGGGGTCCAAACTGAGGTGTCATTATGACTGAAAAACAATGTGTTGGGATGCGGCCTCAAATGATTGTCAGTGGCTGAGATTAATTCAAGCATTCCATTCATCATCTTGTATTTTGATGCCCTGAGTGTCCAAGTATGCCCAGCTGTGGGTCCGGTGCTCATTTTTCCACTGTAGCCAAGCTAGGACTGGCTGGTGGACGTTAATAAGGGCTAAACCATTCCTGGGTTGCTTGTGTTCCGGTTTAGGGAGGACCTTGCCTGGCAGTTCGGGCTATACTGTCAAGGGTCAAGATACATTTGCATATGGCTGGGTTCAAAGTAAGTGGCATCATTTGCGAAGAATGATGGATTCTGATGCGGTCCAAGCAATTGCCAGTGGCTGAGATTAACTCAAACATTTCATCAGTCACCTAGTTTTCTGATCCCTTAAGGGTTGCAGGTATGCCCAGATGTGCTCACTGTGCCACTGGAACCAAGCTATACCTGTCTGATGAGCCCTGCTAAGGGCAAAATCGATCCTCGGTGCTTGCGTTCCAGTTCAGGGAGGACCTGGCTTAGCAGTTTGGGCTGGACTATTCCTATTGGAGCAGGGTCAAGACTGGTTTGCATACGGTGGGTCCAAACAGAGGTGACATGGTGGTTGAAAAAACAAGATGTCCTAAGTGTGACGGGTCTTATGCTCGCTATGTCACTGGAACCAAACTACACCTGGCTAAGGAGCCCAAATAAGGGCAAAACCGGTCCTGGGTTGATTGTGTTCCGGGTCAGGAAGGACCAGGCCTCGCACTTCGGGTTGGACTAGTCCCATTAGAGCAAGGCCAAGACTGATTTGCATATAGCTGGGTCAAAACTGAGGTCACCTGTTAAGCGAAAAACTATGGATTGGGATGCAGCCTAGCATTTGCCAGTGGCTAAGATTCAATTAAGCGTTTCATCCGTTGCCTTGTTTTTTGATGTCCTAAGTGTGGAGGGTATTCACAAGCATGGGTCCCATACTTACGGTGTCACTTGAACCAAACTACTCCTGTCTAAGGAGCCCTAATAAGGGCAAACCCGGTCCTGGGTTGCTT
The DNA here is from genome assembly GCF_964263255.1 of Lissotriton vulgaris. NCBI lineage: Eukaryota > Metazoa > Chordata > Amphibia > Caudata > Salamandridae > Lissotriton > Lissotriton vulgaris. Next base: position 652,396,561 of record NC_141699.1, read on the forward strand.
GCGTTCCGGTTCAGGGAAGACCAGGCCTGGCAATTCGGGTTGGACTAGTCCCATTAGAGCAGGGCCAAGACTGATTTGCATATAGCTAGGTTACAGCTAAAGTCGCTTGATCGGTGAAAAACAATGGATTCGGATGCAGCCAAGCAATTGCCGGTGGGTAAGATTAAATTAAGTGTTTCATCCATTACCTTGTTTTTTGATGCCCTAAATGTGACAGCCATGTCCATAAGTGGGTTCCGTGCTCACTGTGCCACGCTATACCTGGCATATGAGCCATGATAAGGGCAAAACCGTCCCTGGGTTGCGGGTGTTCCAGTTCAGCAAGGATCTGGCCAGGCAGTTTGGGCTAGACTGTTCCCATTGGAGCAGGGTCAGGACTGATTTTCATATGGCGGGGTCCAAACTGAAGTGGCATGGTGGGCAAAAAATGATGAATTGAGATGAGGTGCCCAGTGATGGCAAGTGGCTGAGACTAATTCAATCATTCCATCCATATCCTTGTGTTTTGATGCCCTAAGTGTGACAGGTTTACCCAGAAGTGCATCCCGTGCTCTCTGTGCCACTGGAGCCTAGTTATAACTGGCTGATGAACCTAATAAGGATTAACCTGGTTCTGGGTTTATTGTGTTCCAGTTCAGGAAGGACCTGGCCTAGCGGTGTGGGCTGGACTGTTCCCATTGGAGCAGGGTTAAGGCTTATTTGCCTATAGTTGGGTCCAAACTGAGTGGCATGGTGGGTAAAAAACAATGGATTGGGATGCGGTGCCAAGCAATTGCCAGTGGCTGGGATTGATTCAAGAATTCCATCCTACACCTTGCTTTTTGATGCACGTTCCACCTCAAGCAGGGTTGCTGACTGGTGATCACATGTTCTTTTTTTGCAGCAAGAAGTGGATGGCCATTTGCCTAAAGGGGTCATAGAGAGGGTTCCGGCCTCAGAACTATGAACCAGGTGTTACTCCTGCTATTTCTCTTTGTCAAAGAAGGATGGATGCGTTTGATCAATTTTAGATCTTGGCACTCTCAAAACGTTCCTTTGAAAGGACAAATTCAGATGTTTACACTAGCCTGTATGTGCTAGATTCTGAGACTGCATGGTAAAGTTGGACTTGAAGGATGCTTATTTCCACACTTCCATCCTGATGTCCCACAGGTGCTATCTGAAGTTCACAGTGGGCCAGGAGCATTTTCAGCTTGCAGTGCACTTCAATGACTGGCTGATTGGATGTTCAAAGCTTAGTCACCCCCAAGCAGTCCTAGATCACCTTCAGACAACAGCAAAGCTCCTAACACTGTTGGAGTTCACTATCAGCATACCAAAGTCAGACCTGACTCCTTCCCAGCTGCATTTAATCATTGGAGCCTTTCTGAATATGGTACAGATCCATGCTTTCTCCTAGAGTGGAGAGTCCAAGACAGTTTTTTAAAATTTGTTTTTTTTTGGCATTTAAATTATACAAACAATAAGGTCAACATATCGACAACGAATAGAGCAAAATATACAAGAACGAAAAATTCAATGCCACATAGATAATTCAATGTAAACGACGAGCGTAGTCTGGTAGAAATATAAACAAATCTGTAGAGCGCCACCGACACAGTATTGGGGGAAATCAATGATTAACCTATATATTGCAATGCAGGGCTACTAATGGACAGGTTAAATAGACCTACAGAGAGGGAAGGGCACATATTGATCTGAGAGATTAATGGCCATATTTCCAATGTGCATGTCGGCTACGGCGTTGACACTGGGGAGGAAGGGTCAGAAGCCAGTTGACGAAGCCATAATGTGACAGGTTCTCAAATATATTAATGGGTCGGGATCTAAGTTTCCAAAAAGTGGAGAGTTGTTCCTGGTAGATTGTGACGTCTGCCCCAATGTATGGCCACTCTGCGTTTAGGAAGTAGCAGCAACATGGCAGTGAGGTGACGATAAGTAGGTGGAATATACTTAACATAACTCAAGAGACCTACCAATGGAGAGCAAGATATCCCTTGACCTGTAATCATTTGGATATGTGCACATACCTCCTCCCAGTAAGCTGCAATCTTTGGGCATTGCCAGGCAAGGTCCAGGAAGGAAGCATGTGTGGTCCTGCAGCGCAGACAACATGAGTGAGGGACTAAACCTATCTGAAACAGTTGTAAGGGTGTGCAATATAATCGATGTAAAAAATTTGAAATGGATTAAACGTAAGCAATAGTTGGGTGACAGAAGCTCTAGCTGTCCGTAGCAGAAAAGACGCTGTGCATCTGTAAGGGCTTGATCAAGCCTGCCCTCCATTATTCTAGAGCTGTAGAAATTATAATCGGAGATGAGCTCTGCGTGGAATTATAGAGGCGTGTTATTAGCTTGTGTGGAGAGGGGTTCGTTAGAACATGTTCCAGTGCCGGAAGTATTGGAGGTGGGGCTGGGAATTTGGTGTGATGTGCAACGCACGATGCACGCAGCTGATAATAGAGGAGGGTATCAAGAAATGTAATAGATGGAGCCTCTGTACCTTGTAGAGACGAAAGGAATTGTCCAATTGGGTACAAGTAAGAAAACCGTATTGCATTGTGTTTGTGAGTGTGTGTAATGGCTTCTTTATCTAAAAGTGGAAGGATCTGGGGATTGTTGGCAAGTGGAATAGAGGGGGCTCTTTTGCGCAATCCCTCCCATGCCCATCGGAGAGTTTACACAGTGTTTACCCGGTCTGCATCGTACTTGCTGTACGACCCAACATGTTTACGATTCGTACGGTTCACCTTGAGGGTCCGTGTTGTACGGATTTTCCCTTGCTATTCGTACGGTTCACAACGATTCGGTCGTATATTTTTCCTACGAATCGTACTATGGGATTCGGACGGTAATTGGACGAGTCGTACGGAAAGGGCTACGAATTTCATTCGGTAGTACGGATTAGTTTACCGAATCAGAATTGACCCCAAAGTGTGATGTCTGCGTACATAGAAATTACCAACCCTCTTGTAGAGAATCCAAAACCCCTGTTGGCATGGTATTGACAAAGTCTTGCCACTAGTGGCTCTGTCGCGATGGCAAATAGGATCGGGCATCCTTGGCGAGTGCCCAGTGATGTTGGGAGGTGTCGGAGATGTGTAGAGTAGGCAAAATTGTTTAACAAAGGTAGGGCTAAACCCAAGTCTAGCCAGGAGTGGAAAAGGGTACGCCCAATCCAACAAATCAAACGCTTTAGTGACATCAAGTAATGCAACTACCGCAGAAACATTGGGGACAAGATGATGTATAACCGCAAATAGTGTACGTAGATTGTGAGCTGTTGAATGGCCCAGAATGAACCCAGACTGCTTGGGGCATGCAATCATGGGTAATAGTGGTTGTAGTCTGTTTGCCAGTAGTTTGGCATATACTTTGTTATCAACATTGATTAACAAGAGGGGTCGGTAGTAATCGCAGAGATTGGCGGACTTCCCCGGTTTGAGGAGTGTTATAATCGTAGCTTCCCTTAAGGATAGCCCAGGGCTCCTGACTTTAAATAATCCTGATACATTGCAAGGCGGTGTGGGGCCAACAAGGGGGCATATTCCTAAAAGATGGTGGGGGGGAGCCTGTCTATATCTGGTGCCTTATCTCCAAGTAGGCCTTGTATGACCTGCACAATCTCTTCAGTAGTGATAGGATCATTGAGATAAGCCCAGTGTGCCTGGTCCAGCAAGACAAACTGCACAGTATCAAAGTAATCAGTTAATACAGTCTCGTCTGAGTTGTGGACTATAGATACGTTCTCATGTTGAAAGAATAGGTTTTTTCAACATGAGAAGGTATTGGTGAACATTTAAGAGCAAATTGGTGAACATTTAAGAGCAATCAAGCAGAATGATATTAGATATCCAATAGCAGAACATGTGCGCAATTGCACAGCCCAAGATGTCAGTAGAAGTTTCAGATTTCTTTCGGATAGAACATATTAAAATTGATTCACGAGGTGGAAACAGGGAACTTGTGTTGCAGAGGTGCGAGGCAAGGTGGATCATGCGCTTGAAAGCCATAGAGGACGGCTTGAATTTTGATCAGGAGCTACAATATTTTTGGGGTGACTGAGTATGAAACGTATGACTGGTCAACAGGAACGTTACAAGTTGGATCTAAGTTGATCAAGCTGAGACTGTTATTTCCCTCTGATTGGTCTAAATATCAAGCGTTGCTGTGGAATTGTAATAGATACACGATATGTAAAATACAGGATATGGGAGCAAGTATATTTGAGCCTTAATGTGACGGGAGCGTCCGAGCTACAAGCAGTATTATAACTCAAGTGATCTTTTAGGCGGGATGTGGGGCAAAGTGAGAGCATTATGAACCTAAGATTGAAATGTGAGCTTTCCCGTACCGTCCCGCTTCTATGAGGGTGATTCTAGGTTTTTAGGAGAGAATGGTGTCTAATTCTCGGAATTGGGATCGCCTGCATAACACATGGTTAAATACTGATTAAGTTATTAATTGTGTGTGAAGCTATCCAATATTTAGATGAGATTGGGATTTGATGTTAATGATGAGGCACTACACTTTTTAGGCACAGTATAACGGCTAGGGATGACATTAATGGGTTCACCCCTGATGCATGACGTCTCAGGAGTATCGGGACTGTCATATGAACTTAGAGCCAGTCGACAGACATACCCGATTTATGTTCTGATTATTCAATTGTTTAATAAATATCACGTCACCACGTATACAAATTCTGGGTTAAAACACACGCCGTTTTAGATTTTGGAGTATTAAAGCACCATGTTAAGATGGCGCCCAAATACCAGGGTTTGGTTGAAGAAGTCTGTCTTTAGTTTCTGAGACGGATTACAACTACCGCGAACCCGGAAGACAGGGGCTGCTCGCCTGTACTCGAGTGCAGTGAGGGAGACGTTATCGGGAGACCGAGGAACAGAGACGAAAGGTAAGAGGGGTGAGCGGTGATAAGCTTTAGATTAGAGAGAAACCAGTGGTGACGGGAGTAAGGGTAACTCGGCTTTCCACATTTTTGTTTTCATATTAGGAGACGCATAGGAATCCTAACTGTGGCATGATAACGATGGCAGCTGTACTTTTTCCAGGCTGCTGTGAGTCTGGATTATACACGGTAGGGAGTTTTCAAAGTTGATATCCGGACTTGTGCTCTTTAAATATATAATGTCATATTTTAAAACCAGGTGTTCCTGGATTTGTATTTCAGATTTGAATTGGGCACGACTGAGGAGTATATGAAGAGGCCAAGTGAAGCCATAGTGATTATTTTTGAAAGGTAAGGGGAGAACAAAATTGGTGAACGCCTTTCTTTTGGTACTGTTTGGATGAATGATCTTTGGCGATTTTAGGCCTTTTTGGAGTGTGAATAAGGTCAGCTTATAGATTCTACTGTTGGAAATCTTGTTTCAGACTCAACTGGCCGCATTAATTGAATGGAACATACATTATTTGTGGTCCGTGCAGTATTAAAAGTGAACTTGGAATCAAGTTGCATCAGATCCAGCATTATTGTGAGATAAGATAGATGATAATGGGTGACTGGATTTCGTAGTAATACTTACAGAGGCTGGGCAGGAGAGAACTTAAAAGTATATATTATGTGTTTATCTAGATTTAGAGACTACTCATATCATGGATATTATAACGAAGTTGAGGACAAAAGTACTAGTATATCGACGCATTATTTTCTCCAGTGAGGTAGGACTTGATTTAATAAGTAAGATGGCTGTTGACTGAGCTCTATATTGATGACGCTTTGCCTCGCATGTTCTGAAATAACAGGAGACCTTATTTTACTTTGATTTAACAGGATCAAATCTTGAGAAACTTTAAGGTACCGGAGTCAATTGACGCACATTTTTGCATATTCTCACATGGGCTATATAGATATAATAACACTATGGTTGATCCAGGGTATTTAATACAATGATCACTATGTCACACTGAACTAGATGTAAAGAAAGAAAAAATGGAATGCTGATTATGGAATTATGTATCAAAGTGTACCTTTTGAAATGTGGTCTAACAAAATAGAGTGTTGTTCCAAAAAAGCATGCTCACTGTAGGCTTGAATAGTCCTTTTGCACATGGTTGAAACAATGTGGGCTCTCTTGGCACTGATGTAAGTGCTGTAGTATGTAATTACAAATGCGCAATTTGTATTATTTCCAGCCCTGATGAAGCCGTAGGTTAACCCTACCACGGCGAAACGCGTTGGCACAAGGGATTGGAATTTGATGAAATTAAACAAGATACCAACAAGAGCCCAACCGAAGTTTTGCAGATTTTTTCATATATTCATAACTGAACTTTAGAAGTGCATGTGTGCTCCGAAACATTGTTTAAGCATTGTTCAATCTCTGATTGAGTTTAGGGAAGTAGGGTGTTCTCTTCCCCGTCTTTTGAATGCACCAAACTTATTATTTGTTATAAAATAGAAGGATCAGGTGCCATACAATATCTCAAGCTATGAAGAGGGGGCGAGCGAAATAGCAAAGTGTCCACAGTTAATTCGTTTTCATGTAGGTCAGTGGCGTTAAAGCAGACGACACCCGGATAAACAAGCATACTATTACGGTTCGCGCCAACATTTATGCCCGCCGCGTGGCCCCAAAACATCGCGAGAGTTGAGGCACAGATGTGAAAGCAAAGATGGACCGAACAATAAACCCACTACGCTGACCCGCAAAAAGAGAAAAGAAAAGGCCAAAGAAAGATAAGAAGAGAAAAAAGGCCATAGAAACAAAGAAAAAACAAAACTCCCATCCCCCAACCCCCCACCCTGCACCCCTGCAGATGACTACAGCCTACCCCCCTAGCAGCGTGCCTGTCGCCCAAGAACCGAAACCCGAAATATAGAAGAAACAGGGAAAAAAGGAAAAGAAATTAAACCCCACCCGAAGAGGGGAAATGGAGGAGGGCTTCGTTCAACACACTCCCGGTCTCTCGCCCCCGTCCTAAGCAACCCCGCTCCGGACTCCGTCAATTCAATAAAACAATCCCGTTAACCAGAATACCACAATAAACAACTCAGACAGCAATCTCAGCCTTGGCCCCGTCGATTAAATTCGCGGAGTCCTTCAGGGGAAGAAAGCCCCATCCTCAAAATGTCAAAAGGTACACAGAAGTTAGCAGGACAGGGGTCCACAGATGAAAAAGGAACGGCAGGTCCCAAATTAGTCGGCTGGTACCAACGATGCCCCTCCCCGTCTCCGAAGCCAGGCTTTATCCCATCCGCCATCTTAATAGACCGACTGGGGAGGGGGGTCGACACAGTCCAAAGCAGTTCACGGTACCAATTGATTATAATTAACTATATGAGCGCCAGTATATCCTTTACAACTAAAAGCATAGACTCTGTAAACAGATTGGTGTTAGATATCCCAGGAGTGTGGAAACCACTGGGGGCGCTAACTAATATCAGTTTGTAGGTTATTTGGCTTTCAGTTCAATATACTGAGTCTCTTTACTCAGGTGTCCAAAGCTGCACCCTGCAGTTCTCCTCCGCAGTGCAGAGGATACATATGGAATTACCAAGGCTGAGGTTCCGAACTGAAGCGATAGCTAAAATGGCAGGGAAGGGGCATAAGTGCCGTGCTGTTTGGTATCTCTTATCTCTGAGACAGCCCCTTGTTTATGTCGTCTGAGGGATGACAGGCATTCTCCACAACACACTGGAGGCCTCAGTTGCCAATCAACTGAATAGCCGCCTGCTGGGGGTTGATTTTAAATATTAAAACAGTCACTCACCCTCCTAAAAAGTTGGAAGAATCCACGATGCAGGCCAACCGCGCACTAGGCAATAGGAGGTGCAGAAGGAGTGGAGCACCCCCCTCAGCATCTATGCCCCCCCCAAGCAAGGGGATGAACAGTGCTCCGCAGTCTTTATATGGAGGTGCCGGTGTCCCAGCCGCCAGCCAACGCCAGCTGCTGAATCTATGGTTCTCACAGGCGGGCCTGGGATGTCGGCACCACCTGCGCGGTCCCAGCAAATTGTGGTCTGCCTCCAACAGCGCGCCCATCCTAGAGACGACTCATCCCGGGCCCCCAGCTGCAAGGATCGTGGATGGGTGAAAAAAGTCCTCTAAAAAAAGTCCTCGGAGCAGCCCGACAGGATCCGCATTGCCGGGCAGCACAGGCCCACCACGCCACGCAACAAACGCCGCAGTAGGCAGCGTGCATACCCGACCGCGCAGGCCCCGCCACAAGTACTAGGGGAAGCCTCCAGCCCCAAAAGAGGTATCAATTGGATCCGGGGGTATTTTGTTGCTGTGTCCTTGGTGTCAGGCGCCCCTGAGACCATTGGATAATACTAGGATTTTGTGCTTGGCCGGCAGAGCTCTCTCAATGAGCGGCGATCTTGCTGCCCGGCGAGACCAAGCCCTGAGTCAAGGACAGTTGGCAATGCGGATCCTGTCGGGCTGCTCCGGGGACTTTTTTTAGAGGACTTTTTTCACCCTATTCTAAACTTCTCCCTGTCCATTCCAGCACATACAGGGTTTTAGGGACGTCTCGGGATGGGAGAAAGGGGGCTGTCAGAAGGCGTGAGATCTTTTTCAGAACATCACCATCATGTCCCTGGAAGAGTTTGGGAGTGAAATTGGGATAGGCCCGGGCCACTTCCTACAGCACACAGACGTGTAACGCATGGCTCGGAAAATGTGGACGTCCTTTCTGGATTAACCTGGATAGTTGCACATGTTAAAGATGATGTTCGACCTGGGTTTCACCAGGGGTCTCGTCTCCCAACTGTATGGAATGGAATGGAATGGAATTGTCCTCAAAAGTGGTAGACAGACACATATCACATCTATGTATGCCAATTGGGATGGGAATCTGGAGTCCCCTCTCACGGATGAGGAATGGAGGCACACTCGGGCCCAGGTGCAGGAAGTGGCGAGTAATTCCAGTTTACATTGACACAATTTTAGTACGTGCATAGAGCATCCCTGACTCTGCAGCGGCTGCACAGGGTTTACCCTATGCACTCAGCTGAGTGCTTACGATGTGGACTGTCCCTGGCTGCATTTGACATTGTTACGTGGACCTGCGGGGTGCAGCCCTTTTGGGAGGAAGCGGTGCGGGAAATGTGAAGTGTGGCGGTGGTGAAGGTTGAGTTGACATGGAGCCACAGTTTGTTGGAACTGTTATTATCCCCTAAGAGGGGCTGTAGGACTCAACACAGATTTGCTCAGCTAGCACTGGTGCTGTCCAGACAACGTATCGCCTTCGACTTGGCCAGCCCGACCCCTCCGATGCAGGTTACGTGGAGAGGTAGTTTTTTTGGAGTGGGCAGTGGTGGGAGAGTGCAGGCTCTGGAAGGTTAAAAATGCATACCTGGAGATATGGGGGGTAATAGTGGACTGTCTGGGAGGGAATGCTGACGTGGTAGTTGTCAATTCTGCCCTGAGCTCGCCTGGGGATATGCCTGATTCTGCCTGTGTGTTATTTGAGAAAATGGCTGAACCCTAGTGGCTCTGGAGGGGGCCTTAAACCTGTGGCGGAGATTGAGTGATGGAGTTTGGATAACTCTGCCTTACTCTGGGTTCACTGCCACTAGGATGGTGATGGTGGTACCCTGTCCTGTGTATTCACTCAGTAATATTGCTGAAGGACTGATATGGGTACATTGATTCACGCACAATCGTGATTACATGATGAGCTGCCCCAACCCCGACCCCTCTCCTTACCTAGTCCTTTCTTTCTGGTACTCCACACTGTCTTAGGGGGCGAGGTGCTCTGCTGCTGGGGCCCTGTGTTTATTGTTTGTTTTAGGGTGGTACTTTCTAGGGCCTGACCTTGTTGTCTTTCTTATTTTGCAAACCGAAAGGATAGTGCACCAGCAAAGATCCCACAACCGAGTCACCTTCAAGTCACCTGTCAAAAAATACCACCAATGCCAAAAAAACACGAAAAGTGGTGCCTTGGTAGACTTCATCGAAGCCAGCTCCAACCCAGTAAAGGAAATCTACAACATTGTCAGAGTTCTCCTGCCTGTCAGCCACTGAGAACATGATGGCCCCTTCCCAGGAACTCTGCGACACCTTGAAGAACTATTTCCACAACAAGATGTCCACCATCTACAGAAACTCAAAATCCCACCACACCGACCCCTACAACTTCCTCACACCAACTGACGCCACCCACAACCATCCGCTTACCACATGGAAACAGCTCACCACACAGAGCACCACATCATGAAATCCATCCACTCTGGAGCACCCATGTACCCCTGCCCACACCACTTCTTTAACCTCGGGAGCAAGGAACTCAGCCTTGAACTCACCACCATTCTCAGCACATCTATCACCATGGCCTCCTTCCCCGATGGATGGAAACACGCAGAAGTCAGAACTCTCCTTAAGAAATCCCTGCTGAGTCCAATGAACTCAAGAACTACCTCCCCATCTCTCTGCTTCCTTTCCCCACCAAAGTGCTTGAAAAGGCGATCAACCTCCAAATCACTGAACACCTGGATAGCAACAGTCTGTTGAACATCTCCCAATCTGGCATCCGCTCCAATCACAGCACCGAAACCGCCCTGATCGATGTCACTAACAAGATCAGAACCCTCCTCGACAGGGTAGAAACAACTGCCTTGATCCTCCTCCACCTCTCAGCAGCGTTCAATATCATATCCCACTACACCGTCCAAGAGACTCCACCCCATCAGTATCCAGGGAGATGCCCTCAAAGGGAGCTCATCCTTCCTCAAAGGACGAACCCATAGAATATGCCTTCCACCCTTCACTAAGGAACCCAGGAGCATCATCTGTGGTGTCCCTTAAGGATCATCCCTCAGCCCCACCCTGTTCAACACTAACATGACATCCCTGGCCAGCATTGACAGAGCATCATATCCTACACAGACGAGACCCAGGTCTTCCTCTCTCTTTCAGAAGACCCTCCACCACTAGGACCAACTTCTACAACTGCATGAGGAGCTTCGCCGAATGGATGAAGACCAACTGTCTGAAGCTCAACTGATTTTTGGAAACAACACCTCCTGGTGGAACGACACCTGGTGGCCCACCAAATTCAGACCCACACCCATAAATCACGCCTGAAACTTTGTCAACATCCTGGACCGCAAACTCACCATGAAATGCCCGCAACGCAGTCTCCTCTGCCTGCTTCCACACCCTTTGCATGCTCCAAAAGATCTTCAGATGGCCCCTCATCACAACAGGAAAACCTTCATGTAAGTCCTAGTCACCATGCGGCTGGACTACTGCCACATGCTCTGTGTATGAATCACCACCCAACTCCAGAGGAGACTCCAGATAATACAGAATTCAGCTGCCAGACTCATTCTTGACCTCCCTAAATGGGCCCTCATCACCCCCACCTCAGGAACCTCCACTGGCTACCCATCTGGAAAAGATGCCAATTCAATATACTCATACACGCCTACGAAGCCCTCCACAACCAAGTACCTGCATACATTAACCACCGTCTGAACTTCCAACAACCCTGAACACACCAGCGCTCTGCCTCCCTCGCTCACCCCCTGAAGCTACAGTGGAGGATGTTCCCTATCCTACCTCACTGCCAAATATTGGAACGACCTTCCTCTCTCCCGGAATTCAGAAAGGGACTTGAGACACAGCTCTTCGACTGATCCCAGCAAGAACCTAGGGACCGATGTAGGTAAAACGCATTTTCCGATTTTAAAATACCGAATTGCACCGAATCGGTATTTTGAAATCGGAAAATGAGATGTAGATAAAAAAAATCGGATAAATACCGATTCGGTCGTAATCGGTATTGTGATTCGATACGTACCGAATCGGCATCCACCGAATCGGAATTTACCGAATCGGCTACAACCGAATCGGCAAATACCGATTCGGTAATCGCAATACACCCCCATGGCCAAAAGGCCCATAGGAACGCATTGTAAATACAGAATCGGGATTTACCGAATCGGTAAAATCCGATTCGGTAAATACCGATTCGGTGAATGCCGATTCGGCAAGCTATTCATACTGAACCCAGAGACAACAGCCAATGAGGTGGATCCACCCTCCCCCACCCTAGCAGGGAGTGGCTACCCAGGCAGGTGCAGCTCATTAAGAACTTTCTGGAGAGGCAGCCTGAGCTGAGCATTCACAGTGAGCAGCAGTGGAAGCAGGATCCAGAGCACTGTGAAAGATGGCTAGCAGCAGTGAGAGCCAGAAGGCTGTGCAGAAGAGGAAACCTAAATTCAGCACCATGGAGCTGCAAGTGTTGGTGGAGGAGGTGGTGAGGGTACACAGGCAGCTGTTTGGGAGGCTGTCCCTCACTGTACCTGAGAGCACAAAGAGGAGGCTGTGGAGCGATATTGGGGAGAAAGTAAACGCTGTTGGTGTTACCCCCAGGAGCCTTGACGATCTCAAAAAGAGGTTCTATGATATCCGCAGCCTAACAAAGCTGAAACTGGCAGAGCTGCAGAGGCAAGCTGGACTTACTGGTGGAGGCAGGAACCCAGCGCCACCCCTCACTGAGTTGGAGGAACTAGTGGTGACTACCATCGAGAGGGAGAGTGTGGTTGGAGTTGGGAACCTGGATAGCTCAGCCAGAGCTACAGCTAAAGGTAAGAAGCATGCGCATCATGACACACCCTACCAGACACCTCCCCTTTAGACCCAATGCACAGCCAAACCCCAGCCCAGTACTGCTACCAACAGACATGAGAACTGCATCATGGTAAATGTAGTCAGCAGAAGTAGGCAAAAATGCCAGTGCAGAAGCAAAATTAAAAGAACTGTGAAACTGAATCAAAGTATTTGAAATGATATGTGCAATGCTTTAATTGTAGTGACTATAATACATCAGCACTCAATTCACAAATGCTTCTTTATACCTAGGGGCACCATCAGGCGGAGGAGCAGGAGCAACTCAGGCACCAGCACCAGCATCATCTTCCAGTGCGGTGGCAGGGCCAAGCACCAGTCAAGCAGCACAGGAGGAGGAGGAGGATGAGAACACCAGTGCCCTGGGAAATGAGGAAGACCTTGGACATTCCTTCACATTTCTACACTCCCCCCGATTATCTGGCACGCCCCCATTTCAGTTCTCCCCAGAGAACTCACCACCACCGAGCCACCCTGCACCTGCCACATCTCCTGCCAGGAGTATTGTTGTAGCTCCATTGAACCCCATCGAGGGAGCAGCGGGTCAGGCCCCAGCTACCAACACAGTTCCACCTGTGGCACCCCAGCCCACACAACAGGGCAGCAGCAATCCCCGGAGACGTACAACATCCAGCACTGCACTTCCAGCACGGGAAGGCAGCGTCTTTCAAGGGCTGGAGGGCAGCATGGTAAAGATCCAGCGGATGCAGGCTAAATCCATCTTGGCCTACCAGCGCCAGTTGCGGCAGCATAACCTGCAAATGGGAGAGATGGCGCAGGGGTTTAAGACATTTGTAGAAAGCAATAAGGAAATTGCTACAGGTCTTGGCCGTATGACCACTGCCATCACGCAGCTATGTACAAAACTCAATGAGCACGAGTTCTCTCGCCGCAGGGATGCCCGCATGCACAATAGGTCAATAAACCGCCTTGCTGCTGCTACCGCACAGCTATGCCAACGTGGGGCAAATATGGAGGCCAGCCTGACCCAGAACACAGCAGAGGTCACCAGGGGCATGGCCCGCATTACGACCGCCATGGAGGCACTTATAATTTCAAACACTGTGGTCAATCCAGCCCTGGACCTGGGCGAGGCTGGGGACAGCAGCAGCCGCAGCAGCCCGGCCAGCGCAGTGTCAGAGCCGCGCCGGAGCACCAGGCGCTCTGCTGAAGCTGCTGGACATGCAGAAGGGGGAGAGGCACATCCCAGTGGGGCTGCTAAGCGCAGCAAAAAATAAGCTTGCCAGGGCGGGTGAGGCAACCCGGACAATTGACATTGAACCACTTTTTGTTTACATTTTCTTTTGTTGCACATCAGTGCAGTAACGGTGTTGCAACATTATTAAAAAATTCATTTCCTTACATCCATTGACCTGTCTGTGCATCTGTACTCACTCAGAAATAGTTTTCTGTAATCTCCTCACGTCTGTATCTGCCATCACTTGGCGTAGACACCCCAGCAGGTTGTGTTTGTGGCACAGCAACGTCGTCGTCATGGTCCTCGTAGTCTGACAACTCCACCTCAGTGCCCTTCTTCACCGCAAGGTTGTGCAACATTGCACAGACAGCTATGATCTTGCAGCAGGTGATGGGGGTATACTGCCTTGCACCTCCACTCTTGTGCAAGCATCTGAATCTGCTTTTCCAGATGCCAAAGGTCCGTTCAACTACATTCCTTGTGCTTTTGTGGGCCCGGTTATACCTCCTTTGGCTGGGTGTAGAGGGGTTGAGGTAGGGGGTGAGTATGAATGAGCGGAGGGCATATGCACTGTCGCCTAGAAGGAAAAGGGGTAACATTACTCACATGCATACATGTATTTCACGTAGCTACTTTGTGTTATGGGGGTCTGATGATGTGTCTCACCTAGGAGGTATCCTTCACCAAATTCGCCAGCCGTCAGCCGTGCATAGATGCCGCTCTGTTGAAAAATGTAGGAGTCGTGGGTACTCCCTGGGAATTTAGCGACCAGGTCTGTGATGGTGCACTTCGCATTGCAGATCACCTGAACATTGATGGTGTGCGTAGACTTCCTATTGCGGTATATGTATTCTGTGTCAGCAGGGGGGCAAATCGGAATGTGCGTGCCATCTATACAGCCAATGATTTGGGGAAATTGTGCCATCTGGTAAAAGTCAGCTTTTGTTTGTACCAGTTCCGCGTGGGTTGCAGGGAAAGAGATGTATTGGTCCATCCTCTGTATCATGGCGTCAAGGAATTTGTGAAAAAACCTTGGCAGGCTGCTCTGGGTCACCCCTCCTACCGCAGCTACTCCACTTTGATAGCTGCCAGACGCAAGCAGGTGTAGGCTGCATAGCACCTGCACGTGCGCTGGGATGGCGTGTGCCCTTGGGGTGGGGTGGTCCAACAGTGGTTTGAGGTCCCTGATGAGCTCCAGAATGGTGTCTGAGTCCAGCCTGTACCTCTGTAGGAGCTCTGCCTCTGTGAGCATGAACAGGGTGATCCTCTGTCTGTAGACCTGTTCCTCTCTTTGCCATTCCCTCTCTCCTTCCTGCTGTAGCCGTAGCCGCCTTGCAATGACATAAAAAGCAGCCATCCTGCAAGTTGCAATGCATTTTGGGTCTATTTTTATAGGTTGAAGTTGGTTACCACCTGATTGTAATCCATGGTAAAAACCGATTTTGAAATACCGATTTAGAGCCAAAATCGGTATTTCTATGCTTCCCTACATCTCTCTCTCTGTCCGATTCGGAGATTTACCGAATCGGTAACTCTACCGAATCGGTCGATTATCCGATTCGGCATTTTTCCGAATCGCTGTGTCTACCGATTCGATACATGGACCGATTCGGTATTTTTTCCGAATCGGTGTCACTACCGATTCGGTACATGTACCGAATCGGTATTTTTAACGATTCGGTATGTTACCGATTCGTTCTCTTTCCGATTCGGGGTATTTCCGATTCAGATTATTTCCGATTCGGTAGCCATTCCCAATCGGTATATATACCGATTTGGACGATTTTCATTGCCCTACATCTCGATGGCTGTATACCGATCGGTAAGGGCAGAAAATCGGTATTTTCGGCCGTTACCGATCGGTAACGGCCTACCTACATCGGGCCCACAGCGTCTTGATACCCTCACAGTGATTAGCAGCGCTCTACAAATTCAAGATGATTGATTGATTTTGTCTATTCAATTTCTGGACTTAGCCCTCTCCAGAGAACCTCCATTTTTGAAAGGTACATCTTTGGTATCAATTATAAAGGGGAGGAATATGCTGTTAGAAGTGTCCATAAGAAAAACTAGTTAATTACCTTCAGTAACACTATTTTTTGTTGGATACTCTATTCAACTTCAAATTTGTCGCTGCCCTCTCACCTCCTCATTCTGTGCAGTCGTTTCTTTTAATCATCAATTAGAGATCTGCAGACTGCACTGACATTTCTTTTGAGCTGCACGTCCGAGAGCATGGAAAGAGTCAAGGAATAAATTGACGTTGACACACAGAGATAGTGCTTATATGCTGATCTTATCCATCATATTCTGGGTGGAATAAGGCCAACACGAAGTTGTATGGCGTTCCTAGCTGTGCATGGGAGCTTTGCTGTCAAACTTCCAGATCCAGTCTGGTACCTGGAGAATATTCTAAAGGTGTGAAATCTGCAATTGCGATAGAGGCAGCCACCAGATAGAGCATTATGGGAGGCAAATAACGCATTCGTCTACCCCAGTGCTTAACTTTGTAAAAGTAAAGTACTTTAATAACACAGAAAGCAGAATGGTACATATGTGAAAGTGAATTATTAGTGGGTGGTAGGTGGTATGGCCTTTGAACCTTCCCGCCCTGGAAGGCAGTTCCTGCTTGGACGAGGTCCATCCAGAGCAGGCTTTGTTCCCAGCCTCTGAGAGCGAAGGCTTTTAACCCATTATGCTAAAAACATGACTAGTAGTGCCAGGCTGGCTGAGACTTGTCAGTAACCCCACTACTAGTCAGTAGGATTTCAGGGGGCACTTCTAAGGTGCCTTCTGAATGCATTTATTAATAAATCCGACACTGCCATCAGTGCATGTTTATTGAGACAAGATGTTTGGTACCAAACATCTTGGGGTACAGTGAAGCCATCATTGAGCTGGAGAACTCATAATGACGAGTGTCCAGCCCATGTACTCGATATGGCTTCCCTGTTCACTTCCGTCCAAAAATGGACTTCGAGATTGCAGGGTCATATCTGCTCAGGCAGATTTGTCCACACATGGGACTTAGTGCACCCTGCCTTTGGTCTGTAAGGCCTGCTGTAGGGGTGGCTTACCTATATCTCATGGAGTGTCTGTAGGCATGGCATACAGAGCTGTGTGCCATGCCTGTCGATTCTTGGGTTTGTCTGCAATAAGACTCGCAGCCTTCAATGGCAGTTTGCATGATCTTGGTGAGGGGTCCCTAGGATGGCATAATTCATGCGGCAGCCATAGTGGAGCCTCTTCGGTCCCAATGCCCTAGGTACCAGGAGTACCATTTACAAGGAACTTACAGGGGGGGATGAAGTTGAGCCAATTGTGGAACAATGGTACATTTTTGGGAAAGAGCTCTGGCCCTGAGGACCTGGTCAGCAGGGACCCATTGCACTTTTAGTCAAAATCAGATCACGTATCTGGCACAAAGTGGGGGTGACCATGTCAAAAGGGGGCACTTTCCTACACTGAGCCTACAGAATGGCAGTCCCCCACCCTTCTGCCGAGCTCAAAGGAGTCCCTGCCCATTCAGGTAAAATTACCAGGCACAGTGACCTATTGTGTAGTTCCTTTGCAGAATTTCACACTTTATTCAGGCTTAGTAGAAGCTGGGGGATGCTGGAGAGTTTATGAAATAGTCCTCCAGGAACTTAATAGTTAATTTCCCCTAATATTTATTAAAAATCCAACGTTATCATTAGATTAAACTTTTAATATTGGTTAAACATACTTGTGTAATTATTTTTCTAGCTGGTCCCATTTCTGAGATACACTTTTAGTATTTTAATCTGTAGTCTGATTTTCTACATAGGACAGCTAGGCCTACCACAGTGAAAATAGCTTGTGGGGATTTGTCACTGTAGGGAAATGGTAACATTATTTTCTCCATGTCCTACTTTTAAATACCATGCACCCTGCTTTGTGGACTACATAAACTTCCTCGGGATCACTTACTAGTATTACAATGGTATCCCTGAAGCCAAGTTTTCTTTATCACATTGGTGGAAGCCACATAAGTGTTGCAGACCACGGGTGACATTTAACTTTCTATGACAGGGTGCAGTTTCTAAACCATATATTATGCATTGTAGGAGAGTTAAATACCCCAATCATTCATACATGTTTTAGGAGTCAGAGCACATACACTGGGCACTGGACAGTAGTGACAAAATGTGCTGAGTTTCAAAATCATCAATAAAATTCAGCAAGAAATAGGTGTAAACACAAAAATTAGGCAAATTCTCACAGTACCAATAAAAGGCAATGGATATAAATGCCTTACTGGTACAGAGCACTGCGCTTGGACGCCTGCAATACCCTCCTTCCTCTTTTCCTTTTTCCCTGGTTCACGATCTATCTGGGTGGGTATCAGTCATGTGCAGTTTACCCCTTTATTGGTTATTTCCCTTAGTTTACTTTATGTTCCTTATGGGTCATGCTCTCTCCACAGAAGAGTCAGTCAGTTCCTGTGGCGTGGTCACACAGAAACTGCAGCTCATGTCTGGCTCACTTCCTCATGTGGAAGAAGATGCACTTGCTGAGGCTAGTCCTCTTGGGCCTTAACAACAGTAGGCAGTAGTGGAGGTAATCATCTGGAGTCTTTGCAAGGATCAGGCATCATAGCAGGCCTGGTTATAAGTCTACTTCTGGACTTTGGGTGAGGTGGTATTGTGGGCTGCAGGATCAAAGTTCATGGGCCACTTGGATGGAGTCTTTTTAAGGCAACACGACCCTGCTATTCAGTAGTGCAGGTAATGTGGGCACAGTCTGTAGATGGACCAGCACAGTCTCCTGAGCCACAGTCTGTAAATGCAGCGCCAGAATTCGTGTGGGTGGATTTCGTCGAAGCCACGATTCCAGACCCGAATCGCTTTTTGTGGGAGACAGTGCTAATTTTTCCTAGACCATGCAGATTGCTTTTCTCAGTGATCCTGTGTGTCTACATGCTCATTGGTCAAATTGCTTTTGGCTCTCCTTGATAAATCACATATCCTGCAGGATTAGTAAGCTCCTTCTGTCTCACCAGGCAAATTGGTTTCAAGGCACTTAAGAACAGAGTCACAGCCTTTTCCTTCCAAGTAAGATTCCAGGTGACATCCCTTCGCCTCTGGGAAGCTGACTGTCTAGCAGACGCCAGTTGTGGTTGCATAATTGTATTATGAGTAATATGCTAATCAGTCCCTTCTTGGTTAATCAGTACTGACAATCACGATTTGGGCCTACACCCTGAATCTACCTTGACACCCACGGGAGGCATGGTACCCAACGAGGTGCTCACGTTTGAACAGGCAGTCCTGAGAGATATTAAGAGATGCCCACCTAAACGCGCCATTTACAATATGTCTAACACTGAAACTAAACCCATTCAAACTTTGGGCAATGACACGACAATCGCCATAAAACCTGCTGATAAAGGAGGAACAATAGTGATTATGAATACCAATGACTATGTCACCGAATGGCAACGACAGCTGGGGAACCAAGCATATTACACACCTATCATGCAGGACCCCACAGAAAGGCTGAACCACAAGATAACTGCGCTTGTCACGTTGGCTCTAGTACAAGGTTGGTTTTCTAAAAAAGAGTCAGAGTTCCTGATCAACAGGAATCTTATGACTCCCTACTCCTATACACTCACCAAGGTTCACAAGGGTACACAGCCCCCACCAGGTAGACCCATAGTGTCAGGGATATGTTCTCTCCTTGAGCCCTTGTCGCAATTCTGCGAGCAATTTATCCAGCTCCTGGTCACCAAGACCCCCTCGTTTGTAAAAGACACCAATAATGTCCTCAATTTACTGAGTACAATTGACAACATCCAAATCGATTTACTTGTCTCATTGGATGTGGAGGCACTATACACCAACATACCCCAGGATCCCACATTAGGGTTGATAGAGAACACCCCCCTCAGAGAAGATTGGTCATACCCTACAACAGTAAGCTTTATCTTAGAGTGTGCCACAATCGCCCTAAAAGAAAACTATTTACAGTTCCAGGATCAGCATTATCACAAGACACAATGTTCTTCTATGGGCTGCACCTTCGCCCGAGCCTGGCCTGCCTTTACATGGAGACTTTGAAGAGCGACACATCCTGGGGGAGATAAATCCCTTTTCTAACCACATCCTGATCTGGCATCGCTACAGTGACGATATTCTGATCCTGTGGCAAGGCTCAGTAGACACCTGTGAGAGGTTCTATGAATGGGACAACACCTTGAATCCTTACCTTAGGTTCACCAAACATATCTCAGCAACACACCAACCCTTTCTTGACCTGTTACTAACCCTCAAAGACGGCAAATTGTGCACGTCTACATACAAAAAAGACTGCAACAGCCTGTTGAGATACAATACCTCAGAGATAATTTACCCTTTAGCCAATTTCTCCATCTTTGTCGTAACTGTAGTTCAGATAGCGACTTCAAAGACCAAGCTGAAACCTTGACTACCCATCTCATTGCAGGTAAATACCCGCCACATGTGGTGAGAACTGCCTGCAGAAGAGCAAGGAACAATAACAGGGTTGCTCTACTAGAAAAATATGAGCGCCCAGAGAGCGAGGTGTTGACGTGTGTAACATCATTCACCCCACAGGCCAACTATATACAGAAGATCGTTAAAAAAAAATGGTCAAACCTGAAAACTGGGCATCTTACGCTAGCCCAGCCACGGTTTGCCTTCAAGCGTACTAGTAATCTCAGAGACACCGTTGTCCACACTCGAAAAAACTGACCAGGTACTCAACAGACACTCTTCGGTCTCCCACTAGTCATGGGACACTACCCATGTGGATCATGTAGTGTTCGTACACTTACTCAACCTTATAAAGAATCCACTTCGGAACATCAAAACCATGGGTACAACATTCACACACGAACTGCAACACAAGTAACTGTGTCTATATGATTACCTACTCATGCACAAAACACTATATATCTTATAGTTAACAGGAGTATGACCCATATTTTTTTTTTTTTTTTTTTAAATATATTTTTATTGCAGGAATTAGCAGATCAATACAATTACGACCAGCATTGTATCATAAGCAATATTAACAGAATAAAGCCCACTGCCCCCCCCCCATACAGTCCATACACAGCCATCCGGCCCACAACCCTGGGGTCGGGCGGCGAAATGTGATGGGGGGTCAGTAGGATGCTGGAGCTGGTCCGGATAATGCACTGTCCGTCATCTGCTTTTCCAAATAAACCCAAAAACCTCCAAAGGAACCCCCCCTCCCCTTATACGTCTACTAACTAAGAGAAACCCCCCCCCCTCCCCACCACCAGCGCCAGGGAGCTATCAGCATAGGATCTGCTATTGGACCCACGGGGAAAGCAATAGGACTATCAGTTCTAACGTTCACCGGGACTCGGGGCGAGTCGCTGTTTCACTTTCAGAGTCACTGGGGGCACAATAATCCCTGAGGGCCTGCACCAACATCTCCCACTCCAACGCGGCCTCCTGCGCCTTCTCATTACCCTGCCTCCAAGCCAGTTGATAACGCAGCGCGCTCTCTCCCGCCGCCCACTTCAAAAGCTCACTGTGCCATCTGCTGCCCGCCGGACCAGCTCGTGCCTTCCAGTTCCTGGTCACCTCTCGTTTAGCAAGTAGGAGCCCTAGGTCGATAAATTTACTAGAAATTTTATTCCTGGGGGTATGGGGGAACCAGTGAAGGAGCCCCACCGCCGCATCTAATGATAAGAGTCTCCCTGTCACCTCCTCCAAGGTCGTCGCTACCTCCTGCCAGTAGGACGTCAGCCCTGGACAGGCCCATAACATGTGTAGGAGGTCCGCCTCCTGAGCCGGACATCTAGGGCATTCCGCCGAAGCCGTGGCAAAATATCGCCTAATTTTCACCGGGGTCAGGTACGCTCTATGAAGAACATAATAGTGGACCAGCTGGAAACGGGCGTTACGTGTGCTCTTCCAGGCTCGTCTCACCAACTGGGACCAGGTCGTCTCCGGGATCTCCCTACCAATGTCCTCCTCCCAGCGGTTCCTCAAAGTGGTGAGAGGAGCCAATCCCTCGCTGACCAACCTGCCGTAGAGGCAAGTGACCGCCTTCACCGTACCCGCCGACATCATTACGTACTGGCACACCTGAGATAAGTGGGGTTCCTCCTGCCCGCTCACCCAGTGTGCCTGGGTCGCCCGCACAATGGCCGAGTGCAGCAGAAAGTCACCCCGGGGGATCCCGAAGCGGTCAATGAGATCCTGAAAGGACAAGAGCGCCCCGTCTTCGTACAGATCACCAACGAGTTGTAAACCGGAATCCTCCCAGGCCGCCAAACGTGACCAATCCCCTCCGTGGGGGAGGGCCGTCAACATCCCCAACGGTATTTCAGGTGCATATGGTGTTCTCAGTTGGCCTTGGGCGTGAGCCCGATTCCAACACAGGCGGACAGTTCGCTCCTCCATCGACAGGTCCCGCAGGACTAAACGTTGTCGCAGCGCTATAAAGGAGAGAACATGCCTAGCCATACCCGTCCCCCTTCCGTCTTCCGGGCCCCGGAATTCCCTGGCGATCTCCTGGGTGAAGGTCTGGAGCTGCGCCGCCAGATAATACTTTTCAAAGTCCGGCACAGCGAGCCCCCCCTCGTCTTTCGGCCTCATCAAGGTGTTGAGGGCTACCCGCCGTCGGCCCGATCCCCAGAGGAATCCGACCACCATAGAGCGTAACTGACGAAACGTGGCCGGCGGGACCCAGATCGGTAGAGTCCGGAAGTAGTATAATAACCGGGGAAGCGCCACCATTTTGAGCAGGGCGATACGTCCCGCCACCGAAAGCGGCAGCGTGGCCCAAAAGTCCATACAACCTCGAAGTGCTCGAATGCAGCGGGCAATGTTCCCATCTAGGAGGTCGGGTTGGTCGTGGTAAACAAATACCCCAAGGTACTTAAAGCAGTCGGGCTCCCATCTAATCTCCCTACTTAACGTAGGGGCGGGGGTACCCCTGCGTACCGGAAAAAGACAGGTCTTGGACCAATTCACTCGGAGGCCCGAAACCTCTCCGAACTCCGTGAGCGCCAACTCCGCTCCGCGTAAAGCGTCGATCGGGTCCTCTAGGAAGAGCAACAGGTCGTCCGCATATAGCGAGACGTAATGCGGGCCCGTAGACGACCACAAGCCCGTATAGTGGGCTCCCGATCGAAGGTGCAGTGCCAGCGGCTCGACCGCCAGCGCAAAAAGAAGGGGGGACAATGAGCACCCTTGCCGCGTGCCTCGTTCTACCTGATACCGCGATGAAATCAATGGGCCCGCTCGGACCCTGGCCGAAGCAGAGGCATAAAGAACCGCGGTCCATCTAACAAATCCCTCCCCGAGGCCGAATCTCCGTAACACCGTGCAGAGGTAGTCCCACTCCAGGCTATCAAATGCCTTCTCTAGGTCCACCGACAAGACAACCGGGGACGGGGCATCCACAAATGGTTCCCCTAGCAATCGGAACAACCTACGAATATTCATAGTCGTGTTCCGCCGTGGGATGAAACCGGCCTGATCCTCATGCACCAGGGAACTCATGTGTCCCAGCAACCTCGATGCCAAGATGCTGCTCAGAATTTTGTAGTCCACTGTCAACATCGACAGGGGACGGTAGGATCCCGGGTCTGATGAGTCCCGGCCCGGCTTGAGGAGAGGAACCACCAACGCCTCACACATCGAGCTCGGGAGTCGCCCCAGCCTCTTCGCCTCCTTGTAGACCACCAATAATCGAGGGGCCAGGAGGTCAGCGTAAGCTGCATAGAACTCCACTGGTAAGCCATCCAGGCCCGGGGTCTTGTTTCTCGCCATCCGTTTAATGGCCCCGCGGATCTCCCCTAATTCAATGTCGGATCCCAGGGTTTTCGCCACGTCCTGCTCTACTGCGCGGAGCTCTAGTGGGCGAAGATAATCATCAAGTCGGACAAGGTCGCGCGCGGAGCGGCTGCGGTATAAACATTCATAGTAATGCCGGAAGCAACTAAGAATCTCCGGTTGGGTGCATACCTCGGTTCCGTCCGTCCCACGCATACTTGTCGTCGTTTGGGACTGGCGCGTAGGGTTGGCCAACCACGCCAACAACGCACTCGACCTGTCACCCTCCGCGATGGACCGAACCGTATAGGCCTTGTAATCAAAACAGCGGAGCCGTTCGACCTCTGCCGCTACTTTTTCCCTCGCCTCCGCCGTTTGTGCTTGCAATTCCGGGTGTCCGGGGCGGCGAATTTCAAGCTCGCGGAGTTCCCGGGCCGCTGTGTCTAATTCAGCCAGGATGACACGCCTCATGCCCACCTTCTTAGAGATACAGTACCCCCTCACCACTACCTTAAAAGCATCCCATTCTAATGCCCTAGTACTCGCGGAGCCGCCGTTGGATGCAAAATAATCCGATATTCTCTCCCCCAGATCCGCTTTGAAGACACTGTCCTCGAGGATCTCGGGTCGCAATTTCCAGGTGGGCACCGCCGGTGCCCCGGGAAACCAGCGAAGGTCCAGCAGGAGGGGGTTATGGTCCGAGATGGTCCTAGCTGAGTACTCCGATCGGACCGCTGCCGAAACCAGTTCGGGCGATCCAAGAAAGCCATCCAGTCTGACATGTAACTCATGGAGTCTCGAGAAATATGAATAATCCCTGGACGCGGGGTGATGCGCCCTCCAAATGTCCGTCAAACCCCAACGGGTTTGCCAATCCTGACGACCCTTAGCCGTGCGACGGACCGGGGAATCGGGAAGCGGGGGATGCGAGCGGTCTATGTCCACATCCACTACGGAGTTAAAGTCCCCCCCAAGCAGGAGGGGCCCGGAGAAGAAGTGGGCCAACGAGCCCGATAACCTGGAAAGGAAGGCAGTCTGGTCCACATTAGGAGCGTATACACAGCAAACGTTCAGGTCCCTCCCCCCTAGAGTGCCCGAGATGGCCACGAAACGCCCCTCTGGATCTAACACTGTCCTCGTGACTTGGAAGGGGACCCCTGCCCTGATCCATATTAGCGCCCCCCTGGCATAAGCGGAGTACGACGTGGAAAAGACCTGCCCTCGCCATCTACGCTGAAGCGCCGCCCCTTCCGCCTTGTTCAGATGAGTTTCCTGCAGCAGCGCCATTTGCACCCCCCTACGCACTAAATAAGCGTGGACCTTGTGGCGTCTGGACATAGTGTGGAGCCCCCTTACGTTCCAAGTAACACATTTCAAGTTTGCAACATCAGCCATTGTCCCAGATTGTTCTTGCACAGTCCCCCCATCCAGGTCCCCACAAAGAAAAGACCTCAATCCTCCCAGCGCTGATGGCGGCCATTTTCCCCAACCAAAACCAACCGTCCCAAAAACAAGCCAAACCCCCACCCACCCACCCCAGGACAGGACCCAAACTGCACCACCTAGATCCCATCCAAACCTCGTCTTTCATCAACCCAAGAACCCCCACTAATCCTACGGTCGCCACCGTAGGAAGGCCTTATGGGCCAGGTGCGGGCTGGGCGGAGGCAGTGGGCCCTCGTCGCTCAGGCCACCAGGACTATAACAAGCCCCAAACAGTGCCAAAAACTTCTCGGGGCATGAGCAGAGGCCCCCCAACCCCTTTCCCCTTTTTTTTTTTTTGTCAGCCTTAAAGGACGGCAACCGCCTCCCCCTTGCCGGGCCCCCACCCAAAACAAGTCAGCATACCCCGTTACCCTTGTCTATCCAAAAGGTCCTCCACCGATTTCGGAGTGATCACCGGTGTATGGGTGCTATCGGCCACTGAGTCCTCCGAGTCTGATGGTGCTCCCTCTGCACCCGGGTTTTCTTCCTCCTCAATGGCTTCATCCCGTGTCCCCGACAACTCCGACAGTACTTCCAGCACTCCCCTCCGCTCCGATGACGTCTCCGCCGTTGAGGGCCCTCCTGTGCGGCCGTGGCGATTTCTGACCCTCTTGGATCGCCGCCTTTGTTCCGGCTCGTCTGCTTGTTGGTACGAGGAGCCAAAGCCATCTTTTCCTGTCCTGTAGAGCTCGAGCCAGACACAGACATCCTCCGGGGTGTCGAAGAACTGGGTTTTGTCATCGACAATGATGCGGAGCCTTGCAGGGTAGAGGAGTGAATACTGAATGCCCTCGCTCCTGAGCTCGCGCTTAACCGCTAGGAAGGAGAACCGCTTGCGTTGAGTCTCGTAGGTGTAATCTGGGAAGATGTTCACCTGACTGTTCGCTACCTTGAACGGGCCATTGTGTCTGGCTGCATTGAGGATTAAGTCTCTGTCTCGAAAATGCAGCAGCCGCGCTACCACCGGTCTCGGGGTGCGTCCCTGTTGTAGGGGCCGTGCTGGGACTCTGTGGGCACGCTCCAAAGTGTAGAAGGAGGACAGTCCTTCCGGGACCACCGTGTCCCGGAGCCAGGTCTCCAAGTATGTGACCATGTCGCCATCCTCGATCTTTTCCGGCAGACCCACCACTCGGATGTTATTCCTCCTGTTGCGGCCTTCTGCATCCTCCGCCCTTTGTTCCAGGGTCGCAATTCGGGATAGGGCGTCCTTCATCGTCGCAGCCAAGGTTCGCTGCGCCGGCTCCAAAGTTTTCACCGTGCTCTCCACCTCCCTGACCCGGTCTGAAAGTTTTCCATGGTCTGCTCTGAGGAGGCCCAGGCTCGTCGCCACCTGAGCAATGTCCTGTTGGAGGGCCGATCTCGTGGTCTCTATCGCCTCCAGGACACGGTCGAACTGGTGTTGCATCGGCGCGCAACCAGAACTTTTGGGGTCCCCATGCTCCTCTTTGTCCTGGGCTTCAGAGTCCGAGGCGGTCTGGGTGGATCCCTTGGCTCCTCTAGGTTTCCCCATGCCTCCAGGGGCACTCTGCGAGGGTCCCGGAGTAGGCGTCTCCACGTGCAGGTGTCGACCACGACCTTCCCGGGCACTTGTCCTCAATTCGGGTGCGGGCGACCTCCTTCTCCAGGGCCTGAGGAGACTCCGCCGCTTCGGCTCACGCCAACGCCATGGCGTCCGGGGGCACCGATGAGGGGTACGGAGACAACCGTCTTCGGGTCGGGCAGGCCCGCTCACCCACTATGGCCCCGGGGTGAGGGCCACCAACCCCCTCGGATGATCTGTGGCGCCAGAGTGTCGTGCCTCCCATGGAAGTGCACTGGCCAGGAAGGCGAAGCTAGTTGCGGAGTCGCGAGGCGGGCCACCGCTTGAATCACAGGGCGTCCGCTCCCGGTGCCCTCTATAGCGTGGGCATCCGCCCGGCCATCCAACCGAGTGCAAATCCGTTGCAAAAAGTCCAATCCAGTAATTGTCCAGTGCTCGGGACAGCCGGGGATGGCGAAGTCGGGCGCTAGTCACTGTCCGCGCCACCTCTCCAAGTCAATGGGTTCGACCCGGGGGACAAAGGGGTCCGGGTGCCATGTTGGGTCTCACTCCGCAACTCCGCAAACTTCGGTTTTACTCCGGGGCAATCCTCGTCCGAGCTCCACTAGGGGTCCCGGCAGGTCATCGTCAGCACGCTCAGCAGAATGCGGGGTCTGGGGCGCCCCGCAGCCTCCGATTTTCAGGATAATCCCGGGCTTAGTCCCGGAGCCGAGCTCTCAGGCGACCATCGCCATCGGCGCCCAAGCCACGCCCCGGAGTATGACCCATATACCTGATTAGGACTGGGTAAGGAAGGTACAGTCAAAAAACAATGTCCCAATAGGTGAAATTTAAACAGTCAATTAAACAAGCATGCACTTCGCATTGCTACCAGGAAAGAAGGAGAACACTCTAGAATTTTAAGACAAGATAGTCAAATCATCTTATTTATAACATACGGTCATGGTCGAGAGTATACAGTTATATAAGCAGCACTGTGTAAACTCAATTACGTGACAACCATAAAAACTTGGTGCTCTACAAAAGTGACTGTTGTGAAAGTGAAAGTGGCGACGCAAGGAGGAAGTAAACAGCGTGAACGGCGCACTGTGAGTGAAGTGCAAATTATCTACAGTGGGTAGCTCGTATCATGTGACAAGGTGATATCACAGATTACACTAGGATTTACTCCGGCTCCAGCACGCAGATTATAAGGACACGCGCAGCCACTCGGCGAGCCCTGAACCATTGGATTGCTTCCGGCTCCTGTTTTAAATCAATTTGAAATATACTTTGAAAATGACTTAAGGACATGTTCAGATAATTGGCGGATCACAGACGACCGCTCATACCCCACGAGCCATGCCCCCGGGCAGGTTTCCAACCCATTAATGACGATCGCCCCTGATCGCTTCTAAACCAAGTTTCTTCCCAGCACTTCCCGAGTTAGACAACCAAGTCCTGATGATGATCCTCAGTAACGTGGATCGAAACGCCGTCGACTCCGCAGCTTAATAATTGGCGTACTTTACCAATGTGGTTCAAATAAAAGGAAAAAACTGTAATCTGTGATATCACCTTGATCACCTTGTCACATTCCAACGAGCATATATCAATACGTTCCACTAGCTTACCTGAAACTGCATTCCCTAGTGTAACTACGCAACGTGTGACAGGTGTGATTGATTGCAACTTGCATCCTGCTTATCTGCCTGCCTGAGATGAGCCTGACACGCACCACAAATATTGTCAGCCCAACACTGGTAGCTCTCACGAATATCTCTATTTGTACATGATTATGTATATTTGCTTTTTATTAATAATCCCTTTTTGTATGGTGTTGTCTCTCCGCTATCTAGCTATAACCCCAGGAGATATCCAGAAAGTCTATGTAACGTATACAGGGCATGGTGCATACACTCTTCACTCACCCATCCCTGTGAGAATAGAATAAGGTCCTCCTGGTCCTGACAAAATGTCAAGATCCGCTAGGGACTGTTAGAGGCATGAAACATGTTGACCTTTGTACTTACACCTATTGCAGCTAAAAAGATCATTATATTTAGTTTATGTTCAAATCACGTTTTTTATCCTTGACAAAGGGATCCCACCATTAAAATGTAGTCCTTGCTTGGATCCCCTTAGTCATTTTTAACGCACATAACTCACACCCATTCTACTCGCATCTTGTCACTCAGTCGTGTATATCACTTCAGCAGAAAAGAAAAGACAAACTCCACTTGAGGAGCCCATTGGGCATTGCTGCGCCAGCCCAAATAAAGATGCCCGGTGATGAAGCATGGCACCCCTCGGGTGTGTTAGGGCCCTTGCTCCTAAAAGGAGTACTCCACTTCACTAACCATTCTCCTGACCAAGATACTCACAAAGTAACAGCACACTCTTTGTTTACACAATCGGAACTTGGAACATGACCAAAAACAACAAGAAGTGGGTCAGCAGCTCCCTTTTTCATACAGTCAAATACAACAGGTGATGCAGATCTGTTTGCACTTTCAGAACCGGTTTTGGCGTGGGGGGAGGGGTGTTTTTTCATGTATCGTCCTCCAGGCTGTTCTCCAGACACCCATATTGTGTAGAGTGATGCTCCTTAACCCCTTCCATGCGGGGCTAATTCCCCTGCGGTGCGGAGGGGGAGGGGGGCCGCGGGCCGCACCGCAGTACTCATGACGAGCCCAGCTCGTCATGACTCCGCCCACTCCATGTGGAACGCCCGCACAGGAGGGGAATTAGCCTCGCGTGGGTGTTCCGCGACAGTTATGACGAGCTCAGCTCGTCATGAGCACAGCTCCACTGTACCGCATGACGAGCTGAGCTCGTCATAACCACCGAAGGGGTTAAAGTAGTGTAGTCTCGATCCTGGAGTACTCACAACAGAGGCACACAGAGGTGTGAACTTTCTGCAACTGGCTATCAACAGCCACACAGAACAGTGATCAGGAAAGATGCAAAAGACTGTCTTTACCTTAAAGATCCCTCTTGCTCTGAATAATAGAGGCTGCAGACCCAGTCTATCAAGTGTCAGTGTTTAGGAAGACTAATCAAAAGCTCCTCTGTGCAGAAGGTCCTAGTCAAATTCTAGGTCTTCTCCCTCTAGTTTAAGTAATGTTAACAATACACTCCCATTCTCTGGTAAAACAGCCTCCCCTTCATCTAGTGTACATGAACAGGACAGGCCCTTCCAAAATGGAATTGGGCCTCCATTATTGTAGTTCACTCACACAGACAATGCATGTACATCACAGGCCACATACACTTCCATGCATAACATGCACTCCAAATGAGCGCATAGAAGTAGGATCTTACATGTGTGGTCCAGTAGACCTTCACAGCAGTGACAGTGAGTGGCACAGATTCACAAAGGATGGTATGTGGCCACCACAGCTGTAAATGGTAAACCTACAACAGTTATGATAGTCCACTGTCAGTAAATCAAGTCATACTTGGTGTGCTTCTATAAGTCAAGGGACAAGCCTAGGCCTCTTTGCAACCACACTGCATTAGCATGAGGCTGCGGCCAATTAAAAATTAGGATACCAGATACTCTCAATAAGGCATTGATAGAACAGGGAATGCAACTGTATAACCTGTAGGGAAATTTTCCTTCCCAACAAGCTCCAATACTGGCACAATTGCTGACTATGCCTGTAGTGTTCTCTGCCAACTGGTGGTGCATTTCTCCATGTTTGGTTGGAGTCCTGAATGCTAGCAGAGTTATGACGGGGACTGGATATTGTCCGAATAGCCATGAGTGTGCTTTCTGTTTGTGTACCCAAAACACAACACTAAACCATTTACAACAAAGTACACATAACTTACAAAGCATGTCAGACCTGTTGACTTTGCCAATGCCTTTTCTGACTGCCGGGCTAATAGCGGTTGTACATATAATGTAAACAAGGCTGTTTCTATTCTGCGTTTT
The DNA here is from genome assembly GCF_964263255.1 of Lissotriton vulgaris. Taxonomy (NCBI): domain Eukaryota; kingdom Metazoa; phylum Chordata; class Amphibia; order Caudata; family Salamandridae; genus Lissotriton; species Lissotriton vulgaris. The sequence goes on from NC_141699.1 coordinate 652,427,105, forward strand.
TTTATTAGCAAAACAATGTCGGTGTTTGTTTCTGATGGAACATAAATTGCAATGTAGATTTTAAAAGTAAATATACATTAACATCTGAAATGGATCAAATGTCTCAACATATTGTTCATCTGTCTTTATCTCTGCTATACAATCAGACATCTGCAAATTATTCAAACTGCCATGTGGGGTACCTCAGGGGTCCTCACTCACCCCACCCTTTTTAATCTGTATGTGGCGCCATTGGCTTCTATTATTAGACAATGTGGGTTCTCCGCTGTCTCGTATGCTGACGACACACAGATGGTGGTGTCGGTCTCAAATAATTTGGAAGAGACAACTGACTGTTTCAATCACTGCATGATGCAGGTGAATGAATGGATGCAGGCCAACTGTCTAAAGTTAAACGGGGAAAAGACAGAAGTTATGCTGTTAGGACCTAACCCTTCCTTTTGGTCGCCGAGATGGTGGCCTGATAGTCTGGGCAACTGTCCAATCCCAGTCTCTAAGGCCAAGAACTTGGGGTTTGTCTTTGACGTTAAGCTTACATTTAATGCCCAGATCAATAAGCTAACTTCTACCTTTTGGCTTATCATAAAATTGATTAGGAAAATTTGTCCTTTTATCCCTCACAAGGAATTGAAGACACTAGTCACAGCTCTTGCTTTGTCCAGACTGGACTACGGCAATGCTCTCTATGTAGGGTTGCAATCACAACTGCTACTGAAACTACAGAGATTGCAGAATGCAGCAGCTAGATTGATACTTGACATCCCCTGACATGAGCCGGTTGCCCATAGATTGGAAGGGTTACATTGGCTTCCAGTGGCCGGAAGGATAATTTTTAAATCTCAATGCCTGGCCTTTAAAGCATTGAAAGGCATGGGCCGCAGTTTTTGAAGATTCATTTGAAATGGTATACACCAGGTAGGAACCTAAGATCTGCTCACTCTAAACTGCTACAAACACCCAAGTTTAAGCAGGTTCGTTGGGGAGGAAGAAGTTTCCTAGTGGGAACAATTCAAATCTGGAACCTCCTCCCGATCCTCATCAAGAGCAGTACGTCGCTTATGTCATTCAGAAGAGCTTTGGAGACCTGGCTCTTCTCAAACAGACATGGCGCATAACTGGCACTATAACTGGACTGTCCTACTGTCCCTAGCGCCAAGACGCCCCTGGGCATTCGTGCATGTTGCACCTCACAGAGTGATGGGTAAACCTACCAGCAATAAAGAGTCAGTCTAGAAGCAAATGTGGCATAGTTTTCTACTCCAAAGTCCCCATCTGGGCCTTGTAAGGTTATTCTTTGCATGCGGCAAAGCAGGGTTGGACTTTAAGGCAATATGGACCTGCCAGAGTGTTGGTCTGACAAGTCAGTGCATGGGTCGCTTTTTTGGCTGTTTGTGGACCTTTTTTGTGGCCATACAAGGCTGGTTTTTACTGTCAATTTCCCTGCTATTCCCCCCAAAATTGCCAGCAGCAAATACAAATCCCCATCATTTGGAAAGCACCTATACAGAATATCTTTATAGGTTCAAAACAGTTCCGATTTGCAAATCTGGGCCACTTTTTTAGTTATCTGGTTCGCTAATGAGGACCACTTTCATTTTGTTGTCCGGGTCAATTTTCAATCCTAGTCCAATATTTGTGTAGAGGTGTAGTGATGAGCAATTTCATCTGCATAAGTATGTATACCAATGCCAGAAGAACAATTGATGAACGGAAGGCTGAACAATGTCAAACCCCCAGTATAGAGATCTGAGCCCAAATCCACCTTTATTTTTGCTCACCATGCTATTCCAACTTGGACCCAGTCATGAGCAAATCAGTCTTGATCCTGCTCTCCATGAGAACAGTCCAGCCTGCACTGAGAGGCCAGGTCCTCCCCGAAATGCATACCAAGCCTGTCTTGCAAGGTGGAATAAAAAAAAGATGTATGGAGTTTTATAAAGCGCAAACTTGACCCGAAGGTATCGTGTATCAGAGCATTTTACATGAGCACCAGTTGCGTTACACAAGGACACATTCATTTTGTTTGTTAGGCACGGGGCGATTAAGTGATTTACCCAGATTCACAGGATGTTTTGCGTAATTGCAGAGACTCGAACCCGGTTCCCCAGATTCAAGGACATCCGTCCTAGCCGTTAGGCCAACTGCTCTCCCCAATATCCCCACCCACTTCCGACACTGAAAATGTATAACCCGTATGAGTGAACGTAGTGATTTCTTGCATATCTTGTTTCCCTAACATGCTGGGAAGTGTTTTCAGGCATGTTATGTACACAGTAGTCACCTATTTGTGAAAGTTCATTGTTGTTTCCTTGATGGACTTTTACAAGTAAACTCCCCCAAACTTAGTTATAGCGCCGACTTTAGGGTGGTGCAACTGGTGCCACCGCCCAGGCGCTGACTTCTCGGGGGCGCCATGTTTTCAAATGTGTTATGGAGTTAAAAGCATCTGCTGCAGCTTCCCTTGCCTCTAGCAATTTTTAGGCACCAATAAAAATGCAAGTTAAATCTGGCAATTAATGAACCTGTTAGAGAGAGATCAGAGTTATGTCTATTCGAAGTTTTGACTCATCATAAAGTAGCGCAGAAGGTTAATATACCTGTTGCAAAACACTCGTACCATCTAGATCACAGAATTGTATATAATGTAAAAAGTTCAGCGGGTTACTTCTTTTGTCAGAGAGATCCTTTTGTTACTTGCAATTTAGAAGTTAAAATCCTAATATTGAACAGTTAGCTATTAACTGTCAAAGAGCTGCATGCAAACTGCAAGGCATAGGTTAGGCGTTATGATTGTTCCCCCAGTCTTTCATTAGCCTAATGTTACAAAATGGGTTCATTTGGGTAGAAATCACTTTTTATTACTAAAGGCAACTTCCAACCATGGTGTTAACGCTTAAATTCTGAGTTTGTGCTTCTCCAGATCAAGCACTCTTAAACTATACAACCTACCAGTATGGAAGATATGTGACTCTTAAAACGTGTAGTCCTTTGTGTTATGTAACGTTTCCTATACACTGATTTACACCCATGATTCATTGTTTCTGTGTAATGTGTATGTAATGTAAAGTGCTCTGACACCCTACACTGGTATGAGTAGCACTTTAAAACAAAAGAAATGCATGTGTGAGAGAGTGTTTATTTAGACTTTGAGGGGCTCTCTTAAAGGGTGGTAGCAAGGGAATCTGAGGAGAAGGCGGTCATGGGGGACGCTAACAAACATTATTGCATAGGGCACCACCAGGGCTTAAGCCAGCCGTGCTCAATCAAACCCTGGTGAAAATCATTGTGGTTCAATAAATACTATCAGCTGATTATTACTTCCTTTTACTATATTTTTCTGTTAATTATTTTGGTTTCCTAGGATTTGAATGTTTATTGACTGCATCCGAAGTTGCAGTTCCACATATACGCCTAGGAATAGCGGAGGAACACATGGTAAGTCATCATGCTTAAAATTTTAACATGCTGAGCATTTTGGGATGGGTAGATGGATACCAAAATCAGCTGTCATGAGCGAGAGCAAGAGACAGAGAGAGAGAAAGACGGGTAGAAGAGATAGTGAGGCGCTCTTGAGAGAGGTCATTGTGCATGGTAGTTTCAATTAGAAAAACCCAAGTATCCCTGGATGCATTTGACCTGGCATTATGTTTCGTGTTTCCAAAGCAGACATAGTGCCATACTGCGCATACTGCTCAATTGCTATTAACGTTGAAGGCTGTCTTACAGAGCAGAAACCTACATGGCCCCATTTCCCATCATGGCTTGTTAATTAATACTTGAAAATATTATTTTGCAGGCTGTGTACAAGACCCTAGTTATATATTTCATGATTTTTTACCTTTAAAGACCAACAGCCCAATTTCGAGGTGGCGGAGAGGGTACTCCGTCCCAAATGCAAAGGACTAAACTCTTCACCAAACTGAAGGTCCGCCCGCCTGATTTGCAGATTGGCAGACCTTCAGTATGTAGATGGCAGATACCACAGCACTCTGCCGCCTAAATACCTCTCATACGGCTCAATATTGCCAGACAGAGTAAGGGACGTCACAGGTTGGGCCTTGACAGCCCGCTCGATCTTGAGTGGGCGGGCACATGGGCTGTTTTTATTTTTACAAACTACCTTTAAATGACTCATATGTAATGGAAGGAAACTTCCATGGTCCCATGACAATGCGGTCATTGCTTTTTTTTTAAACATCTTTTTATTAGATCTGATTGGTACTTTCCTGAGGCTCAGCCGGGAAAGCTAGGAGTGTAACCTTAATTTTTAAAACTGTGTGCTTTTAAAATTCAGATTTTTATGTTGCCTTACATTTAGTTTGCGCGGTGTTTGTTCTCACCCGCAGTGCCATCGTGAACCCTTGCAGCCGAATAGGTGCTGTTCAGGGACTCACACGTGCTTAGACGCCATATTGGGAGGATTCTGGGATGGCGGTACAGTTGTTCTGAGACTCCCCCTCTCCAAGCTATATAAACTGCGCTGTGACTCCGCGTGCTTACTAGATCTGATTGGTACTTTCCTGAGGCTCAGCCGGGAAAGCTAGGAGTGTAACCTTAATTTTTAAAACTGTGTGCTTTTAAAATTCAGATTTTTCTGTTGCCTTACATTTAGTTTGCGCGGTGTTTGTTCTCACCCGCAGTGCCATCGCGAACCCTTGCAGCCGAATAGGTGCTGTTCAGGGACTCACGCGGGCTTAGACGCCATATTGGGAGGATTCTGGGGTGGCGGTATAGTTGTTCTGAGACTCCTGCCCTCCTCCTTCCCTCTATATATGGCCACCATCAAACGTCCGCGCAGCGGGCGGGCGCGCCGGCGGCGCGCCAAAGGCAAGCCCGTCTGCGCCCGTCATCGCCAGGACATCGCCTCTCGCCTGTACCCCTGGTCGAGGTCTGCTGGAGCCCCATCATTATGATAGAGAGACACTCTTAACTTTGAAACCGAGGGGCGAGATTTGTGGGAAATTGCTGTTTCATTTGGGGGAGACGGGTCTGTGCTGTGATACCTGTAATTTCACCACTCCTGCGCCCGGCAGGGTGGGACAAGGGGCAGGTCCTGACAAACAAGCACTACTCAAAGTCACTTGCTAAGCACCATATGGAAATACAGACGCTTGTCGTGGAAGAATCCCCAGATGTTCTGTTTATCTGTGAAACATGGTTGCGAGATGACATGATGGGGATATTAAGTCTTACTCTTCCTGCAGACTACTTAATCATTACCCTAAATAGGGATTCAAGGGGTGGGGGTATAGCGGTTATCCATAAAGCACAATACCCCATCTCTTTTATTAAGGAAAACATATGGGGCTGTGAATGTTCCCGCTTTCGGCTAGAAATAAGCGCGCACTTCAAATTTCCGGGACTATACATCTATCGTCCCCCAGGGCCTGCTGCCAAGTTTATTGAGGCACTTTTAGAGGTTGTCAGCTCACTGGTGGTGGGATCTGCCAACTTTACGATTTTGGGGGATCTGAACCTTCATTTTGATCAGACCCATGATACGACCATCCTTAACCTGTTGCTGATCTAGCGGCCCTACAGTTAGATCCATTAATTCAAGCTGCCACCCATACGGCTGGGCACATATTGGATCCGGTCTTTTACAATATTTCGGCAGTGAGCATAGCTACGCCCAAGCCTATGGGTTGGACAGACCACTACCTGATAGAAGCCAGTCTGGAGATTCCCGAACCATTTAGGGCGGATAGGGTGAACCCGACCCTTAAGAGGCCCTGGCATAAACTTAAATTGAAGGACCTCCACTCTTTTCTAGGGGTTTTCCCCATGGAAGATATGACGGATCTGGAGGTGGCGTATACTACCTTTTGTGACTGGATCATGGGGGGACTCGACGCCTTGATTCCGGCTAAATGGACTAAGGGCTGCAGGGCTAACTCTAATCCTTGGTATAGTTTAGCTCTGAGGGCCCAGAGAAAGGAATGCAAAAGAGCTGAGCGGGTATGGGGAAGGGATTACAAAGATATATTTTTAAAATTGTTCAGGAGCTCAAGAGAAACAGAGCCACTGCATCCAGTATAACATCTGTGCAACAGTGTGAGGCACTCGCGATTTTCTTTGTGGAAAAAGTGCAAAAAATCTACAAGTCTTTTCCGCAGTGTCCCCCAGGCTTATCTGCCCCTGTTAGTACTAAGGCGGGCGGTTCCATCTTGGCAGCTGTACCAGAGATCTCTAGTGAAGAGCTGGTCAGACTATGCAGGAAAGTCAAATCTGGCTCTCCGTCGGACCCTATGAGGCCGGCACAATTCATCGAGTCTCTGGCGCTTTTTCAGCAGCCTCTAGGTCATATGCTCAACCTGGCTTTTTCCATCGCCAGAGTTCCTATGGCCTGGAAACAGGCGTGGGTATCCCCCATCATCAAAAAACCCACGCCTGACGCATCAAAGCTGGAAAACCTCAGACCAATCTCCCTTCTCCCGTGGGTAGCGAAGATTGCAGAGGCTCATGTAAACAATGTTCTATCTTAATACATGAACCTTAATGACATTCTAGATCCGTCCCAAAATGGCTTTAGACCAGGCCACAGCACTGAGTCCGCCCTACTAGCCACAACTGAACATCTACGGACGATCCTTGACGCCGGTCAGAGTGCAGCGCTGATCTTATTAGATCTTAGCGCTGCCTTTGATACGGTATCTCATGACATCCTTCTGTATCGTCCGGAGGCAGTAGGGATCACGGGAACCGCCTTAGAGTGGTTCAGATCTTTTCTACAGGATAGATCTCTCTGGGTATCAGCGCCGCCGTTCCTTTCTCAATCCCATCCCATTGGTCAGGGGGTTCCTCAAGGCTCTGCACTAAGCCCGTCTCTGTTTAATCTATATGTTCAGCCTCTCGTGGCTGTGGCAAAGGCATGGGACCTAACGTTGGTATCATATGCTGACGATACCCTGCTTGTTATCACCTTAGCTGAAGGGCCATCCACATCGGCCACGAGGTTCAGAGACGGGATGGCTGCAGTAGCCCAATGGATGGCTGACAACTGTCTACAGTTTAATGCAAGCAAAACCGAGGTCCTACTGGCAGGGAAGAACATCTCCCTTTGGAACGAGCACTGGTGGCCGGCCTCGCTCGGTACTATGCCTGTGCCAAAGACTCTTGTTAAGAACTTAGGAGTCTGGAAAGATTCTTCACTTAGCTTTCAGACCCACACGAAGAGAGTGGCAGCCACATGTGTCGGCCTGCTTAGAGGCTTAAATCCCCTTTTGAAGTTCTTTGATTCAGCAGTTCGGCAGCTTATTGTCCAATCCACAATACTATCGCGTCTGGACTATGCCAGCGTGTTGCTCTTGGGGGCTAATAAAGCCGAGATACAGCGACTCCAACGAGTCCAAAATTCGGCTGCCAGAACCTTGGTAGGACTTCCTCGCCGGTGTCCTATTAGAGCCACGATCAGTAGGCTGCACTGGCTTCCGATCAATTCCCGGATCCAGTTTAAAGCTCTCTGTCTGGCGTTTTAGATCTTAAAAAACGGGCACCCGGAACTATTGCGCCCACTTCTGATCCCGTATGTTCCCAAGCGTAGCTTGCGCTCGCTGACACAGCAACTGGTGATCGTGCCACGGATTAAACTCTGCCGTATTGGCGGTCGCTCTTTCCGGGTCATGGCAGCCAAGCTATGGAACTCCTAACCGGTCCTTATTCGCGGAATGGAGGATCTACTGGCATTCCGGAAAGCCATTAAAACCTTCCTCTTTCCGTTATCATAGGGCTTGCGACTATGGTGGGCTGGCTCTTAATTGAATCTGTATCGTTTAGATCTAGTAGCGCCGGGAAGCCTTTTTGCTGGGGCAGCTGTGCGCTTAGAAATCATTTAACATAACCTAACATAACATATTGAGTTTCATAGGAATCATCTTAGTACAGAAACAAGATATTCTCCAGGTAGTGCACACATAGGAGTCTATTATGATGTTGGGCCGATCGCCACTGCCCACATGGCGGTGGCGATCCGCCCGACATCATCCCCCGGCCGCCTCCCATTTCCCCCGGCCATAATATGATGGCGGGGGTACCGCGGCGGACGGAAAGACCGTCCGCTGCTTTTCTGCCCGGTCAACGGACCGGGCAGAAAAGGATTGAATATGGTGGCAGTGTCTGCTAGACACCCCATCCATATTACAATGTCAGCTGGAAGCAGCCATTCCGTGGTGGCAAGGCATGCAGATTCGTCAGTTGGGGGCCCATTGCGGGCCCCCAGGATGTTGGAGGGGTAGGGGGGCACATGGGGTGTACCTAAGGTACCCTATGGTACCCCTGCATTTGCATGGCCGACATGGCAGGCACCGCGCTGTGCCTGCCATGTTGTGCATGCAAATGCACAGATGCCTTTTTTGCAATGTGGCGGGTGCTGCTGACCGGGCAGAAAAGGATTGAATATGGTGGCGGTGTCTGCTAGACACCCCATCCATATTACAATGTCAGCTGGAAGCAGCCATTCCGTGGTGGCAAGGCATGCAGATTCCTCAGTTGGGGCCCATTGCGGGCCCCCAGGATGTTGGAGGGGTAGTGGGGCACATGGGGTGTACCTATGGTACCCCTGCATTTGCATGGCCGACATGGCAGGCACCGCACTGTGCCTGCCACGTTGTGCATGCAAATGCACAGATGCCTTTTTTGCAATGTGGCGGGTGCTGCTGACAGCACCGCCCGCCCCAATGCAAAAAATGCTGAATGCACCCCGCCAGTGTGGTGGGCTCACCCTAATTGTACATGTGGGACCGCCACACACACAGCGGCCAGTCCCATTTCCCGGGCCCTATTCTTCCATGTTCATCTCAGGTATTGGGGCCCGGGCCCCATGCCGTCTGCTGTGTTATATTCAACTCAATAATCACTTGCTCAGACAGCACCCAGTACCACCCACCCACCATGCTGGCATATTCAGGAGGTTCTTCAGAGTTCCTTCCAAGAGCCCTAAATTTTTGCGTACTCCTGTGGACAGCCCTGGGCTCAGTAGACCGTCTCCTCAGCATGCAGGTCATTATTTTTTTATTTTTAAAAACACAATCACGCTTTAGGATTTTGTTTTTGAAGATAAAAAAAAGAAAGTTAATGTGTGCAGTCTGCTGCCGTCATGTTGATAGAGCTGCAGGGCACACTTTCAATGCATTTGCAGGAACCAATGTGACTTCAGTCCCTGAAAATGCAAGAGATGTCTGCTGGGCTGGAGGACATCTCTAAATTTGGCGTTCATAGTATCCTTGGCGTTGGTGTAGTATTTCTGCTGTGGAAGGTCCCCGGCTGGCTCTCTGAGTGGCTCTCAATCTGCCTTCCACTTCGTTCATGGCTACAGTAGGGGCTACCAGCTACCAGTCCCATCTATTTCCACCAAGCTACCCCAGCCAGCAGGCTGCCCAGTCCTTTCATGGCTGTGAAGGCGGCTCCAACAATCCTTGTAGGACCCAAAGCCAGAGATCTGCCTAGTTGGCCACTCCCCCGGCAGCCACAGCTTCCAATTCTCTTTAATATGCCTTCGCAACATCACATGTAACCAGTCTGGCAGGATCAAGCACCACCTTCCCCACTAGCAGCGCATAACTTCGGACAAATTGGTGCTCCTAATTGTACATCCTTCCATTCATGGAAACCCTGCCACCCATGCCACCATCCTCATGTTGGTTGACGGAGGACCACCTCTTCCTGGTGTGTCAGTTTAAGACCTGTCAGCCTTAGGGTGGCCTTCCCCCCAATCTTTTTGCCTGCTTACCTCCTCTTTTTGCTGATTCTTTTCATTGGCCATAGGTCTTTCAGCACTTTACCACTGCTGGCCAGTGCTAAAGTGCATGTGCTTCTCCCCTAAACATGGTAACATTGGTGTATACACAATTGGCATATTTAATTTACTTGTAAGTCCCTTGTTCAGTGGTATACCATATACCCAGGGCCTGTAAATTATATACTACTAGTAGGCCTGCAGCATTGATTGTGACACCCACACAAGTAGTCCTTTAAATATGTCTCGGACCTTCCTCTGCAGAGCCTGTGTGTGCAGTTTTACTGCCACTTCGACTTGGCATTCAAAACCCTTTTCAAAGCCTTAAACTCCCCTCTTATTACACATATGTCACCCCTAAGGTAGGCCATAGGTAGCCCACTGGGCAGGGTGATGTGTAAGTAAAAGGTAAGACATGTACTTTTAAGCTTAGCATGTCCTGGTAGTAAAAAACAACTACATTTGTTTTTCACTACTGTGAGGCCTACTCCTCGCATAGGTTAACATTGGCATTTCCTTAATACACTTTTAAGCTGTAAGTTTTGATTAGAAAGGAGTAGCTGTGTTATGTTTTATATCTTTGGAATAGTAATGATAAATCCTCTTTACTGGTAAAGGTGGATTTACCATTACTCTTTTAGAAATGCCACTTTTAGAAAGCAGATATTTATATGCTTTTACAGCTCTGAGTACCTGCAGCCTCTCTCTGATACATGTCTGGGATGGATGACAGCTACATTCTGAGCATTCCCTCTAGACAGCCACAAACACAGGAAGATTAGGTGTGTCTGATTAATCATCTACATTTGGATAGCTCTTCATGGGCAGGAAGGGAGGGAGCGCCTGACACTTAAACCTGAATCAGGTAGTGCCCTGGCTCCACACAGAGGGCTGATTACCCCTACTGATAGCCTAGAACCAGGTCTAGGAGGAAAGGACCTCAGGGACTGGATGAATCACAACCATCTTAAACTGAACCCTGATAAAACTGAGTTGGTTCTCACTGGTGGTTCATCCAGCCCCTGGAACTCTTCTTTCTGGCCCCTCTCTCTTGGCCCCGCACCATCCCCCTCCACCACCGTCAAAACACTGGGTGTCAAAATGAACAATCAGCTCACTCTTCACTCACACATCAGCTCCGTGGTCTCTTCCTGTTTCCTCACTCTTCGTACCATCCGCTCTGTTTCCCGCTTCTTCTCCCCCCAGGCTCTTAAGACCATCACAGCCGCTCTGGTAATCTCGCGTCTGGACTACGCCAACGCCCTTTTCCATGGCATCCCAGCCTACAGCCTGCGTAGACTCCAAACCATCCAGAACCAGGCGGCCAGACTGATATACGGCCTCCCACGCTATCACCATTCCACCCCCCTCCTAAAAGAACTCCATTGGCTCCCTGTGAAACAACGTTCCCTTTTTAAGATCGGGTGCATGGTCTTTCAGGCCCGGCAGGGCACTGCCCCTGCTTTCATCACTTCACTAATCAAACCCTACGTCCCCGCAAGAAATCTCCGGTCCTCCTCCCAGTCCCTTCTCCAGATCCCCCGCTTCTCGCGCAAAAAGTGGGGCGGGTCCAACTTTTCTACTTTGGCCCCCTCCTTCTGGAACTCTCTCCCTGACAACCTCCGCTCCGCAACTCAGTACCTCTCCTTCCGCGGAGACTTGAAAACCTTTCTCTTCAGCCAGGCTTTCCCCGCCTAATGCTATTTCACTCCTCCCTGGTCTTCTTTCCCCTCAGCTACTGAACCTCCAGCGCCAAGAAACCGCAAGGTGTACGCCGCGCTCTATAAGTGTTTTAAATTAGAATTAAATTAGTGCACTTCAAGGACCCTACTTTGAAGTCACCCCTGTGGGAGGGATGGGCGGAAATAGAAGCTAGGAGGCTTTAGTAAGTTGTCAATTGTGGTTTATTGAAGAATAGTATGACCGAAGTGATGGATTCCTTCTTCAGATGTATGGGGTTCTGGGTTAGGTGTAGAGTGTTCCTCTTCCTTTAGGTGGCTTGGGTGGTCCTGTCTTTGCCAATCCCCAGGATGCTCAAAGAAAAGGAAAAGAGGGCGGTAAGTATTCTGTTGAGGTCTTTTTACTAAGTAGGGGAAACCTTCACCACACCCGGTGTAGTAGTTCAGGACCTAATAGTGGCTCGATTAATAACAAAGGTTCTTCTTGCTGCAGGTACTAGATAGTAGAGCATTTGAGGTCCATGTGCATAAGGAAGGGATGGTGGTGGGTATGTGCTCAGGGACTTGTGTAGGGAAACGTAGGCGAAATCTTGTGCAGGGTAGGCTATTAGCAGTGCTCACTCTTTCCCCTTCCCCGATCCCAGCCTTTCCTCCCGCCACCCACACTGTTACTCACCGCCCAAGCCGTAACTCTCTGGAGTTACGGCGTCAGTTGCGCCCTCCTGGGTGGGAGACGGTGTCTACCAGTCCTCCGACCACTCCTCCTGGTCTCCAGCGTCTTCGGTTGTCTCCTCCGGTTTGGTGTCCGCGTCTTCTCCCGTTGTGGACTTCTCCTCCCCGCGCAGCTCCTCTCGGCGTCTTCCGGGTTCCGTGGTGATGACACGACGCTCTACGCTGGCGTCCTTCTTTTCTCCTTGCTCCGCGAGTTGCGATTGGTCCATTCTGCAGGTCCTGCCTCCGCCTCATGCTTCCTGTGACAAAGAGAATCCGGGCCGAGCGTAATCGCAGCTGTGTCATGGCGGATCCCTGGCCCATGTAATCCCCTCAGCAAGAGAAGGTAAGTGTTCCAGCATGGGGTCCCCTTCTGGTTCCTCCTGACATCCCCTCTCGCTTATTTTCTTGTTCACAAGAAAACGTTCTATTGGATACCTAGAAAGTAAGTCAGCATTGGTTTGTGCCTGTCCTTTTCGATGGAAAATGGTGAACCGATATGGTTATAAGGCCAGGAACCACCTCAATACCCGGTCATTGTGCCCTTTGTTACGCGCAAGCCACTCAAGGGGTGCATGGTCCGTTAATAGAGTGAATTCTCCACCTTCTAGATAATACTTAAGAGATTTTATGGCCCATTTGATTGCCAATGCTTTTTTCTCAATTACTGCATAGTTCCTGTCTCGGGGATACAATTTTCGCCTGATATACATGACTGGTCTCTCCTGTCCCTGTGTGTCCTTTTGGGATAGGACAGCTCCCAGTCCGTACTCTGAAGCATCCATTTGTAGGATGAAGGGTTTAGTGTTATCTGGACTGAGCAGTACAGGTTTGGTTGTCAAGGCTTTTTTTTTGATTATGAAAGGCTTTTAACATTGTAATTGATGGGTTGTGGAGTTTTGCCTCAGTTTTTATCTCTTTTCTAAGGAGATCCGTGAGGGGTGCTGCCATTTGAGAAAAAGAGGGAATAAACCTCTGGTAATACCCGAGAATCCCAAGAAGGGCTCGTAGATCTCCTTTTGTAATGGGAAATTCCAATTTGGCTATAGCAGCAACTTTTTCTACTTGGGGTTTGATGTAACCTTTGCCTAATAGATACCCGAGGTATTTGACTGATCTTCCGGCTAGATGGCTTTTAACTGGATTTATGGTTAGTCCTGCAGTTTGTAGGGCCTGCATAACTTGTTTAAGGTGTACCCTGTGTTCTTTCCATGAGTTACTATAAATGATGATGGAGAAGTGTGGCTCAGGGGTTAGAGGCGGCAGACCCGGAAGCTGAGATCGGCCTTGGACCAGGGTTCAATTCCCCGCCTCGGCGGGTCTTGGGCTAAAAAATTCCACGGACTCGATAATTCTCGCTCCGGTGCCTTCTCGACTCACGGGTTCACACTCTGCGACTCTGGGCAATAGCTTGCTTAATCTCCACAACGGCCCCTCGCGGCGGGATGCCTGGCTTTCACCTTGTGGATACCCTGCCGGGGTTATCTCACAGGGGAATACCAGGACGGGTTCCCTAAGCAAGCGCTTAGATACCGACCTCGGTCAGTGATTTGCGCTATATAAATACATGTACATTTACATTTACATGATATCATCGAGATAGGCAGCCGCGAAGTCACTACAAGGTCTGAGTATGTGATTCATCAATCTCTGAAAAGTTGCCGGAGCCCCATGGAGGCCAAAGGGCAACACCAAAAAGTGGTACAGACCCCCAGGTGTAGAGAAAGCTGTTTTCTCCCTATCTTGTTCTCGGAGAGGAACCTGCCAATAGCCTTTGCACAAATCTAAAGTACTGATGTACTGTGCTCAGCCTAATTTCTCCACCATCTCATCAACCCTAGGAAGGGGACACGCATCAAATTGTGAAATTTTATTAACTTCGCAGAAATCAATGCAAAAACGTATTGATCCGTCTGGTTTAGGTACTATGACAATCGGAGAATTCCACTCACTATGCAAGGGTTTTATGATCCCCATACGGAGCATCTGTTGCAGCTCCTGCTCTATGGCTTCCCTTCTTGATTCAGGTAGACGGGATGGTCGGAGTCTGACCTTTTTCCCGGGGATGGTGTGTATTTCGTGTTGTATCAGGTTAGTTCTTCCTAGACTCGTGGAGAATACCTCTTGCAGGGAGGACAATGTGACACAGAGGTCTTTTCTGAGGTCCCTGGGTAGATCACTGTCTATACTCTGGTGAAACAGGGGAGCGTCCCCTTCAGGTAGAGACATGTAGGTGGGTTTAGAACCTAGCCACTTCTTCAATAAATTAACATGGTATATCTGGGTGTTTCTCCTATTCTGAGGGTCGAGTTCTAGTCGATATGTGACAGGTGTGATTTTCTCTGCAATCCGATATGGACCTTGCCATTGACCTATCAGTTTGTGGTCTGAGCTTGGCATCATTAGCAAGACCATATCATCTACCTTAAAATTCCTTTCAGCATCCTTTTTGTCATATTGTTGTTTCTGCTTGTCTTGGGCTTTCTCTAAATGGGTTTTCACTATGCTTCTGATCTGGGCTAGATGTCTCTTTAGGCCCTACACGTATTTTGGAAGGGGTTTGCCCCCATTACTTTCTTCTTCCCATTCCTCTCTGGCCATGTCCAGAAGATTACGGGGTTGCCTTCCATAGAGAAGTTCGAAAGGTGAGTACTCGGTGCTCTTCTGTTCGTGACACCTGATAGCAAACAGTGCTAGGGGTAGCATCTCCTCCCATTTACGGGATTCTAATTCTAGAAGCTTCTTCAGGGTAGTTTTAAGGGTGGCATTATACCTCTCAATGAGGCCATCTGTTTGCGGATTGTAAGCGGCTGTCCGTATCTGTTTTATCTGGAACTGCCGGCATACCTGTCTCATCACCCTGGAGACAAAGGGTGTACCTTGGTCTGTAATTATCTCCTTGGGGAACCCCACTCTGGAGAAAAAAGAGATCATAGCTTTTGCTATTTGGGTTGTATTAGGTTGGCGTAAAGTTACAGCCTCTGGGAAACGTGTAGCATAGTCGACAATGACTAATACATAACAACACCCAGTGCGAGAGGGTAACAGGGGACCAATTAGGGCCATCCCGACTCTGGAAAAGGGTTCTTCAATAATGGGAAGAGGTCGAAGAGGAACCGGAGGTGGTTTGTATCTGCTATTTTTCTTGCATATGGGACATTCTTGACAGTATTTTCAAATCTGCTGATATATTCCTGGCCAATAGAATTGGGCGAGTATAATACTTTCTGTTTACTCCCCTCCAAAGTGTCCTCCTAAAAGGTGACTATGGGCCAAAAATAAGACTTTTTCCCTGAAGGCTTGTTGAACTAGTAATTGAAGTTTCAGACCTCTACCCCCTTTCCGATACAATAACCCTTTTACCTTTACAAACTGGGGACCTAGGTTTTGGGGATTTTCGTTTTCCACAGCCCTGTTCCAGGCTTCTCTTAGTGTAGGGTCCTCTCTTTGAGCCGTGTGAAACTGCTGATCATGTTCCCAGAGACAACTATCAATAGTCTGCATTAAGGATACTAGATTCCAGTCTCGTCTTTCTTTCTTCTTTTGAATTTTGCTTTTCCTTTGTTTTGAGGAGGGCCACTCTTGATCTGTGAGGAGTGCAAAGGGAGCGGTTTCTCTCCATTTATCTTCATTAGTCTGTTTTTCTTTCAAAATGTCCTCCAAGTAGGGATAATCTCTCCCATGGATAAAAGGTTCTGGAAGTTTAGGGATGAGTCCTATGTCTAATTTCACCGGCTCAATTTTGGGGTCATGCTGTACTGTGACTTCTGTAGTAGGATACTGTTTCTGATATCCGTTTATACAGATTATGTTCACAGTCCCTTGAGTATCCTGGAGGCCTCCCGTAAGGATTTGAGGCTGCATGACTGTTTGTATGCAACCCGTATCGACCAGGGCGTCTCGGGGTTCTCCGTTAACTGATACTTGTCGGTGATAAGGAAGAGGTTTTCTATCTGAAGTGCAGAGATAGGACCGGGTTAGTCCAATCTCCATTGGCTCTTCCTTTTGCGGACATTGTCTAGCTATATGTCCGAATCCTCCACAGTGAAAACACTGGGGTCCTTGTGGTGTTGGTGGTCTGAGGACAGGTAGCAGGCTGGGTAAAAGAGTTACCGGTTCGGGCTTCTTGAGGTACGGGGGTCTAACTGTCCGAATGGTGTTGCCCCGCTCGTGATGTCTCCAGGCTGGTTCATCCCTTCCTTTCTGGCTCTCTTGTGCCCGACGAAAATCGCTGGCTAGTTCTACTTTTAAACTTCTTATGTTATATAAATTTTAGTTGCGCCGAAACATTTTGTCTGAATCTAATTTTAAAATGTTTATGCCACTGATTTAGCAAGTGCATTTACCTGCCTAGACCCCGGTCCGCCGCGGCGTATGCCGTTTGTTGCGGAGGGTCGCATAGGCATTATACTCACTTCCGCATTCCAACACGGAAGAGACTGTCAGCGCTCTAGCTGATCCGGCCCCCTTCCCTACTTAACTTGGAGGGAGGTGCGGACGCGCCGGCGGCGCCGAAGGTGCACCCGTCTGCGCCTGTCCGCGCCAGAACGCTGTCAGCTGCCACACCAATATCGCATCTCGGGTGGCTCACCTTCCCCAGTCAGCATCACCCTTTGAAAATGGCTGCTACTACATTACCTCTCATTCTTTTTTTTTTTTTTTAAGACCAATGGTCCCAAACTTTATTTAGTTTCACAGGTAATAAGGCAATTGATCACACAATGTCATAAAAAAGAATAATTACTACAAACGTTACCCAGCTAGTAGCATGTTTTGACATGTCGGTCATACATAAGTGAAAATAAACAGAAGCCAGGGGAGATGCATTAGTCCGCAAACGGCAGTGCCAGGAAAAGTTTCGGGTTGCAGTGCTCGTAGCCCGCAGCACTGCAAAAGGACCAAGGTGGTCATGAAAGCCAACATCCATTGTCTTAGGCCGCTTTCCCTGGTCGGCACAGAAGCAGTCAAAGGCAGGATCACATCCCATACTGTTATATGGGTCGCTGGGTTACAGTCTCCTGGTCTTGGCAGTGTCCAACAGGCATTGTGTGAAGAGTAAACTGGGAGGGGAAATCGAACATCATCATGGGTACAGTAGAAACAATCTCACTGCCAACCAGGAGACACAACAGGGAATTAAAAGAAGGGGGGAGGGAGAAACATTTCAACAACAGTCGGACTGGTATTTGCTTGTACAGTAATGTATCAGTGATCCTAGCTGTGTATGTTGCACCCTATGTGGGCCGTGTGGGGGCGGGGGCGGCTGTGGATGTAGGGCTGCTGCAATCGCGGGGCGGGGGGGGGAAACGACAGGGGACTCCTCCTGTTGGACCTGACCTCGGTGGCCGGGGGAGGGAAGGGGGGGGGAGGGGGGCTCGCTCCACAACCGGACGGCAGACGACAGGACCCTCACTGTTCCGTGTCGGGGCGGTCACTCTATACCGGCCTGGGTGCACGCCCGGTGGTACGCGGCCAGGGCAGCATCCCAGTCTTGGGCAACCGGGTACTTCCGGAGGCCCGCGGTCTCTTCCCTGTGTAGAGACACACTCTCCGCGCAAGCCCAGTTGTCAAAAGAGCGACGCCAGTCAGCAGGGCGCGGGGGGCGGCACTCTTCCATCGTTTCGTGATGAGTCGCTTAGCCGTAATGAGTCCTAGGTCCCAGAAACGTGCCCTTAGTTTGGTCTGTTTGGTTCTCTTGTAGAGCCCCAGTAGGCATGCTTCCCACGTCTTGGGGAGGGTATCGCCCGTGGCCGCCGTCAATGTGTCAGCGACCGCCGACCAGTACAAGGTGAGGTGGGTGCAACTCCAGAGTGCGTGCAGGAAGTCCGAGTTCTGGAGGCCGCACCTGGGGCACGCCGACGATGTGAGTCCGAAGTAGTGATTCAGTTTGTCTGGGGACAAATACGCGCGGTGTATTATGTAATATTGGATGATCTTAAATCGCGCGTTGCGAGGAATATTTCTGGCGCCTGCCAATACCGCAGTCCACTGTTTGTCTGACCAGACACTACCCCGATCGGTCGTCCACTTCTCCCTCAGCCTTTGGGAGGAGAATTGAGTATGACTGTTCAGCGCTTGTGCTAACCAATGCACTATATGGGAACCATCGCCCATCACATGTAGATACTGGATTAGCATATGCGTGGACGGCTCGTGGGTCAAGTCACCCCACGCCTTCGTTAGCTCGCGGAGAAGCCTGGCGTGCGCCAGAAATTGGCCCACTGGCAGACCGGTGTCTGCGGCCAAGGTCTCGAAGGGCAACAGCTCTCAGTCACTATACAGTCCGCCCAGTTCGTCCAAGTCTGCCGCCGTCCAACTGCGTAGCTCGGTTGAAGACAGCACGCCAGTACCCAGGGGAGTCCCCAGTAGAGGCAGGTTTGGGGCATAGGGTACCGTACTTTTGGTGAGTCTGAGGCTCCGCATATAGCACTGCCTCGCGACTGCCACATGGATCTGTATGGGGGGTCGGCCCCGCGTCAGGGGGTGGAAGAGTGTCAGCACCTGTATGGGGGACAGGGTAGTGTCGATCGTGGCCGTATCCATCAGGTTCTTACCACTCAGCCAGTAAGCAACCCATTGTAACTGGGCCGCTAAGTAATATAGTTCCTGATTGGGAACCGCCAAGCCTCCAGAGTCCGAGGCCGCGTAGAGGGTCCTCAATGCTACCCGGGGGCGCCCTTTATTCCAGATGAGGCGCCTGGTGAGGGCTTCCAACCCCTTGAATATGCGTGCCGGTACATACACTGGTAGGTTAGCATAAAAGTAGAGGAGCCTGGGGAGCATTATCATCTTGGTTAGCGCCACTCGGGCCGGCACATTCAGTGGGAGGGAGTTCCAGAACGTGACCTGGGCCGATAGTGAGGATATGGCTCTCACGAGGTTGCCCTCCAGGAGATCCATAGGGTCCCGATATATGAGGATCCCTAGATACCTGAATACCGTCGGGTGCCATCGGAGCGTCTCTCCCATCATGCGCACATCACATTGTGGCATCGTGTCACTGAATGCATAAGCTCCCGATTTAGCCCAGTTAACGCGGAGCCCTGACATGTCCCCGAACGTTTGAAAGATGTCCGTGATTGCCGCGGGTATATGGGCGAGGTCCCTGATATATAACAATAAGTCGTCGGCATACAGAGACACCGAGTGGATGCCATCTGCCAGTGGGATACCCCAGGTGTCGCCGGAGGCACGGAGCAGTTCAGCCAATGGCTCCATCACAAGGGCGAATAATAGAGGGGAGAGGGGACAGCCCTGCCTGGTGCCCCTCCCAATCCGAATCCTGTCAGAGAACAATCGCCCAGTCCGGACTCGTACCTCGGGTGCCTGGTAGAGGAGCCCCACCATCTGGACATAGGCGTCGCCCAGCTCGTACTTCTCGAGGACTCGGAGGAGATAGGGCCACTCCACCGAGTCAAACGCTTTTTCCAGATCAAGTATTATGCATCCTGAACGTGGCCAGGTGGGAGTCGCATACCGTTGGACTCTGAAAAAGCGGCGCAAATTGTAGGACGTGCTCCGGGTGGGCACAAAGCCATTCTGGTCAGAGTGTACCAGCGTGGGGACTAGTGGTGCAAGCCTCCGGGCCAGCGTCGCTGCTAAGATTTTGTAATCGGTGTTGAGGAGCGCTAATGGTCTGTACGAGCCGAGCTCGTTTGCCTCTCTACCCGGTTTTAGCAGGGAGATCACGTTGGCTTCGTTCAAGGACGCCGGGAGTTCAGCATCTTCCGATGCCGCCTTATACACCTTCAACAGTTCCGGTATTAACACCAATGAGTAGGCCTTGTAGAATTCAGCCGGGAGCACGTCAGGGCCCGGTGCCTTGCCATTGGAGAGGGAAAAAATCACCTCCCGTAGTTCCTCGCTGGTAAGCTCAGCACCTAGCTCCGTCTGGTGGGCAGGAGTGGCTGCCGGAAGTTGCAGTGCCGCCAGATAGTCCGTGATCTCCACCTCGGTGGCCCGCAGCCGTGAGCTGTATAAGGACCTGTAATGCGACGTGAACGCTTCGTGTATCTGTTTTTGGGTGTAGACTTCAACGCCCTGAGTCGTACGGATCGACAGCACCGACGCGGACTGGGTGTCTTGTCGTATCAGCCACGACAGGAGCCTGCCAGGTTTATCACCTGCGTTATGGGTGCGTGCGGAGTGCGCCGCAAAATTAATGTTCTTCAGCCTCTCCATCAAAAGAGCGTGATCCGCCCTGGCCGAGACCAGCCGGGAGCCATCGCCCTCCGCCGCCTCTCGTTCTTTGTCTAGTAGCGTCTCTTCCGCCCGTATCAGATCCCTCTCCACCTGTCCCCGTAGGCCCGCCTGCACACCGAGGCAGCTCCCCCTGGTCACTGCCTTGAAGGCGTCCCACTCAATTTTCGGAGACGAGGTCGAGTCGCTATTGTCCTCGAAATACTGTATCACCCTCCTAGATATCTCCTCACGGAATGGGGTGTCGAGTAGGAGATCCGGTTGTAGGCGCCATGTGGGTACAGGTGGGCGTGGTCGCCTCCATCCATAAACTAGAGTGTGTGGGTTATGGTCTGAGTGCGTCCGCCCCAGGTAGTCAGTGTCTGTCACGGAAGGAATCAGGTCGCGGGACATCATATATCTATCTAGTCTGACGTGTAACGAGTGGGCTCCAGAGTAGTAGGAATACACCCGGGCGGTAGGGTTTCTGACTCTCCAGGCATCTTGTAGGTTCCACTGCGCCGCCCAATCAAGTAGGGCCCTGGAGGCTGCCTGCGCAGGGGCGATCATCGCCGGGGGGGACGAGCGGTCAAGGGAGACATCTAGCACACTGTTGTAATCCCCACCCAACAGCAGGGGTACGTCAGGCCAAGGTGCAATCACTGCCGATAATCGTGTTAGGAATTTCCCCTGTTCGACATTAGGTGCGTAGATGGAGGCTATAACAATCTGCTGCCCGTCTAGTCTGCCCTGTATGACGACATAGCGCCCCTCAGTGTCAACGTTGCTGTGTGTCAGTGCAAATGAAACCCCCGGCCGTACCCAGATCAGAGTCCCTCGTGCAAACGCTGAAAAGGTTGTGGCGAATATTTGCCCCCTCCACCTACGGCGAAGTGTGGCTACCTCAGTGGCGACCAGGTGGGTCTCCTGTAGTAGTGCAATCTGTATCTGATGTCTTTTAAGATAGGAGTACACCTGATATCTACGCGAGGGTGTGTGCATGCCCCTGACATTCCAGGTACAAAATTTAACCGTAGCCATCACAGTATCCATCTCGACCAAGCACTCGCCCCCCCCAACCCCCAGCCCGCCCCGCCCACACCCGCACAGCAGCAGTTATCAATGGCCATTTTTCCCACCCGCCATCCCACACAGACCCAGGAATGCGCGCTGTAACACTGCAGTGCCGACACCAGTCTCAAAAAGAACAGGAACAGAACCATAATACCAAAAGGGCAACGACAAAACAAGTCGCCGCCCAAACGCTCTAACGAGCTCAATCAATCCGTGAGTTCAGTGGGGGGATGACAAAGTACGTCACTTAGGTAAAACAAGTTAGTTCACTAGGCCAAGAGAGCCGTGGTGACTCCCCTCCACGGGCAGTGGGCCAAATGGCATCAGAAGTCAATGGCAGTGCCCACAAACAGGGCCAGAGTGTCTAATGTCACATGACTCGGATGTTTTTAGTTCCGGGGGGGACCTCATCTGCTTTTCCCCCGAGGGGGCACTCACCTCTAGGGGTCCGTCCACCCCTCCAACACAGTGTTTCCGGTGTTACTCGAGTGGAACGGCTCCGTCCCCCCTTCCCAGCGGCAGTGGCAGCACATGGTTCATCCGGGAGGTGGGGAGGTCGGAAGCAGAGCACAGGCCCCAGGGACAGAGCCGGCTGTGGCCACCGGAGTCTCTAGGAATACCGGTGGGGGCCCCCAAGTGGGTCGTCCATGGTAGTGTACAAACTGCTAAGTGTCGCCAGCTGCAGTAGCCCTGCCAGGGCTAGGGTGAGGAGGGTTGCTATGCTATCAGGTCCGCCGTTTGGGGTGTGACATCTGGTAGGCCCTCTGTATTCGGATCATCTGGCAGTCCGTACAAATATTCGTCGTCTTCGCTCCCGCGTGATCGTGGGCTGGCGTTGGAGATCAGGATGGGTGACTGTGATCCACTGATCTCAGCTGCTATCCGGAGGGCCTCTTGCTGTTCACTCTGAATTTGCTCCGGTGTAGGGCCTATCTCCGTGTCCGCGGCTGGTGATCCGGCCCTCGAGGTGCGCCGGTGTCTTCGTCTGCGGGTGCCTCGATTCCTACGTTGCTCCATCGGTGCGGACCCGTGGCCCGTATCTACCCCAGAATCCAGCCAGGTCGCCGCTGCCTCAGGAGTATCAAGGAAGTGGGTCTTGTCCTGTGCCACCACCCGGAGGCGTACCGGGAACAGTAGTGAGTACTTGAGAGCCAGACGCCTGAGTCGTTGTTTCACCGCTAAGAACGATTGACGTTGTCGTTGGACCTGCACGGTGTAGTCGGGGAAGAACATCACCTTGGCGTTGTCTACCTTTATGTCTGATAGTTTCCGTGTTTCGCGTAGGATGGCGTCCCGATCACGGTAGTTCAGCACCCGCATAAGCATTGGTCTCGGATTGGAGCCCTCCGGGGGTGGACGGGATGGCACTCTGTGCGCTCTTTCCACTACAAAATGTGGTGACAGCGTGCCCTCCGGCAATAGTTCTCGGAGCCAGGTCTCCATGTGTTCCGCTGTCTCCCTCCGCTCCCATCGTTCCGGCAGGCCTACTATGCGTACATTGTTTCTCCTGGCCCGTCCCTCCGCATCCTCCGCCCTGTCCTCGAGGAACTCCACCCGGTTGAGTAGGTCACGTACGTGCTTGTCTGTCTGTGCCAGCTTGGGCGAGGTCTCCGCCATCGTTTGTTCCAGGGCCGTGGTGCGTTCGGACAGTTTCTTGTGGTCCGCTCGGAGATGCGTCAGGTCCACCGCCACCTTATCGATCTTGGTCTCCAGCGATGTGCGGGTCAACTGCATGGATTCCTCCAGGCGCTCCATGGCCGCCAGCATAGTGTCCAATTTGGAGGCAGTCTGGTCAGCAGCCTCGGAGTTCTTCACCATCTTTCCTTTGTTCAGTGTCCCACCGGTGCCGGTCTTCGCTCTGGTCCCCCCTGACATGGGGCTGGTCGACGCTGCAAAGCAGCCGGGTGGGTAGGCCCCCGCAATGAACACTGTTGAGACCGGTGCGTTGTCAGCGGGGGGGGACCGCTATGCTGCCAGGCCCTCAGGATCTTGCTCTGTGACACCGTCTGGGGAGGGCGAGATGGCGGTGTCTTGACTGATGTGGGAGCCCTCATGCGCCGCCGGCCGTCACTGTAAGTGTCTCAATGGCGAACCGCCCCCTGGTAGCGCCACGTGTTGGTCTGCTAGGCCGGACCGCGTGGTCTCTCTGGTCGTGCCCGCCCCTCGGGCCTGGAAGGGTACGCTCGGCCGGGCGACTCTGGACACCGCCCAGCGCTGTGTGGGGCTCCGTGAGGCTCAGCGCGGGGTCAGCAGTGTTGATGAGTGCGGGGCCACACTGGTTCCTCACCCGCGCAGGCACAGGGTAGTCCCCTCAGTGTAGGGGCGGCCGCCGGTGGGGCTGCTTAGTTGTGGTCGTGGCCTGTGTGCTGCGTGGGCCGGGTCTCCGAGTGCTGGCCAGGTCCGGTGCCGGTTAGTGGCTGCTGCAGGGCGGAGGGCAGGGACAGGGGCCCAGGATGGAAACAGGACTTCACAGCCCCCGTTGGTGGTCGCCGGGGCCCAGGAGCAATATTGTCAGTGGGGGTCCGGCCGGGTGTTCCCAGCTCCGTCAGGCAGGGTGGGCCGGTGTCACAGCCCGCGGTGGGCCAGGGAGCCGTGTCCGCCTTCAGCGTCCGGGGCCTCCGAGTGGTGGGGCTGCCGGGGACACCAGGCGCTGTGGCGCGATCCCGTTCCCCTCTCTAGGGTGCGCAGGGGAGGATGCACGCGTCGCGGCCTACCTCGTAGGTCCGGATCCCCGGTCTCTGGTAGTTGGGTCCGCCGGCCGGAAGTGAGCCCAGGGCGGGTAGGTGCCGGGGTTGTAGGCGGTCGGAGGGTCCGTCGCTCCGATCTGCCTGAAAATCGCTCTGGCGGTGGATGAGGCTCCCGGGTGCACTCGGTTCAAGTCTGGGCTCGCCACCGCCGATAATGAAGGAGAAATGGCCCGTGGTAGGGGAGCTTCACTCGGAGCTCAGCCCGGGCACGTCCGCTCACATCGCGCGCTTATCCACGCCCCCTACATTACCTCTCATCAGGTATGCGCGGAATGATCTTTTAGAATTAAACTCTCCCCTTATTGTGGCATCAGAAGCACTATTAGCAGACATTCAGAAGACCTCTTGCGTCTGTAACATCGAGCCATCAGTGGAGAGACGGACTGAGAGGGTTGAAGCTCAGACCGTTTCCACTAGCCCCGCACAGGCAAAATGTACAGCTATATACTTCAACGTGAGATCTATCCCAAGACACGCTCTGGAGATATGGAGCCTTCTTGACTCTGAAAAGCCTGATCTGTGTTTCATATCTGAGACATGGCTACATGAGCATGCTATTCCCGACCTTCATATAGCCTTCCCGCAGCAGTACGCTATAGTTAGGTCTGATAGAATAGGGGGAAGAGGTGGAGGAGTACTGATAGCAGCAAAGGAGAATATGAATGTTCATATTATAGAAAGCCTTGTGGTTAATGAGTCAGAAATCATAGTTTTCTGAGTGAATGGCCTGGGAAAAGAAGTATGAAAAGGGGCATTGTTATATCGACCCCGGGGAATAAAGGAGATTTTGCCAATACCTTATTAGAAACTATAGCCCCTCATGTCTTGACTGCAGACAGTTTTTTGTTACTGGGTGATTTTAATTATCACGCTGATGACCAGTCCAAAGCTGAGACAGAAAAACTAATCTCTTCTATGAGTACCCTCAATCTGATTCAAAAGATTACAGGCCCCACCCACCAAGCTGGCCACACGCTGGATCTCCTATTTACTAACTCTCCTAATATCTTGACGGCCCCCGCTACTCCATTACTGTGGTCTGACCATTACTTGGTGAAATTCGCTATAAATAACTGTATACTGGAAACAACTAGTAATAAAGACAAAAAAGCATGCAGAAACATGAAAAAGATCACTCTTGCTGCCTTCTCTGATAGTTTTGAGATAGATCAAATAGACCCGAAGGCAAATGTCAATCTAGCAGCTATGCATCTGGAGTCTGCCGTTGGCAAGGCACTGGACAAGATCGCCCCTTTACGAACGGTCAATTGCAGGGAGAAATTTTCACCTTGGATTACAGACCAATTAAAAAACCTTAAAACCTTGACAAGAAATGCTGAGAAAACCTGGCGGAAAAGTAAAAATTTAAATGACCGTAAAACTTATCAAACCCTACACACTAAATATATGAGGGAAATAAGAACAGTAAAGAGAACGCATTTAACTGAACGGAAAATCAAAGCTGAGAACTCGTCTAAGGAGCTTTACCATATCTTAAAGGAATTTACTTCCTTTAAAAGTCCACAATTAACACCAAATACTGAAGAATGGACGGAAGAGCTCTCTAAATTCCTAGATGATAAAATTACAAACATATGTAATTCCTTCGAATTGGACAATGCATCCTTTCAGTATTTAGAACAGGACCTAGATATAAATGAATCTTTATATATAAATGATTCTTCCTCGAGGTGGGCCACTTTTCAATTGTTTGACAACGAAAAAACCATGTTAGTAGGACGAAAAATTAAATCAGGCTCCCCCAGTGATCAATTAACTTCCAAACTATTTGCCATCCTTGCCCCAGCGCTAGTGGATTGTCTCTGGCCTTTTAAATAAATCCCTGAAAGAAGCGGAGGTTCCAAAAATTTGGAAGGCGGCAAGAGTCAAACCTATATTAAAAAAAAACGCGCAGATGCAAATGCTTTTATAAACTATCGTCCCATCTCCTTGTTGCCATACTCAGGGAAAGTGTTGGAAGCATTTGTAAATGAACAACTGGTTAACTACTTGGAGACGAATAACCTACTCGATCCATCACAGTCAGGTTTCCGCGCTGCCCACAGCACGGAAACAGCACTAATCGAGGACGCTGACAACATTAGGCTTGCCTTGGACAAACATCAATCTTCTATCCTTGTACTTTTAGATCTGTCGGCCGCCTTTGACACCATCTCCCACCAGATCTTGATTAGAAGGCTGTGGGAGTGTGGTGTCAGAGGGCAGGTTTTGAGATGGTTTGTAAGTTATTTGACGAACCGGACGACTACAGTACAAGTAGGTAAAACCTTGGCCAGTACCCGGCCCGTCATAAGAGGTGTGCCTCAGGGCTCTATTTTGAGCCCCTCGCTTTTTAATGTTTACATGGCCCCCCTGGCCAAAGTGATCAGGGCATGCGGTTTTGACGTCTTGTCATACGCGGATGACACGCAAATACTGGTCACACTTGGCCCTGACGTTAACGAGACAAAAAAGCGTTTTAGAAATTGTATGGTAGAGGTAAAAAACTGGATGGGCCAAAACCACCTGCAGCTCAACTGCACTAAATCTGAGGTTATGTTATTTGGGAGAGCAAACGAGTACTGGACCCAGGACTGGTGGCCTTCGGAACTGGGGGAGTGTCCTATCCCAAAGGAATCAGTCCGCAATTTAGGGTTCCACATGGACAACAAGCTATCCATGAGGGACCAAGTTAACCATACTGTGGGCACCTGCTTCGGAATTATGCGGAGTCTACGCAGGGTCTTTAAATGGATACCGGCCGAAGCACGTAAAATTCTGCTTCAGGGCCTGATTGTAAATAGACTAGATTATGGCAATTCACTTCTCCTTGCCATCAACGAGTGCCATATCAGGAAACTGCAGGTTTTCAAAATACGGCTGCTCGTCTGATCTTAGGCCTAACCTGAAGATCCCCCTCATTGCCGTGTCTGAAAATCTTACATTGGCTCCCTGTAAAAAAAAGAACTATATTCAAGACCCTATGTCTGGTTCACAAATTCATGTACGGACGGGGACCAAAATATTGGACCGAAAAACTTACATGGTACATGCCTGGCAGACAGCTGAGATCGAGCACTAAGCTACTGCTCACGCCTCTCAGAGTTCTAACTGCCAGAAATGGTGGTCGTGCCTTTTCTTTTATGGCACCATCCCTTTGGAACAAACTACCTCTGAGCCTTCGCACAATTGAAGAACATATGAACTTTCGAAAAAAATGGAAAACCTGGCTCTTCTGCTAGATCTATTCTCGGTTCATCTCCTTTTTCAGGACTGTCTGCATGCGCCATGAGACTCCCTCGGACGTGATATGCGCGCAATATAAGTGTCCAGACTAGACTAGACTAGACTACAGCGTTTTCTAAGGTGAGGTGAGTGTGTTGTCAGACTCACTTCTGTATAGGTGGGTGTAGAGAAGTTAGATATTTTTCGAGGTATACTTTCCCCATTATTTCTTCTTTGGTGGCAGTTATTGGTTGTAGCCACCTATCTGCTAGATCTTTTACTCTATAGTATAATGCCCATGGAGTTTCTTGGGGTCCTTCTCTGATCTGCCGAAACCTGATCCTATATGTTTCTGTATCTATACCCATGCGTTCTAGGATACTTCGCTTTACATCTTCATAAGGAGTGAGACCTAAGGGATTCGCTGCTTGATAGGCTGATTGTAGGTGTCCTGAAAGCAATGGGCCTAAATATTGTCCCCACTTGTCCTGAGGCCATGCTGCCGCTCTGGCCATTCGTTCAAAATTAGCGAAGTAGAAGTCTGGGTCCTCCCCTGCAACATAGTATTGCATCACGACTGATGGGAGGTTTATATGGGGTCTTGATTGGCCTAGTGTCTCTGCTAGTCTGCCAATTACAGTCTCTTGAGCTGTGCTTTGTTCTGTAAGAGTTCGGTGTAATTTCTCACTGTCCTCTTCTGCTACGGCTAGGAACTTCTCCATGATTTTCCCTAACTGTTCCTGATTGTCCACCATTTTCTTCATAACGGCCTCCATTTCCCCCAATCCCACTTCTGACACCACCTGTGGGAGGGATGGGCGGAAATAGAAGCTAGGAGGCTTTAGTAAGTTGTCAATTGTGGTTTATTGAAAAATAGTATGACCAAAGTGATGGATTCCTTCTTCAGATGGATGGGGTTCTGGGTTAGGTGTAGAGTGTTCCTCTTCCTTCAGGGGGCTTGGGTGGTCCTGTCTTTGCCAATCCCCAGGATGCTCAAAGAAAAGGAAAAGAGGGCGGCAAGTATTCTGTTGAGGTCTTTTTACTAAGTAGGGGAAACCTTCACCACACCGGGTGTAGTAGTTCAGGACCTAATAATGGCCCGATTAATAACAAAGGTTCCTCTTGCAGCAGGTTCTAGATAGTAGAGCATTTAAGGTCCTTGTGCATAAGGAAGGGATGGCGGTGGGTATGTGCTCAGGGACTTATTTAGGGAAACGTAGGCAAAATCTTGTGCAGGATAGGCTATTAGCAGTGCTCAATCATTCCCACTTCCCGGATCCCGGCCTTTCCTCCCGCCACCCACACTGTCCCTCCCTCCTCCCTGTCTCTCCCCGCTATGCCCCGTGTACGCTGTTACTCACCGCCCAAGCCGTAACTCTCCGGAGTTGCGGCAGCAGTTGTGCCCTCCTGGGTGGGAGACGGTGTCCACCAGTCCTCCGACCACTCCTCCTGGTCTCCAGCGTCTTCGGTTGTCTCCTCCGGTTTGGCGTCCACGTCTTCTCCCATTGTGGACTTCTCCTCCCCGCGCAGCTCCTCTTGGCGTCTTCCGGGTTCCATGGTGATGACACGACGCTCTACGCTGGTGTCCTTCTATTCTCCTGGCTCCGCGAGTCGCGATTGGTCCGTTCTGCAGGTCCCGCCTCCACCTCTTGCTTCCTGTAACAAAGAGGATCCGGGCCGAGCGTTATCGCGGCTGTGGCATGCCGGATCCCTGGCCCATGTAATTCCCTCGGCAAGCGAAGGTAAGTGTTCCAGCACGGGGTCCCCTTCTCGTTCCTCCTGACAACCCCCCACTTCAAAGATACAACTGGGTAGAAGTACTGGGGCTCTGACCCCACCAAATCACACACTCCTGGACCTGCAACTGGACTCTGTCAGAAGAACTGCTGTGCTGCAACAAGGACCTGGAATGTTTGCTTTTCTGCTGTGCTGCTCTGCTGTCTGCAGCTTTTTGACTTTGCTGAGGGAGAGCTGGACTTGGCCTTACACCCCAAAGTGTTCTCCAAGGGCTTTTTGGCTTGTCTCCTCTAGTTGAGACTCAATGAAATCAAAATCTCTACCCCTGCTCTTATGCCTTATTCACCGTAAGTAGACCCAGATACTTGCTTGAGACACCAACACATCTGCTGACTGTGTGAGCAGAAATCAACGCATTGTGACTGTGGCAGGAGCAGAACCCGGCTCATCGCATTGAAACCACTGCAGCGGCTGCAGAAACTGAAGCGTGGACCCACGCCTCGCCTGCTGCAGCAGTCTACAGAGATCGATGCATCCTTGACTGTGTGGAGACCCAGGCGCATCACACTCGGAACCAACACATCTCGGCTTTGGCACTTCATCTACGGAACCAACACATCGCCTCCACTGCGGGATCGACATCGATGCATCGCTTGAGTGCCCCCTGCATCTCGCTGTTGCACCCAGGATAAGGTACTTTTTTCACCGGGACCTGCACTCCATTGTGGTCGGCCTGAACTATTGACTTTCAGGTCTAATGTAACCAGATAGCCACAATTGGCACTTATTGCTTCTAAGCGCTCAAACTCTTTTTATTCTTTGAAAATTCATAACTCGACTTTTACTTATTCAATTTCTGTTCTTGATTTATTTATAAAATGTTATCTATTTTTCTAAACCTATGTGGAGTCGTTTTGTGGTGTTGTGTGTGTGTGTGTCATATACTTTACACATTGCCTCTTTATAAAAGCCTGACTACTCTCTGCCAATATCCAGTGAGCATAAGTTAGCTTTTAGTATGTATCTGACTTACCCTGTCTAGAGTGGTGATCACCTACTTGGACATGGTGCAAATATCTGCAAACTAAAGACCCAATTTCTAACAGTCAGGAAGTGCAGGCTCTTATGGCTAAAGCATCCGAAAGGGTGCTGACATCAGAAGTAGGTTGTGGTTGGTATTCTCGCAGCACTCTGGTTTCGAAGAAGGATTGAGGCCTCTGCCCTATACTTGACATGCGGTCTCTAAACTACTTTCTAAAAAATGGGAAATTCAAGATGCTCATGTTGGCTCAAGTCCTGTCTGCCCTGGAGACTGGATGGTAGCATTGGGCTTGCAGGACACATATTTTCATATACCCTTTTTTCTGGCCACCAGGTATTACCTGCATTTCACGGTGGGCCAAGAGCACTTTCAGTTCACTGTGCTCCTCTTTGGCCTCACCAGTACCCATCAGGTGTTCTGAAAAGTGATGGCGTTGGTTGCAGCCCATCTGCGGAGGTCAGGGGTTCCAGTCTTCCCTTACCTCGATGACAGGCTGTTGCCCCATGCGATTCTCAACCACCACCAGACCATAGTGGGCCTTCTGCATTCGCTGGGGTTCTCCATCAAATTGCCAGTCACACCTGACTCCCTTTCATCAGAGCCATTCTAGACACAGTGTAGTTCCGCAACAATCCTTCAGAGCGGCCAGGAAATTTAGGCTATGATTTTAATGTTTTAGTCTCTATCCTGGATTTTGGTTAGATTGACTCTGAGGCTGGTGAGTCTTCTGGCCTCCTTCATCCTGAGGGTACAATATACCTGCAGGCATATGCAGGCTCTGAGGTGGTACGAGAAGTCCCAGCTGGCACAGCATCAAGGGACTCTCAGACCATGTCCAGATATTGAAGTTAAGAAGCCCTACAGTGGTGACTCAGATTGGATCAGCGACAGACATCTCTCTTCCCCACCCAGAACTGATAGTGGTGACAGATGCATCACTCCTGGGTTAGGTAGCCATTTAGAAGAGGTGGAGATCTGAGGACTCTGGTCTCCAGTGGTGTCTGAGCTCCACATCAACTTGTTGGAGTTGATAGTGATTCTCGTGGCATTAAAGCCCTTCCTTCTGTTTATCAAGGAAAGGCTAGATCAGGTGTTCACAGACAACACCATCACCATTTGGTACTGCAACAAATAGGGTAGGGTGGGGTCCTGAACCTTGTGCCAAGAGGCTTTGCACCTTTGGACATTTTCTTTGTTGTGCAACACCTGGTGGGGTCTCTAAACGTCAAGGTGGACAAGCTCATCTGTCTCTGCCTCATGGACCAACAATGGCGTCTAAATCCGGACTTTTTGCGATGGGTCTCTTATCACCTTTGGGTCACAAGAATGGAAGGAGCCAACACTGAAGATGGGCGTTTGTAACTACTTTTTATTGGGGTACAACAGAATGTTCGCTTGCTCAAAGAACACAACAAAAGTCCAGGGTCCTTCCTTGGGGTCCTCAGCTTCAGGTCTTGGGTGAAGGTCCGGGATTACCATGCCATGTATGGAAAGACAAAGAAAACGATATGGCTTTAAGACAATGGTCATGGATATGACTGCAGAAGGGGATAGGGGAGTGAAGGGAATAGTCGGAACCACCACCAGCAATTGCGGATATCGTGTATGGTGCTCGGGACAACGGTGCCTGACCTCCCGTGAACAAGTACTCGATAGCTGCGGTGCCAGACCTCCCCTCCCGTTTCTCTACTCGGTCCCGCCCTTTTTAACCCGAAACAGCGAACCCAAACGAGCACGCACCTGGGTAAGCCACGCGTCCTCCTTGGCGTGGCTGGGCGATACGCGGTATCGTTGGCCTCCTAGTGTTTCCTTTGATGTTCTCGGGTCCTCGTCCGGTTCCGAGCTGGCGCCTTCTCCACTCGCTGTATCTGCTCCCGTGAAGATCTTCCTTGCCTTGGTCTCGACTCCTGTTTCGGATGTCTTGGTCTCGGCTTCTCCGTTCTGGCTCGCGTTCCTCTCCTGGCGTAGAACTGCAGCTTCCCACGAGTCTGCCAACCGAGACGTGGCGTCTTCCGGGTCCACCCTCAAATGGTGCGAGGTCGCACCGGATAGGCCTACAAAGTCAGGTGGTCCAGAAGCGAAGCGGTCATCCAGATAGCACGGGTCGTCCTTTTTTTTGTGTTTTTTTTTGTTTGAAAAACCTTTATAGCAGCATTCATAAAATACAAGTATGGGCCTACAACCGCAGGGGCCGTCCGCTAAACATAAGTAGAACCCAGTATATCATGGTACAACGCAGCTCCTCAGCCGACAACCCTTGAGGCCCGGCAGCGATTCAGGATGGAACTTGTATTGGAACGTATATATAAATCACAGGATGTAATAAAGGTTTTATTTTATATTATTTAAATGAACGGATCAGGTGCCATACAATCTAACAAAAGGATACGGGGGACAGGCCAAGAAAACAGGATATGCATCTAGAAACAGCCATTTGTGGGACTTTGGCGTCAATGCTTATGAATCAGAGTAAACAACAATACAATACACATTTTCGTGAACGCCAGTTCTCAGGGCCTGCCCACCCGAAAGTCCGACTTACGTAAGAAGCATGGGCACTAAATTCCAGATCACATTGAAATCAAAATAAAGCACAAACCATACTGATCCTAAAGGAATAAAGGGAAGGAAGAAAAAGGCCATAGAAAATAAAAAAGGCAACAAAAAAAAAAAAACTCCAATCCCCCACCCTGCACCCCTGCCGAAGGCTATAGCCTAACCCCACTAGCAGCTTGCCTGTCGCCCCAAGCAACTTAAACCCTTAAGGAAGGAAGAAGAGGAATGGAGGAGGGCATATTCGTATGTGCTCCCAGACCCTTAGCTCCCCCGCCAAAAACAGACACCCCCTGTCGCAAAAAGACGGATATAAAGCTACTCTTTCAAAGGGCAGTAGGGGGCACCGTGATACACCGCCCAGCCTCTTGAATCAAACAGTTGCAGTTCGAGCGTCTATAATAGCAATTCCAAACCATCCCGATTTAATTGATCTTAACCTAAACCCTTTCGCACCAGCACACAAACCCTCCCCAGCGAGACCCATAAGCACACACGCAAGTCATAGAGGAGAGAGAAGTCATCAAAAGTCAATCCGTTACCACCTGTAGCTAGTAAGTCCACAAGAACTTCAAGCGCGGAAAATCTCCCTCTCCTCGCTGGACAGTCCCAGTGTTTCTTGCCCCGGGATCGTAAAATCTCCAAAAAGGGAAGAGACAACAACAAGATGAGAGAAGAGTCTAGAACACAAGTCTCCGGGGGGGGGACTCCATTCGATACCTCCAAAGTCAATGGTGATGGAAGGTACAGTGGTACACTCACGACCTCGGGGACACCATCTTCCAGGGCACCATACGTTGGTTTCAATACTCGCTCCCACACGGGGTCCTCGCACTGAGTCAAAATGGCCACGGCTTGAATGGCTGTAGATTGCTGTTTTAACAGTGGGGCAGGGTCTGGTACCTCGGGCAGAATCCCAGTTAGGCTTACATCCATTTTAGTCAATAAAACATCCACTTGCGAGTGAAACGCCCAAAGTTCTGCTAATATTGATTGCAGCGAAAGCTCAGACGCCGTTTGATCCATGGTCTCACGCCCGATACCAATCACAATCAGCTCCCCGGGTGAATCTGGGATCTTCGGGGGGAATGAACAGGGTCACGAAAGGGCAAGCGTGGACGGTGACCCGTTGTTATCTACAGCCGCGTTTACCCGGCTTAACACCGCAGGCCGGGGTCCCGACCCGCCGAACCCCGGCGAGAATCTATACCGGGTCCGCGGGACGGGGAACCCCACCCACGGTCAGTAACAGCAAGGTCACCTCTCTCTCAATGCTGGGCAAAGAAAACGATTGCCACCAAATTCGGGCGCAGACGAAGCCTCCACTATGATTGACCGGACCCTGCCAGGGTCTCTCAGCTGATGTTGTTGCACTGCAGCCTGGCCTTACAGGTACTCGAGGCCCCGGCTTCACCGCTGGAGCAGGCCGCGATCTTCAACTCGATGTAATTTCCTGAAATCAGCCGATAAAATTTTGGGGATTTCACCATCGGAATGAGGAACACTTCATCCACGCAGGGGCTGGGCGTAAAATCAGGATATTGTACAGGATCTTGTGGCGGAATACGGTGGTCGGCGGAGCCGGGAGCCTAAGCAGCCATCTTGTTTGCCGTCGTAGCTCCTCCTCGGTTTTAGATTTCTTAACGTGTTTAATTTGGAACTCATACATTGGTTGCCTGCTAAGACTCCTGACAATCAAGACAAGTTTTTAAGTGGGTATCACATCAGTGAGGAGGGTCAGCAAGCTACAGGCTCTTTCTTTAAACCAAAATTTACAAGCTTCTTCCCAGACAAACTGGTTCTCTGCACCCTGAAGGTGATCACACCTTTCCCCGTTGACCAAAGCATCACATTACCTGCTTCTTTGCTCTGCCTCACCCCTCTAAGGAGGAGGATAGAGTTCACGTCCTGGACCCCAAAAGAACATTGATGTTCTACATTAAGCACACCAAAGAACACTGGATGGATGATCAGCTCTTTGTTGGGGTCACTGGACTGAAAAAGGAGAATGCAGTGCAGAAACGGACCATCTCTAGATGGATTGTACTCTGCATTAGGATCCGGATGCATTGGCCAAAAAACAGCCCCCTGAGGGTTGCAGGCTCATTCCACCAGAGCCAAAGCTGCAGCCACTGTGTTTGCTTCCCGAGTCCACGTCATAGACATATGTTAGGCTGCGACATGGGCATCCTAGCACACATTCAGCAAACACTACTCCCTTGACAGTCAGGCCTGCCATGACAGGTACTTTGCCTGTTTGGTCTTGCAGTACATTTTGGTTTGAACCAGTTCAGACCCACCTTGGTGGGGGAGGGTGGGGGGTTTCAGTGGTTTTTGTTCTAAGGTAAAGTATCTGCAGCTAGAAGTCCCTATCAGATGAAGAAGTTACTTACCTTTGGTAATGCGTCATCTGGTAGAGACTCTAACTAGCTTCAGATTCCTTACTGACCCACCTAGCTTCACCTATTCTTCAAAATGGTCTTCCTACCTAAGAGGTCCCTGTAGGCCCTTAGTTTCTACATACTGGTTAATTGGCCTTCTGACATGGCTCCCTGCTTCTGGTGCATAAAGAGTCATGTAAAGAAACTGTCTACATAGGCACCAAGCATGTAACATCCTGCGTGACCGCCACTCATATGGAGCCAATAAGTGCCCTCTAGTGGCACTCAGAGGTAGTGTTCAGGTTTTTCCGTATCCAGTCTAACGCCTGGGGAAAATTTTAAGGTAAGGGATCTGCGGCTAGATAGAGTCTCTACCAGATAAAATGATACCGAAGGTAAGTAACTTGCCCTCTGTATGTAGAGGTGGTGTAGGTATGTTCAGTTGCTTCAGTTTTTTCTACCAGATCTATGTGCTGCCGCATGGTTTTGGCCACCCAACTCTTTGTCACTGGATCCAGAGGTAGGCGTGGCATTTGCCCCCCAGGAACTCGCTGACTGTCAAGCCAGTTTCATGCTAGGCTTACCTCAGTAAAATGTGCTTCATCTTCATGGATAATTTTGTGTTTTTCCAGGAAAAACATCATATATTTCATATTTTCTCTCCATGTTCCTGTTTGATGGCTTTAAAATAGCGGTGGAGCTTTTGGACCTGCGGTGTGTAGTCCCAGAACAGCATTATGCGTGAGCCTTTAATCTGTAGTTCTCATCTACGCTTGGCTGTCTGCAACATTACATCCTGCTCCTTGTAGTTGAGTACAGAGAAAATAATGTTTCTAGCAGTGCACCTTGTTGTGGGGCTATTGCCGGCATTGTGTGCCCTCTTTCAATTGAAAATAGTGTGACAGTACCTCAGACTTCAGGGTCTTAATAATCAATTCTTCTAGCTAAAGCTCAAGGGATTCCCCTTCCATTTTGTTTCCAGAAGGCCCACCAGTCATATGTTATTCTGGGGCGACATCCCTTCTGCATCTTCGACCTGAGTCTCCAATACAAGTTTTTATAGCATTAGATTGGAAACTTTTGAAAATACTCAAGCTAGACCACCACAAAATCACAACATCACTGGTGATCGCATATGTATATCCTGTCCTACAGTTCTATAGAGGTTCTCTCTTCTTAACTCTCTCTCTGGACTAGAGGGAAGGGAGCAACATTATGAGGTACCCATTTGTCTCTGTTCAGACCACATCCCCTCTCCTTAGGTGAAAGTCAGTTCTAGGTTTCCAGATCCAGCATCCCTATCCCATGTCGCCTGCCAGTCCCTTCCAGGGGCCCCATATCTTAGTAAATTTGTTTGGGCAGGCCTGGGCCTTATATATTTGCTGTTCAGTTATCATGTACCAGTCCCTGTTCGTATTCCACCTGTCCACCATCTGCACAGTGGAGGTATTCCATAATTCTATGATGTCCCATCTGGCTCCCATTAAGGCAACATTACAAACAGGAATGCATATCTGTCCAATGTTTGCTCCCCCCAGATGCCCAGCAGGACCAGTCTTGAATTGAGGTCTAGTGGCTGTTCAAGGCCTGTGATAATCTGTTTTGGATTCCTGTCCAGAATGGGTACAGCTTCTAGAACCCCCAACAGTGTGTGCCTCAAAGTACCCCTCTGGGCACGCCTCCTCAGGCACCTTTTGGATGTGGCCTGACCCATTACAAACAATAGTGTTCTAGTGTAGTATGCTCTATGTATGATTTTGAGTTGTATGAGTCTGAATCCTGCTCTAATCCCAAATTTACTGAAGTACCGATAGACCTCGTTCCATTTGTCATCTTCTTTTAACCACAGGTGCCCCTCCCACTTATCCCTTTGAGCCCTCTGGGGGGATAAGCTATTTGGCAGCAGTGTGCTGTAGATTAGCAAAATGGCATGGTGGTGTAGTGGGGACCACAGAACTCTCTATTTCAGAGGGCTTTCCCCAGGCATTTCCTCAAGAGGATCTATAAATTTCAACAAGATATGCCTCACTTGTTTGTAGATAGTGCAGGTATTGGCCCCGTGGGTTTGTAGTGTTTGGAGTGGAATGAACAGTTGTTTAACACTACTAATTGGGCTGCCCAGTAGTGAAGATGTAGATTCAGTAGAGCTAATCCTCCATCGAAGGTTTTCTTAGCCAAAGCTGTCAGTGCTATTTGTAGTGCCCATCTGTTCCACAGCAGGAGCCTGGTAATGGTATCGACCATCTCAAAGAAGCGGTCAGGGTTCACAAACAGAAAGTTCTGTAAAGTACATAGGGCCTTGTGGAGATGAATAATGTTTTTGTCACCCCTTCTCTTGGGTTGCTGTATTCCACCCAACTTTCCCAGCTTACCATATGGTGGCACCTGCCGGATCCTCCCACTCAGCTCCATCCCCACTGGGGTCCCCATCTTTGGCACCATCCTCTATGGGCAGGGGCCGCTCTCGCATGGGTCGGGGGCCCTCCTTGTCTTTAGCAGGCTGCTGGGTGCCTGTCTCTGGTGATACGTTGTAGTTTGATCACGAGCACACCACCTGAGAGGACAGGCCGCGGGCGTAGTGAGCTTCTTTCTTTTCCGCGCCTCGGTGCTCGGCGTGTGCTGTCTCTGCATACATTTGCTTGCTCACTGTTTCCTCAGGTCTGGCGCACCCCAGCACCCAAGAGAGGTGGGGCTCTACTGGGAGGACACTCACTCTCTTAGGCAGCCATATGTCACCCATGTAGCGCGGCGGGGCCTGGGTGGAACTAGGCCGCTGCTGGGCTAATATAAAACACACGAGACAGTGACTTTCAATCTCGTGGCCGGAAGACCCCAAGCGGTCTCCGGCCGTTTATTTATACCCTCGGGTCGAGCCCGCCCGAGGGATGTATGGATGCGTGTGAATCGCAACATTGTAGTAGAGGGCCCGGATGGTTCTCTACATCCCTCCTTTATTTCGGATCCAGACCATCAGGCTCTACCCGCTCAAGGGGACGTATATACAAAGTCTTTCAGTCTCTGACTTGGCGCAGGATTTGGCCGTAGACCATACTTCTGGCTCCAGGCACTGGACCTGGCTGGGGTGCTGGACGGGATACTCTCGGACAACTCAGGTGCTGTGATAGGATAGATTGACACAACAGAGTCCTCCACATTTTGGCTGGCCCGCCTCAATATCTCCGGTGGCTTACTCCCCATACTAGGAGAGGCAGGGGGAGAGAAACTCAAAATTGTGTCAGGATATTCGGATGCGTCTTGGCTAGGCTCACCATCGCCCGTCTTCTTGAAATGGACACGTTCCTTGTTACAGAGTGCTGTCCCTTCTGAGCCATGACATGGTCCCTTGAATGCCCACGACTATCCATACTTCTGGCTCGTAGGGCGTCCGGAACTTCCAACCGGGGTGTCGGTCTTTGATCACTACCCGGTCTCCCACTCTTAGCTGAGGTTCTTGTGCCCTTCGGGCTTCGCTAGCCTTTCAATTTGTTGTCTCCCCCCTCGCTTGAATCGCCTCATTGTCCCGCTCCACGGGCACCCACGCCGGATCCGACGGGATACTGTCTAGAGGGGCCCGCTTGAACAGTAGATGAGCCGGAGCACACTTGGTTGTGCTGTGAGGGGTCTGTCGATACGCACCAAGGAATTGGTCCAGAGCTTTTTCGGCATCTTCTCCCTCATCCACGGCGATGCGCAGCGCTCGGTTGAGGGTCCTCATCAGCCATTCCACCTCCCCATTTGCCTGTGACCATAACGGGGTGATCTTCCTATGACGAATCGCCTTATTCTCCAAGTATTCCTGAAACTCTCGGCCCTGGAATGGGGGTCCGTTGTCGGACTTTACTTCTTCCGGCAGTCCCATCATAGCAAAAGTCCTGTCTGGGACCCTCTTCACCTGGGGAAATGCTGTTGACAGCACTATTTCGACGATGGGAAACTTCGAGAATGAGTCCACTATGACCAGCATGTGTCGTCCATCTGGGAAGCTCCCAAAGTCAGTGTGAGGATCCGTTTCTGCAAATTCTCCTGGACTACTATTAAATGTCCTCTCAAAACAACTCCTTGTACCCCCACACTGAGTTCATTGCGGACCTGCCATAGTTGTTGTCGGGCGTGGCTGACTTCCAGCCAGAGGGCGCGGGCTCCATCCATGAAGAGGGCCCACCCGTTATGCTCCTCCCACTCGGGAGAGACTGTGGTCTTCCTGAGTAGCCCGGCCAATTTCTTCGAGCGTCATGGCCGTGGGACACGCCACTTGCGACACCATGTTGACGAAGGCTTCGGTGTTGCTGGCATCCGCTGACGGGTCCAATGACATTGTGGACGAGACAGATAGTCAGCTGGGTTGTGGGCCCCTGGACAATATATTACTTAGAAGTTGTATGACTACAACTGCACTACCCACCGGTTCGATCCTCGGGGCGCTAGCCGGGATGAGCCTGCAAACAGTGGGAGCAGCGGCTTGTG
The DNA here is from genome assembly GCF_964263255.1 of Lissotriton vulgaris. Classification (NCBI taxonomy): domain Eukaryota; kingdom Metazoa; phylum Chordata; class Amphibia; order Caudata; family Salamandridae; genus Lissotriton; species Lissotriton vulgaris. Next base: position 652,466,629 of record NC_141699.1, read on the forward strand.
ATCAGTCACAACGTGGAACTCCTGGCCGCACAGATACAGGTGGAAGTGTTGACACGCCAATTTGATAGCCAACGCCTCTCTCAATTTGGGAGTACCTGGTCTCAGTGTCAGTGAGAGCTTTGCTGGCATAGGCGACTGGCTTCCTGACTTCCTGGCCGTGTTCCTGGAGGAGGACCGCACCTAGGCCCACAAGGCTGGCGTCGATGACCAGCTCTGTACGTCTTCTCGGATGGAAGTAGGCCATCACTGTCTTGTCTAGCAGCCCCGTTTTGATGTCCTTGAACGCCTTGTTGGCCGCCGGTGTCCACTCCCATTTGTGATCATGGCGTGTAAGGACCCGCAGTGGCTCTGACATGGCTGAGAGGTTGGGGATGAAACGCCCACAATACATGGCCTTGCCGAGGAATCTCCTCACCTCAGTGGGGTTTCGTGGCGTGCTGGCCGCTCGGATGACTTCGGCCTTCTTCGGGTCCACCAGGAGCCCTTCCCGGGTGAACGTATATCCAAAGAAGTCGACAATCTCCTGATAAAATGAGCATTTAGACTTGTGCAGAGTCAGCCCACAGTCTACTAGCCTCTTCAGAGTGGCTCGGAGGTGGGTGTGGTGCTCCTCAAGCGTGTTTGAGAACACCAGTATGTCATCGCTCAAATTGATCACCCCTTGCAGCCCCAACAGTGTTTCCCTGATGGCATTTTGGAAGACTTCGGCGGCGGACCACACTCCAAGGCTGAGCCTCTTGTATCTTCGGAGGCCAACATGCGTCGAGAAGGTGGTGATATACCTGCTCTTGGGCTCCAGTTCCAGCTGATGGTAGCCCGCATTCAGGTCTAACTTGGAGAACCATTTGGCCCCATTTAGGTCCGCCACAGTGTCGTCCATTGTGGGGGTGATGTGATGTTCCCTCTTTACAGCGCCAAGCGAGTCGCAATTGGGCGTCGCTGGATTGCTTCCACCCTTTCCTCCCTGATTGGCAGGTGTCTGGGCGCAAGTGAGGCGGCAACCGGTGTGTGTAGGGCGGCTTCCATTTCCTCTGCTCTGACCTCCGACAGCTCGTGACAGCAGGCTAGGACCAGGATCTCGTCCAGCGAGATTCCTGGTTGCCGAAGGATGAGTTTCCGCAGGAGTTTTGAGTGGCAACCCAGGATGATCTGGTCTCGTATCTCCTCCCTTTGGTTGGTGAAGGGGCATGTGCTAGCCAGCCGGCGTAGCCGTGCGTAGAACATATCAACGGATTCTGAGTCCTTCTGCCATGCCCTCTTGAACTTGAATTTCTCGAAATCGTGGTTGAGTTGGGGGTCAAAGTTATTGAGCGTGGCAACCGCTACTTCGTAGTCGTCGTCATTTCCAGTGTTAGGGAGCGTGTCGAACAGTTTATAGATTTCCGCGCCCCGTAGTAGATGAGGAGTGACCGTTTCACGGTGCCATCAGTTTCCCTTGTCCCCTTAAAGTAGTTGTTGAGTCGTCCAACCCATGCTTTCCATCTCGGCGCGGCAGTAGCAGGGTCCGAGGCCTCACTTAAGGGGGTAGAGGTGCAACCGCAGTGTGGGTATGCCCTTGTGGATGCGGATTGGCACCTCCATCTGGCTGGACAGCAGCACCGTCCGCTTTTGGGTTGCTCATTGTGGCCGTGTGACAGTGAGTAGATTTGAAGGCGTGGCCTGTTTGCTGATAGTTTGCGCTTAGGCGTGTGCCGTAGCATGTGGTCTTGTGTCGCGGGCTGTCCGGTGGCTCCACATGCGTGCAGGGGGGAGGGGTGGTTCGCCCTCTGGCGGAGCTTTGTGGGAGAGAGATAGAGCGTGACTGTGGCAGGCCTGTGTGTAACATTGCCTTGATGGGTGGTTCTCTTCACCCCAGTATCTTCTGCTATCCACCCCTGTTCAGCCTGCTGCAGAGGTGTAGTCCTGTCTATGGTGCTTGCTCTACGTGCCCCAGAACAGCCATCTTTATCCTCCTTTTCTCTTCTTTTTTTTTTTGTAGTGATTTTCCCCACACGCTGGGAGTTAATGAGCCCTCCGTAGAACCAGGGCTTGTGGACAGTTTGCCTCTCGTGCGCCCTGTAGCAGTGCGCTGAGTTAGGCGCATGCAGCGGAGGGGGCAGCCCAATCCCGGGGCCTCGCTGCGTAGATGGAGGCCGACGGGCCCGGACTCGGCACTTGGTCTCAGGGGGGGCGCGGTAGCAGACGCGACTCCCAGAGCTGCTCCGTGCAGGAGGGGCAGCCCGGACACAGCGAGGCGTACCTGAGCACTCGCACACGCGCATCGGTCACTCACCCACGTGACGCAGGCCACAGCAAAGCGCCACAGGCTGAACGTGCATTCATTGGGCAGGGAGACGCGTAGGTGGGCGCAGGCCAGGTCGACCCCGAGGCGGGCAGGCGCTGGGATGACAGAGACCACGGTCGGTCAGGTCCTCCGGGAGCAGCAGGTGCCGGCAGACTGGAGCAGCGCTGGTGGGCACCGCACACTCTTCGCAGGACACCACAGCAGCAGCAGGCAGCAGCGGGAGCAGGGCAGCGCGGGTGGGCTCCGCACGCTCCCTGCAGGAACCAGGAAGGTAGGCCAGGCACGCGAGGGGTGCTACCAGCCTTGTCGCCAATGTAGCGCGGCGGGGCCTGGGTGGAACTAGGCCGCAGCTGCACTAATATAAAACACACGAGACAGTGACTTTCGACCTCGTGGTCGGAAGACCCCGAGCGGTCTCCGGATGTTTATTTATACCCTCGGGTCGAGCCCACCCCGAGGGGTGTATGGATGCGTGTGAATCGCAACATTGTAGTAGAGGGCCCGGATGGCTCTCTACAACCCACGTCCCATGGCTTCACTTGCAGTGTGTGGCAGCCAGTTTCTATTCCCGCTCTGCTGGGCCCTGTCGCTGTCGGAGGCCCCGCCTGCAGCGCTGCTCTCAATGGGCAGGGGCCACTTTATCGAGGGTCGGAAGGCTCCCCGCTGTTTCCAGCGGCTCGTCAGGCCCACTGAGCCCCCCCAGGTCCAGGGACGCTTCAGAATCCTACACCTGTGGGACTATCAGCAGCAGAGCTCAAAGAAGCGAACCCTCGGCAAATGCTGTCTTGATGTTGCCCCCCAACACTTTTATTCTGTGTAGCAAGTCATCTTGCAATGCTTTGCAGATATAGTTGATTCTGGATTTCCCACTTGTCACTTGACGTGCCAGACTCGCTCTGTGATGTTGTGCAAGTCCCCTTGCATTTGATGTTGGTCCACACAACTGTATCCACTTTGAACTCAAACGAGGTTCTCGTATTTGCACACCTTTAAAGACATCTGCTTGTGTTGGTTCTAGCTCTTCATGTACCTTTGTTTTCTGTCTGCTGCCCGTACCTACTAATCGCACGGTGTATTTATCAATGTTAGATCGAGTGGCAGAAGCTTTTGATACATTGTCCTTTACCATGTTGAGTTAGTGTATTACAAATATCAGTTATGCATGTGTAACTATTTCTTGTATTTCTGCGTTACAAAATCTGTTGGTTTCTACATGTTTTTGTGATGGTGTGCAGAAGAAATATCGAGTTGGAAATGTCGAACTAAATATAAAAGTCATTATTATCGTTTGCAAAAATATAGTTGTTTAAAATATCGATTTTTTTTATTAGTTATGTATTTTAGTATATATTTGAAATATATGTGATGTATTTTTTTGTTTAAGTATTGTTTATGTTATTTAAAACGTGTTACCTTTTTAGTAGGTATTTTATTGTAATTACATTTTGCGATTTTTAGTTTTAGAGAATAGGGTGGGAAGTAATTTAATTATGGTAAATTAATGATAATTTGTATTAATATTTATTTAATTGAGGTTTTATAGTGGTAATTGTGGGAAATGTATTCATTAACAATTATTTTTTTGTAAATTAATTGGTAATTATGGTAATTGTGTAATTAATTTTAGGTGCGGGTTGTGGGGTTTATAGGGGCAAAGGTTGGGAGGTCATTTATTTGTAATTAATTAATAATTAGTTATTAATATTAGTTATTAATTAAATGAAATAAGACAATTGTCTAATTTTACATATGGATTGTGGGGTTTATAGTGGTAAACGGTGGGAAGCAATTTATTTTTAATTAATTAATAATTAGTTGTTTATTATTAATTAAAAAGTAAATATGGAAATTGTGTAATTAATTTTACGTGTGGGTTGTGGAGTGTATAGGGATAAACGTTGGGAAGTTAATTTTTATGTGTTTTATTGTATTTTTTATTAATTCTTATTTAATTGATAATTATGCTAATTATGGAAGTACATTTTCTTTGAATTTAGATGTGGGCTGTGAATTGTGTGGTGTTATATGGTAGGAGGTAAATACAATAAATGTATGTAATAATGTGTTAATAAATAATTTCTAGCTTACAATATTTGTTTGAAAAATATTTTTATATTATTTAATATATTATTTGTAGGTATTTGTGATATGTATTTAACATTATAATATGTTTTTATTTTTTTAAGTTTTTAACAATAAATGTATTTGTATTTTAATTTTTAACATTTATACATATTTTTTATTTATTTTGTTTTTTAAATATTTTAGTTGTTGATGTTTTGTTTGTTTTTAATTTCAAATTGATTGAAGTGGGAATACTAATTTGTATCCCTCCGCTATCCAACACTTTCCCTACTGTTGCACTCACTGGAATGGGAACTGTAAGTTTTTACCCCTCCGCTATCCAACACTTTCCCTACTGTTGCATTGACTGGAGTGGGAAATGTAAGTTTAAATATTTTTAATAGTTTAATGTTTTAATTTATAATAGAAGGTTTTTTAAAAATCAATGTTATGCTATTGGTATATGTATATATATATTTATTTGTTCCATTTTTATATAATTTTTAAATGATAAAATAAATATTTTTACAGTAAATATATATAATAATTATTATATATGTGTGTTTAACTTTTATACCTTAAGTTTATTTGATATATTTGTAACATTTCTTAAAATGTATATTAAATCTATTTATTTTTTTAATTAATTTTATAATTTATTTAATATGTATTATTAATATATCTATCCATCTATCTAAATATATATATGTATCTATATATATATATGTATATATCTATATATAGGCAGGCACGAGGAGATGCAGCTCTGTTTTTATTATGTTTGCAGCAGTTCATCAATAAAGTACCGGCTGAGTATCGACCTGTGGTCTCTTCTATTGGGGCTACCCTGTATGTGACTGATTTGAGCGGCTGGAGCCCAGCCGCAGAAGAGACCCACCGCGAGAGTGCGGGCCCGCATTGGCGTCAACCGGAGTCATGCTGCTTACGGGAGGTTTGTTGCCGTGATGTTCAGCGCAAAATATGCAACCTTTTAAAAACGAACCTTTGCATCAACCCACTGGGGTTTAAAGCTGGGACTATATTGCTGAACACAGGAGACTCACTAGAGGAATACAATTGTGGCACTACAGGGACCACAGGGCCATGCGGTTGGCTCCACCCACTGGGGTTGTCCCTGAGAGTTTAAATCGGTGCGCAAAACTTTCCAGTGTGATGCAGTCCACGCCATTGAGAAAGGGATTCATTACCCGAAACGCGTCTGGCAGTACGAGGAGATGCAGCTCTGTTTTTATTATGTTTGCAGCAGATCATCAATAAAGTACTGGCTGAGTATCGACCTGTGGTCTCTTCTATTGGGGCTACCCTGTATGTGACTGATTTGAGCAGCTGGAGCCCAGCCGCAGAAGAGACCCACAGCGAGAGTGCGGGCCCGCATTGGCATCAACCGGCGTCAAGCTGCTTACGGGAGGTTTGTTGCCGTGATGTTCAGCGCAAAATAGGCAACCTTTTAAAAACAAACTTTTGCATCAACCCACTGGGGTTTAAAGCTGGGACTATATTGCTGAACACAGGAGACTCACTAGAGGAATACAATTGTGGCACTACAGGGACCACAGGGCCATGCGGTTGGCTCCACCCACTGGGGTTGTCCCTGAGAGTTTAAATCGGTGCGCAAAACTTTCCAGTGTGATGCAGTCCACGCCATTGAGAAAGGGATTCATTACCCGAAACGCGTCTGGCAGTACGAGGAGATGCAGCTCTGTTTTTATTATGTTTGCAGCAGTTCATCAATAAAGTACCGGCTGAGTATCGACCTGTGGTCTGCTCTATTGGGGCTACCCTGTAGGTGACTGATATATATATATATATATATAACAATATTTTGTACATCTATATTTATGACATTGGTATTTTTTCCCAATATTTTTGTACTTACTATTATAAATATAGGATGCAGATATTTTTGACATCGATATTTATGATTCAATATTGTTGTATGGGGATGTTTTGGGTGTTGATATTTTGTCAATGAACCATTGTGATCTTGTGGGATGTTTCTTCTCGTTCAATGAAAAGAAAGCAATGCGCGGACACATTTGCACAGTGTTCGTGGTTTGTTGTTTGTTGCCCAAATCTAGTCACACACAGACATCACAGATCCCAAAAATTGTTTTCTTCCCAGTGTCACAGGAGGGAATGCAAATCCAGCATTACACAGTGCCCATGCTACTCCAGTCACACCACATGGCATCATGCAACCTGCTTTTAGAGGACTGTTTGTGTGTTCTGTGCTAGGGCTGTTGTTCACGCACACGTTTGGGTAGTGTTTGTATTATAATTTGCGGTTTTCACTTAAAGAGCCTACATGTCGGCGCTGCGACCTTTACAGCCACAAAAAAATCTTCCTACCAGCACCAGAGGAGACCTTTTCAGCGCATCTAAGCTCTTGCTGTGCTTTTAGCTTGCAGTTCAGTGCAGAGGAGAGGGTACTGTTCTCCTGCATCTGTCAGCCAGATGCCTGCGCAGTTGTGTGCTAATATCAGCTAACTTAAACAGGACTTGCGGCCCTGATGGCCAGCTCCTCTGCACCGTCTTCCCTTTCTCTTCAGTAAAGGCATTTTTCAGCAGCGTGCCAGCTGTCTGCAGGATAATTTCGGCACACCTCTGATGCAAAGCACAAGAGCTCACCCCAAGCTTACAGCTGCAGGTAGGATTACGCCTTTCTCAAGAGAACAATGCTGGCCTTTTTTTTTTTTTAGGACTCAGCAAAGGCCTGGTCCTGATGCTAAATAGGACTTCAGACAAAAACATATGTATTCATTTGTAACATGGCTTTTCTGCCTTTGCTTACTTTAATTATTAGTCAGGGATCATTAATGCAATAATGTGCAAAATTAACGTGTAGGCTTTAATGAAAATAGATGAGTTTAAATGCAAAAAATATAGTAGGCAACCATATTTACTCATATTAGGCTTGAATAGCTGAAGTTACATTGCCTGACACAAGCTTACATGACTAAAGAATGCTGACATAACCCAACATTTTTATTTTCTGATCTTATTAAGAATCAAAAGGAGAGGGAGGAAAGGTACTCGAGCCAGCTCACTTCCCCTGGAATATACGTTTTATCAAAGAGAACTAGCTCTGGAGTAGGTGCTCCTAGCGTATGTTTGTTTTAGAAAGAAAACACAATAGGGTTTATTACAAAGGTGGGTGGACCCCATCGCCGCGGGAAATGGGACCGCCCGTTATGTGTGTGGCGGTCCCGCATGCACAGTTAGGAAGCGCCCGCCACACTGGCGGGCGCATTCCGCATTTTTTGCATTGTGGCGGGCGGTGCTGTCAGCAGCAACAGCCACAATGCAAGAAAGACATTTGCATGCACAACGTGGCAGGCACTGTGCGGTGCCTGCCATGTCGTCCATGCAAATGCAGGGGGTACCATAGGTACCCTCTATGTGCCCCTCTCCACCCACCAACATCCTGGGGGCCCGTAACAGGCCCCCAACTGAGGAATCTGCATGCCTTTCCTTGGCGGCAAAGCCAACACTGAAAGGCTGCTTCTTGCTAACATTGTAATATGGATGTCTAGCAGACACGCCACCATATTCAACCCGTCCCATATTCCCGTCCGGCATGATCCCCCCGCCATCATAATATGGTGGGGGGAAATGAGAGGCGTGCGGGGATGATGTCGGGTGGATCGCCACCACCATGCAGGCGGTGGCAATCCCCCATCCTAATAGACCCCATTGAGTTCATAGTAAAGCCCTCACTCCCCAACCTAGTTGGCGACATGCTTTATCATCGGGCCCCACCCAAGGCACCAAGTGCACCTTGGGTGTGCTACAACGCCTGGATACAGCGGAGCTGGTATTGTGCTGTGAGAGTGCAGTGAGAAGGAGTGAGTGAATGTTAAAAAAGCTGCTCTAAGGGTCCCTGGGATGAAAAAGACTATTTTAACCAATAGGACCTTGGCAGTTGATAAAAACGAGAGGCGGATATTTAAGGAGGTGTTAGGTAACTCCAATATCCTATAAACATAATGTATTTTCTTTCCAAAACAAATATACACTAGGAGCACCCACTCCAGAGCAAGTTCTCTTTGATAAAACATATTTTCTGATCTTTACATGGACCTGCATTTCATAATGAATAATAGCTGCATAAATGTTTTCATCTAACTCTGCAAATGTGTCTGCTTACACAAAATTCACTGTTAAGTAATGAATAGAGATTTGTTACTTAGGGGGTCATTACGATGGCAGAGTGACTGAAGTCTGTCTGCCATTGTCCTGGTGAGGACCACCCACCTATAAGGGAGCGGTCCCAGATATCAAATCACAATGTGTCCGCCACCACTGCGGCCACAAAAGTCATTTTTAACATTGCTGCGGGTGCTGCTGGCTGCAGCACCCGCCCCAATGCTAAAAAAGCAGGTTTGCTTTCCCCTGCACTACGTGCTAGGCACCTGGTGGTGCCGGTCACATGGTGCAGGGAAATGTAGGGGGCACCATAGGTGCCCCCCAAGAGCAAATTCAAACTGCCCCTGCCCATGGGCGGCCCGCAATGGGCCCCCAAAGTAAATCCCCGCCAGCCTTTCCATGGCAGGTAAAATGCCATTGAGAAGGCTGTCAGTGATCCAGCATCTTAATCTGGCAGACAGTGCCTGCTAAGCACTGCCACCATTGTGAGGATGCGGGGCGGTCCGACAGGCAATTGTAACGATTGCTTGTGTCGGACCCGTGGCGGTCGGGCTTTTCGCCCACCAGCACACCGCCTGCCATCACAATCTGGTGGGCGGTAATTGGCCTTATTATGGCAGTGAACCCGCCACCCAGCCTGTCGGTGGCGGTTTCACCGCCATCATAATCAGGCCCTTAGTGAGGTAATGAGAAGTTCACATATGATGATTCAGCATTTCTCAAAAGAATGAATTATGTGAATATGTGAGGGAAATAACATTATATTTGCTAAGAAATGTTTCATGTGACACTGCTGCTGAAGCTTATTTTATTTTTCGGTAATAAGAAGAGGAGGGATCCTGTTCTATGAGAGCATCGAAAGATGGTTGGCTGGATGAAGAAAATGAGACAACTAATTGCAACATTGAAAATATGTGTTGCCTATATAAGGGTGTGTTCCTTGAGTAGACCCAGAAGCTTTTTTTCCGTATTTACACAACTCTTCATGCATGTATATGAGACTCTACTGAGTTTCTTGAACCCGTCTTTGTGAGAAGTTCTGCTATGATCGATTATTGACCTATTGAACTGACTTTCAATCAATCAGGATCTTTGTAGAGTGCACCTACCCACCGGTTCGGGTCTCAAGGCACTGAGTGTGTGTGGGGGGGGGGGGGGGGGGGGGGGGGTTCTGCGGTTCAGTAGAAGAGCCAAGTCTTGAGACCCTGCCTGAATTGAGGCAGAGACAGTGATTGCCTGAAATGTAGAGGCAAGGAGTTCCAGGTGTTTGCAGTGAGGTTGTAGAAGGATTTTCCTCTAGCCGTGGTCTTGCGGATCTGTGGAAAGGTGGTCAGGGCCCGTTTGGCGGAGCGGAGATGTCTAGTGGGAGTGCAGAAGGAGAGGCAGTGGTTGAGGTAGGCAGGTCTGGCATTGTGGAGGTCTTTGTAGGTGTGAGCGAGGAGCTTGAAGGTAATTCTTTTGTTGATCAGGAGCCAGTGGAGGTCTCTAAGGTGACCAGTGATTTAGCTGCGGTGCGGGATGTTCAGGATGAGTCTTGTGGAGGCGTTCTGATGTTCTGTAGTCTCTGTAAGAGTTTTTGGGTGCTGCTAGCGTAGAGTGCGTTGCTGTAGTCGAGTCTGCTGCTGACGAGCGCATGGGTGACCATTTTCCTGGACTCGTGGGGATCCACTTGAAGATCTTACCAAGCAGGTGTGAAAGCAGGAGGACAAGACGGCGTTGATTTGGCGGTTCATAGAGAGCGAGGAGTCAGGATGATGCAGAGGTTACATGCATGGTCCATGGGTGTGGGGGTGTTCCAAGTTCTTCAGGCCACCAGGAGTCGTTCCATGCAGAGGGGGTGGAGTCCAGAATGAGGACTTCGGTTTTGTCTGAGTTGAGCTTGAGGCAGCTGTCCTTAATCCTGTTGTGGAAGCTGCTCTTGGCGGCTGTGGGTTCGACTGTGAGGGAGAGAATCAGCTGGGTGTTGTCAGACGCAGGAGACGATGTTCTGTCTGTGGTTTCAGACGATGCCTGCAAGCGGGCCATGTAGATATTGGGGCTCAAGGAGGATTCCTGGGGCACTCCGCAGCTGATCTCTGTGGGTTCTGAGTAGAACGGTGGAAGTCTGACTCTCTGTGTTCGGTCAGTGAGGAAGGAGCAGATCCATTCTAAGGCTTTGTCACAGATGCTGGTGTTGCGGAGACTTGCGCAGAATGTGTGATGGGAGTCAGTGTCAAAGGCGGCCAAGAGGTTCAGGTGGATGAGGGCTGCAGTTTCGCCTCGGCGAGGAGGGCGTGGATGTCGTCTATGGCATCAAGAAGTGCGGTGTCAGTGCTGTGGTTGCTTCTGAAGCCCCACTGGGAGAGATCCAGGATGTGGTTTGTTTCCATGAACTCAGAGAGTTGGGCGTTGATGGCATTCTCAATGACTTTGGTTGGGAAGGGGAGCAGGAAGATGGGTCTGTAATTCTTGAGGTCCATTGGATTAGCAGAGGGTTTCTTCAGCAGGGGGTTGATCTCTGTGTGTTTCAAGTCTTCGGGGAAGGTGGTGGACTCAATGGAGCAGGTGATGGTGCAGCAGAGTTCTGGGGCAATGGAGGTGCCAGCTCTATTGAAGATGTAGAGAGGGTCAGGGTCTGCTGGGGTCTGGAGCCATTGTATACGGAGGTTGCAGGTGGGGAGGGTGGATCTTGGGTTGCGAAGCTGTCATAGATCTCCTTGATCTTGCAGTGGAAGAAGGTGGCAAGGCTGTTGCAGAGGTCTTAAGAGGGGGGAATGTCTGTTGTCTCTGTGCTGGGCTTGGCAAATTCTTTGACTATGGTGAACAGTTGTTTGCTGTTTTGTGCATTGGCTTTGATGAGTTCCTGTATGGCTGTTTTCTTGGTTGTTCTGATTAGGTGGTCTGCCAAGATCTTGCTGCTCCTCCATTTGTTCTCCAGCTGTCTGCAGGTGCACCTGGATTTTTGGAGGGTGGGAGAGATCCAGCTGGCTTCCTTAGAGGGCGGCTTGCATGAGGGTTTCCTGAGGGTAGCCAGTGTTTTGGCGCCGCTGAAAATCCAACGGTGGAGGCTTTGTGCTGAGGCGTTGGTGTCTGTGGATGTCGCTGGTGGGTTTTGCTGAGGGAGGTATTGAGCTGGTCTTCAGTGACCTTGTTCCAGCTTCTACAAGGACTGTGGTGGGTGTGGTGGTGTACGGTGGGTTTGGTGAAGGAGAAATGGATAATGTGGTGGTCGTCAAATGTAGCTCGAAGGGAGAAGATAGGATTGAGCATGTGTCCTGCTGAGTGGGTTGGGGAAGTGACCAGTTGTTTGAGACCAAGGGTGGCAGGGTTCTCCAGTAGGGATTAGGTGTTATTGTTGATGAGGTTGTTCAGCTGGAAATTGAGGTTGCCAAGGAGGATGTCGTTTATTGAGGCGAGAGCGGGGTGAGCGATAAAGTCGGCTATAGCTTCCCTGAAGGGAGGGCGGGGTCTGGGCGGTCTGTAGATGAGGCTGCCGCAGAGGGTGATGTTCGAGTTGGTCTGTAGTTTGAAGTGGAGGCGTTCCGTGTCGGGTGAGTTGTTCTAGGGGCTGGTCGTGAGGCGGAGGGTGTTTTTGTGTACGATGGCGATGCTTGCTCCTGGCCGGTTGGTGCGCTCCTGGTGGATCATTTTGTAGCATTCAGGGATGGCGGTTGCGATGTCCGGGGCTGAGCTGGGGTTCATTAATGTTTCCTTGAAGAAGGCGATGTCAGATGAGATGTTGTCAAGCAGGTCCCAGATCTCTACGGTATGTCTTCTGAAGGGAGCGGGTGTTGAGTAGGATGCAGCTGAGGTAGTTGGGTCCGGTTCTCGAGGGCTGTGCGGTCGGTGGGTCTGGTGTGCAGAGACAGGATAAGGCGCAGTTGCAGCAGGTGAATGGGCCTTAGGTGTCCTTCGGAGACGTAAGATGCCAGGCAGTGGTGGAGCGTCCGGGGTTGAGTATGTATTTAAAATGTATAATACGCAAATTTCCATTCATGCTGAGAGTTCCCGTCAATCCACAGACATATTTCCAATCCGCCTCTGAAATCAGGTGGGGCAAACTCTCGTTCCATCGTTCCCAGCTCTCGTCTGAATCATTTACACTTTCATCTTTTATCATCTTGTATAGTCTGGATATCAGCTGTTTATTGGTAGGAGTAGTGAGTGCACACTGCAAAGACAACAGCGTGGGGGGGTTCTTGCGGGTTTGTGGTATAGTGCACCCTGACGCAGGCGATGTATTGTAAATCTGAATAGCAATGATTGATTACTGACGTACTCCTGGCTGGCTTGTGTAATAAACGAGCCATTTGGATATATATTGAGCATGCGCCTAAGTCCCGCTTCGAGAAGTAAGCACATTGATGGTGCTTCGTATGTTAGGGATATGGCAGCATGATGCTCCAGATACATATACGGCGCGTACAACAGCAATTTCCATGCCCGATGTCCTATCCTCTGCCAGGCGGTGACAGTGGCATCTACTGAATTTATTTCTCTTCTCGGAGTGCCACGTGTCTGGTGAGTAATGACGCTGTGTAGCGGAACCGGAGCAGCATCCCCTTCCTCCACCGCAACATGTGGAGTGTATGCATGTGGTCTATACCAATAGAACACATATTGAGCCTGTGCACTCAGGTAATACGCATAGAAGTCCGGTGCTCCGAACCCTCCCTTTTCATACCCCTTGGTAAGGACCGACCATTTCTACCGAGCACTCTTGCCCCCCACACCAATCGTAGCAACTGTCTGCAAAGATTCCGGAAGAACCCCATCTTTAGCACCACCGGGATGTTAAGAAAAATATATAGGAACCGCGGCAAGACCACCATCTTGATAAGCGCAATGCGATCTGCCAGTGACAACGGCAGCGAAATCCATGTATCCACCTGGCTCTCTAGTCTCGTATATGCTCTCCCAAAATTTTCCCGAACTACTGTATCCGGATCTCGATGGACCCAGACTCCAAGATACTTCACCGGGTCTGTGGACCACACCAATGGGAACTCCAAATCTGGTCACGCAGTAGACGTCGTCAGCGGAATAATTAGAGATTTATCCCAATTTATACAGAGGCCCGACAGGCGACCAAATCTGACGTAATCCCAGAGGAGTTGAGCCAAATATCTGGAGGGTTCACGCACAAAAAGAACCATGTCATCCGCATAAAGCGAACTGGCTACTGGGCGGTAGTCAAAATTGAGTGTAGTCTCCCTGTGCCGTTGCCTAATGACACATGCCAATGGTTCCAATACGATTGCAAACAATAGTGGAGACGGGTCATCCCTGGCGCTTACCCCTCTCTATTTGAAATGGTTCGGAGGTCAGCCCTCCAACACATACTCTCGCAGTCGGTTCCGTGTAAAGCACCGCTATCCACTGTAAGAACAGAGGCGGGAAGCCCATGCGACGCAACACATAATGCATATAATGCCATTCCACTGAGTCAAACGCTTTAGCAACATCTAATAATACTGCCGCTGCTGACAAGGTCGGCTCGAGTACGTGGAACATGGAGAAAACAGTGCGGAGATTGTGCGAAGTGGATCTCTCAGGTATAAACCCCGATTGATCGGGCAGTACCAAACACTGCATCAGAGGTTGTAACCGAATCGCCAATATCTTGGCCAGTATTTTAGCGTCAATATTAATCAATGACAGCGGACGGTAAGAGTCACATTTATCCGGAGGCTTATCTTTTATAAGCAATGTAATTATCAATGCCTGTCTCAGGGACGGCGGTAGTTTCCCTGAGTCATATGCTTCCACATACATCTCTAAAAGATGCGGCGCAAGGAGGTCTGCATATTTTTTATAGAACTCCACTGTGAGGCCGTCTGGCCCAGGTGCCTTGTCATTAGACAATGCCAAAATCGCTGCCTTAACATCCTGCTCATCTATAGGCACAAACAAATACTCCCTATGCGCGTCCGACAGCCAGGCACACGCCACATCCTCCAAATATGCCTCTAAGTCTGACTCCGAAGTGGCACCCCTCGATGTGTATAGGTCAGTATAAAAGTCACTGAACTGCTCCGTAATGGCGGCTGGGTGATGATGTCCCCCCCCATGTTCGTCCACTATTCTATCTATGTGGGTCTGCTCCAGGTGTTACTTAATCTTAAACGCCAGTGTACGTCCCGGTCGTCCCCCCTCCCCGTATCGCCGGGCTGTGTGTCTGCGCGACAGATATTTAATCTCTGTGTCAGCTAGCTCATGATATTGCTTAAGCAATTCCTGTATACAAGCTAGTTTGTCCACCTCTGGTGTAGCTGCATACCCGCGTTCCAGTTCCCGTAACGTGTCCTCAGTTTTTTTTAGTTGTGCCCTTATGTCTCTCAGTATGCCCGCAGCAGTGCTAATACACACTCCCCTGATCGTGACCTTAAAGGCCTCCCAGAGCGTTGAAGCCTCATCTACAGTGCCCTTGTTGAGTGTAAAATATTGTTCTATAGCCTCCCGCACCGTGTTCTCATATATCGGGTCAAGCAGCGCCTCAGACCGCAATCGCCACGTAAAGAGGCGATGTACAGCTGTCGGGATCACTACATCCAGCTGTACAGGGCTGTGATCTGAAAGCGTTCTAGAGAGATTCATTACCTCTTTCACCCAATCCACGACCTCTGCTCCCACCAGCCAATAGTCTAAGCGCGACCAGCTCTTATGCAAGGGTGTCGCATGTGTACCTTCCCTCACCAGGGGGTTCCTCACACGCCAAACATCGCACAGACCAAATTCCTCCATGGCACAAGCAATACTCCTAGCAACCTTAGGGGTGTGATGAGAAATGGGATTGGACTTATCCAGCTCAGGGTTCAAGTAAGTGTTCAGATCCCTACCCCATAGGATAGGAGCTTCTGGCCAGTCTCGCAGTGCCCCCTACATGCGGGAAAAGCAAGTAGGGTCATCCATAATTGGTCCATACATGTTAATTATAGTAATCAGTCTGCCATTCATCTTTCCATGCATCATTGCACATCTGCCTTCCTCATCCACATACGTATGTACCGGCTAAAATGCTACCCCTCTTTTGACCTAAATCATAACACCTCTAGCATAGGATGAATATGACGCAGCCAACTTAAAGCTTGCCCATCGACCCGCAATGCCACGTTCGGTATGCTTTGTCAAATGCGTTTCCTGCAATAAGGATATATGTATCGAATGGCGATTCAGATATGCCAGAACCTGTCACACTTTTTTAGGTGAATTGAGGCCACGAACATTCCAGGTCAGCATCCTGCATCTATCTCCCATCATATACACTTATGTCAGTCATCTGTCCTAGTCGCTGCACAATCTGCCTCAGAGGGGCATCGTTCATAGCATATAGCAACACTTCCACCCATTTGATCGCCCTAAGGGCACCTGCGTGTACCATGACAGATGTGTTACAAAAAAGAACAAAAAACAACACATACCCCACTTTGTCCTCCCCCTTCCCACCTCCCACTCCAACCTCCCAATTAGGTCGAGACCATATCCTACCCCCCACCCTCTGAACATCCCCAAGAACTACCCAATGCAACATTCGGGGAGCACCCGCAAGGGGAAGAGGCTCGGCAACGAATACACGCACCGGAGTGCGGTCGCCGGAGTATCACCATTCGTACCCTCTGCGCATCCCATGAAAATATGCGACCAGCGTCTGATACCCCTGGTCAATACCAAATGTCTGCGCCCCCAGGACATACAAAGTTCGATGTTAGTGTGTCCCCAGCACCCGCCCACCGTTCCGCCCCAATAATGAACTAGCCTTCATTTGCGATCAACCCCAAAACCAGTCAGGGAGAAAACAGGCACACATACTTGCAATAGCTTCAGTCCAGCTGCACAAACATTAGTCCACTTCATCCAGGCCCGATGCCCCAGCCGCATCGCCCAGTGCCCTCTGCTGAGGTCTGATCTTGCAAATATGTTTTGCAAACTTCAATGCTGACTTCGCATCTGTGAAAAAGTGTGCCTGCTCCTCATGTGTGATTTTCAATTTGGCCGGATAAAGCAGCCCGCAACAGTTTTTTCACTGGCACGAATTCTCTTCTTGCCGCCTGGACCACCGGAGTGTAATCCGGAAAGAAAGACAACGTGTCACCTTTATAAACAACTGGGTCCTTGACCCTAGCTTCCCTCAGGATAGCGTCCCTGTCAGCGTAGTTTAGAAGACGTGCAATAATCGGGCGAGGAGGCGCGCCAGGTTTAGGTCTTGGTCCCAGAGAGCGATGCACCCGCTCCACAGTCATCACTGTGGAGAGTACACAATAGATTATCTATATACGGCTCCATTTTGGAAATATGAGTAGATTCCGATAGCCCAATAATGCGGAGGTTATTGCTCCTCGAGCGCGCTTCCAAATCCTCATTTTTTGCATGTATAACATCCAGTATCTTTTCCATCTGTAGGATCTGCGACCTCGATTCGGCCTGAGCATCATGTGTGTCAGACATTCGATTTTCCAGACGTCCAGTCTATGTTCATGCTTATTAACCTTCTTCTTTACCATGTCTAACCCAGTCGCCAGCGCATCTATTTTACTGTCTATTGATTTAATGCCGGCCCGCAACTCCAACAGTATGGTTCTGGTGTCGTCTTCCGCACTCTCTGCCAGCCCTGTAGCATTCCGCAACTCAGACTGTTCACCCATCGCGTCCGTGGCGCGAGTATCGCGCTTATTATCAAATCGCAGTTTGGCCAGTTTAGGGTCTGATTTACCCATGCTGAAGACGGGAGTCTCTGGACGACGCCCGCCACCCAGCCTCTCCACCACGCTCACGCTCAGCTCCAGCAAACTCCTACCCCAGTGTTATCCAACAGCACCACTTCGGCACACCGTCTTCTCAGTTGTTATATCCGAGAAAGGCAGTCCCGCTGCCCGAATCCAAGTAGGAGCAGCAAAAGTCTAGTCAGAGCAGCAAGCGCTCCACATCCATTAGTTGAGCTCAGATGTCATCCAGTGCTGCGCCGCCCAGCGTGCACCACCTCATTGCCAACAGGCTGTCCAACACTCAGTCAGGCCACTCTGGCAATCTCAAGTCCCCTCTTAATTCACTGAAGGCCCACTAGGCATGGGCGAACCCACAGCACACCCAAAGCAGCACTACACCTGCCTCCTCTGCAGCTAAGAGGTCTCCTGCGGCGCCCTGACACCGCCAACCAGAGAAATCCGGGCCGGCTGGAATTCAGGGGCCCCTCAGGCAGCCTCTCCCCACCACCGAGTGGTAGGCCAGCGTCCGCCCCGGGCACACAGTGAGCGACGCCGCGATCCTGCACTCCTAGCGACCCGACAGCTCGAGCCCCACCAGGCGCCACCCCGCACTCATCGTTTTTGGCCACTATAGGTGTGGCAGGGTATACTCAGACATGAGTCCCTTTCTCACTGCTCCATCAGGATTCAAGCAAGCCGGGCCGAAGAAGGCTGAAATGCCAGAAACCGGTCCCCGGTAGCTTGTCTCCTTTCTGGTGAAGAATTGGCTTGGTAGTTTAGTCTGCCCTGTTCCCATGATGCACTGGGCCAGGGACAGACTGATTTGCATATAGCCAGGTTCTGAGCTGGGATGGGGCAGTGAGATAAATAACGGTGATGGATCAAGCCCTGATCTTTGGACTGGGTAAGAGTGGTCTGTTTAACTCAGACACTCTGTTCATCACCACCCCCTTTTCTAAATCGTTTTTGGCCACTATAGGTGTGGCAGGGTATACTCAGACATGAGTCCCTTTCTCACTGCTCCATCAGGATTCAAGCAAGCCGGGCCGAAGAAGGCTGAAATGCCAGAAACCGGTCCCCGGTAGCTTGTCTCCTTTCTGGTGAAGAATTGGCTTGGTAGTTTAGTCTGCCCTGTTCCCATGATGCACTGGGCCAGGGACAGACTGATTTGCATATAGCCAGGTTCTGAGCTGGGATGGGGCAGTGAGATAAATAACGGTGATGGATCAAGCCCTGATCTTTGGACTGGGTAAGAGTGGTCTGTTTAACTCAGACACTCTGTTCATCACCACCCCCTTTTCTAAATCGTTTTTGGCCACTATAGGTGTGGCAGGGTATACTCAGACATGAGTCCCTTTCTCACTGCTCCATCAGGATTCAAGCAAGCCGGGCCGAAGAAGGCTGAAATGCCAGAAACCGGTCCCCGGTAGCTTGTCTCCTTTCTGGTGAAGAATTGGCTTGGTAGTTTAGTCTGCCCTGTTCCCGTGATGCACTGGGCCAGGGACAGACTGATTTGCATATAGCCAGGTTCTGAGCTGGGATGGGGCAGTGAGATAAATAACGGTGATGGATCAAGCCCTGATCTTTGGACTGGGTAAGAGTGGTCTGTTTAACTCAGACACTCTGTTCATCACCACCCCCTTTTCTAAATCGTTTTTGGCCACTATAGGTGTGGCAGGGTATACTCAGACATGAGTCCCTTTCTCACTGCTCCATCAGGATTCAAGCAAGCCGGGCCGAAGAAGGCTGAAATGCCAGAAACCGGTCCCCGGTAGCTTGTCTCCTTTCTGGTGAAGAATTGGCTTGGTAGTTTAGTCTGCCCTGTTCCCATGATGCACTGGGCCAGGGACAGACTGATTTGCATATAGCCAGGTTCTGAGCTGGGATGGGGCAGTGAGATAAATAACGGTGATGGATCAAGCCCTGATCTTTGGACTGGGTAAGAGTGGTCTGTTTAACTCAGACACTCTGTTCATCACCACCCCCTTTTCTAAATCGTTTTTGGCCACTATAGGTGTGGCAGGGTATACTCAGACATGAGTCCCTTTCTCACTGCTCCATCAGGATTCAAGCAAGCCGGGCCGAAGAAGGCTGAAATGCCAGAAACCGGTCCCCGGTAGCTTGTCTCCTTTCTGGTGAAGAATTGGCTTGGTAGTTTAGTCTGCCCTGTTCCCATGATGCACTGGGCCAGGGACAGACTGATTTGCATATAGCCAGGTTCTGAGCTGGGATGGGGCAGTGAGATAAATAACGGTGATGGATCAAGCCCTGATCTTTGGACTGGGTAAGAGTGGTCTGTTTAACTCAGACACTCTGTTCATCACCACCCCCTTTTCTAAATCGTTTTTGGCCACTATAGGTGTGGCAGGGTATACTCAGACATGAGTCCCTTTCTCACTGCTCCATCAGGATTCAAGCAAGCCGGGCCGAAGAAGGCTGAAATGCCAGAAACCGGTCCCCGGTAGCTTGTCTCCTTTCTGGTGAAGAATTGGCTTGGTAGTTTAGTCTGCCCTGTTCCCATGATGCACTGGGCCAGGGACAGACTGATTTGCATATAGCCAGGTTCTGAGCTGGGATGGGGCAGTGAGATAAATAACGGTGATGGATCAAGCCCTGATCTTTGGACTGGGTAAGAGTGGTCTGTTTAACTCAGACACTCTGTTCATCACCACCCCCTTTTCTAAATCGTTTTTGGCCACTATAGGTGTGGCAGGGTATACTCAGACATGAGTCCCTTTCTCACTGCTCCATCAGGATTCAAGCAAGCCGGGCCGAAGAAGGCTGAAATGCCAGAAACCGGTCCCCGGTAGCTTGTCTCCTTTCTGGTGAAGAATTGGCTTGGTAGTTTAGTCTGCCCTGTTCCCATGATGCACTGGGCCAGGGACAGACTGATTTGCATATAGCCAGGTTCTGAGCTGGGATGGGGCAGTGAGATAAATAACGGTGATGGATCAAGCCCTGATCTTTGGACTGGGTAAGAGTGGTCTGTTTAACTCAGACACTCTGTTCATCACCACCCCCTTTTCTAAATCGTTTTTGGCCACTATAGGTGTGGCAGGGTATACTCAGACATGAGTCCCTTTCTCACTGCTCCATCAGGATTCAAGCAAGCCGGGCCGAAGAAGGCTGAAATGCCAGAAACCGGTCCCCGGTAGCTTGTCTCCTTTCTGGTGAAGAATTGGCTTGGTAGTTTAGTCTGCCCTGTTCCCATGATGCACTGGGCCAGGGACAGACTGATTTGCATATAGCCAGGTTCTGAGCTGGGATGGGGCAGTGAGATAAATAACGGTGATGGATCAAGCCCTGATCTTTGGACTGGGTAAGAGTGGTCTGTTTAACTCAGACACTCTGTTCATCACCACCCCCCTTTTCTAAATCGTTTTTGGCCACTATAGGTGTGGCAGGGTATACTCAGACATGAGTCCCTTTCTCACTGCTCCATCAGGATTCAAGCAAGCCGGGCCGAAGAAGGCTGAAATGCCAGAAACCGGTCCCCGGTAGCTTGTCTCCTTTCTGGTGAAGAATTGGCTTGGTAGTTTAGTCTGCCCTGTTCCCATGATGCACTGGGCCAGGGACAGACTGATTTGCATATAGCCAGGTTCTGAGCTGGGATGGGGCAGTGAGATAAATAACGGTGATGGATCAAGCCCTGATCTTTGGACTGGGTAAGAGTGGTCTGTTTAACTCAGACACTCTGTTCATCACCACCCCCTTTTCTAAATCGTTTTTGGCCACTATAGGTGTGGCAGGGTATACTCAGACATGAGTCCCTTTCTCACTGCTCCATCAGGATTCAAGCAAGCCGGGCCGAAGAAGGCTGAAATGCCAGAAACCGGTCCCCGGTAGCTTGTCTCCTTTCTGGTGAAGAATTGGCTTGGTAGTTTAGTCTGCCCTGTTCCCATGATGCACTGGGCCAGGGACAGACTGATTTGCATATAGCCAGGTTCTGAGCTGGGATGGGGCAGTGAGATAAATAACGGTGATGGATCAAGCTCTGATCTTTGGACTGGGTAAGAGTGGTCTGTTTAACTCAGACACTCTGTTCATCACCACCCCCTTTTCTAAATCGTTTTTGGCCACTATAGGTGTGGCAGGGTATACTCAGACATGAGTCCCTTTCTCACTGCTCCATCAGGATTCAAGCAAGCCGGGCCGAAGAAGGCTGAAATGCCAGAAACCGGTCCCCGGTAGCTTGTCTCCTTTCTGGTGAAGAATTGGCTTGGTAGTTTAGTCTGCCCTGTTCCCATGATGCACTGGGCCAGGGACAGACTGATTTGCATATAGCCAGGTTCTGAGCTGGGATGGGGCAGTGAGATAAATAACGGTGATGGATCAAGCCCTGATCTTTGGACTGGGTAAGAGTGGTCTGTTTAACTCAGACACTCTGTTCATCACCACCCCCTTTTCTAAACCCCGCACTCAGCAGTGGTACTCGGAGAAGGTCGCACTACCCAGGCAGCCTACGCCCAGCCCGCACTGACGCTTCACTCACCCCCTTACACCGCAGCCAGCTCCGCCCTTCACAGTCGCCTCAGCCGCTCCACCGACGTCGATCTTCTCGGCTCACAGCGCCAGTCCTGGGTATTCAAGCAGGCCTCGCCCCATTCGTCTCCTCCTCTCCAGAAGGCGCCAAGCTGCTCACCACTTTCAAGGGGAGCGCCTCATGCCGCGTCAACTCGGGCCCCCCAGTCACGGCCAGACTCGGTAGCCTCCACCGCCACCACGGCCACGGGTCGACGTGCACAGGCGGCCCGATCCGCAACACACCTCACTTCCACCAGCGGCCGCTGTTTCTCAGAAGTAGGAGCACCACAGACACCAGCTCGTGGTGCGTCCACCTCAGACGGCGAATGCCGCTCAGCGATTCCTAGGCCGGCGCCATCTTCTCGCCAGACCCGCGAGGAAGAGATCGGCTCAGTTCAGCAGCTTCCCGGTAGGTACTGTGGCCCGGATCACACCGCTACTTGCCACTACTCATGGGCTCTGTCTTGTGAGGGCTTCGCAGCACACAGAGGGTCTTTTCAGGATTGTATTGATCAAATTGAGAGTCCGGCTTGCGGAGCTCCCTTAACAGGCAGCCATTCCGCCTTCCGCCGAAGCCACGCCCAAAGTGCTGATGTATTTGAGCAAAGAGATTACTATGCATGTAGCAGTTGCACATAAAAAATTACCTGAATTGGGCCAAAAATATGAAATCAATCTTTCAAAAAGTGCCCCATTGCAAAAAGGTTTCATGGCACAATTGGATGATGAAGCTTCTAAGACAATAGGGTTCTGCAGGAAAGTGATCACACATTACTTACTGAATTAGTAAAACTGATTTGTAAATGGATTGATTTTGTGAAATTAGAGAGCAAAGGGGTGAAGAAACATGAGGAGAAACAATCAGATATGGGTGAGGCAAATAGTAAGCCACCATCAGGTCCCTCAGATAAAGAAGATCTGGAGGGTATGTCCATGTACCTTGGAGTAGAGGCAATCTTGCAGCATTTGCAAATCATTTTTCAAAACTGAGAGATAATCCTATACAGTGGTACACACAAGTTCACAGATTTGTAAACATTTCAGTGGTACTGTGGACTGTATTGAATATGTTCATCAATACTGTAGTGCCAAGTGATATGTTGGTAGAGTGTAAAATTGCTGTCCAATGGCCGTGTACAGAACCAACTAAAGATGTACATACTAATGCACCATCAATTGTGGTAATGAATAAATATGATAATGTGATTACCTTTTAGAAAGGCAAAGTTCCTGCAAAGGATATTGATTGAGTGAACATAAAAAGAGCAACCCAAGAGCCAAAGAATCTGTACATGGCTATTATGAAAGATTACTGCAGGTGTTTAGAGAACACAGTGGACAGGTACTACTTTCACTAAAGCATCCCCACTTCACTGTCCATGGAGACTTTAATCTCCACATAGATGTAGCTACATGCTCACGGGCTAGTAATTTTTTGGACTCTATGCTCGGCCTGAACCTGACTCAGATGATACAGGGCTTTACACATCTAGCAGGCCATACTCTTGATCTCCTATTTTCTAATTACTCTGGCCTAACTATTCTTCCCTCTTTACCTCTCACTTGGTCGGATCACTACCTGATCCCATTTGAGTTGACTGCGCTACAGCCATCCGGTTCCCCATCAAAAGTTAGGGACCATGGTAGAAAATGGTATAAGGTTACCTGTAATGCCTTAGAATCTATCTTTACTAAATTGATAGGGCAGCCTTCCAAAGATCTGAATTCAGACCTTTCCAAGTTTAACACCTGTCTTTCCTCTTCTATTGATCTTATCGCCCCAATGCTACCGCTAGCCTCCTTATGATCAAAACCGTCTGCACCTTGGTTCTCTATGGCTTTGCGTGAGGAAAGGAGCAGATGTAAAAAATTGGAACGCAACTGGCGACAGTCTTATGACCCTGCCGCTAAAATTATCTATAGATCTGCTCTAAAGAATTTTCACAAACTTAAGCGCTCCACCATGAGGGAATATTTTGTAGAGAAAATCAAAGCTGCTGAAAATTCATCTAAGACCTTATTTAACATCATTAAGGAATTTTCTAATCCCCCAGCTCTGGCCTGCCCGATTGCCCCTAGTCAGATCCTTTGTGATGGTCTCTCTGACTTTTTTCATGATAAAATCATTCATATCTCGTCCACATTTAATCAGAACTGTGCTCCTCCTTCGCCGGACTCGAAAGCTATCCAAGAGGGGACGTTTATCTCATTTAAAAATCTAAACATGAATACATGTATGTCTCTGCGGTCCATGGTTCCTTCTCCCGGCTGGATTATGTCTTCGTGCCTTGTGGATTCCTGGATAGAATACGGGAGGCTGCCATCCTGCCTAGGGGACTGTCTGACCACTCCCCTGTGGCCGTGGTGGTTGACCTGCATAGGACGAGGCAGCCATTCCGGTGGAGGATGTCCTCCTGGCACCTTCAGCAGGCCGAGTACGTGCAACACATGCGCGGTGCGATTGCCAACTACTGCAGAGAAAATCTGGTGGAAGGCACTGATCCCGTGGTCGTCTGGGAAGCCATGAAACCTACCCTGAGGGGAATTGATATTGCGTGGTGCGCGGCAGCCCGTCGCAGGCGTCGGGAAGCTATAGTAGAGGCGGCGACCCGTGTGGAGACGCTGGAGCAACATTGTCGGGGGGAGGAGGATGCAATGGCGGTGCGGCGGCTTCTGCAGGCGCAGCAGTCCTATGCGTCGGTGTTACTAGACGAGGCTCGGCAGGCGTGGTTAGCTACGCGGAGTAGCGTATATCAATGGGGTGACAAGTCTTGTACTATGCTTCACAGACTGTGCCAGCTTACTCTGCAGCCGCTTGCCCTGCCTGGGATTACTGATGGAGATGGCGTCACCATTACGGACCCAGCGGCGCTGGCAGCTGGCTTTGCCAGCTATTATGCGGAACAATATGCATCACAGGATTGCCTCTCGGCTGAGGCGATTGACAAATTTATTGCCGACCTGCCCCCGAGGGCGGTCTGCACTGAGACCCGGAAAGCATTGGACCTTCCCCTCACGGCGGAGGAACTGGGTGATGCACTGGGTCAGCTCAACACGGGGAAGGCACCCGGGCCGAGCGGTTTCCCGTGTGAATTTTATAAAAAGTTCCATCTCCAACTGGGGTCCCATTATAAGATCGCACTGGAGGCAGCGCGGGAAGTGGGTAGACTGCCGGCTGACTGGCGACATGCCGAGGTGGTGGTGTTTCAGAAATCTGGTAGGCCCCCCGATCGTCACGACTCGTACCGTCCTATATCATTACTTAACATCGAGGCTAAACTGTTGGCTAAGGCGTTGGCGAATCGTCTCCACCCATATGTAGCTGATCTGGTTCACCCGGATCAGGCGGGCTTCATGCCGCGTAGAGCGACGCGACACAATATTCGCAGGGCACAGAATGCCGTAGATGCGATAAGGGCCACGGGAGAGCGGGCGGCCCTGCTCTTGGCAGACATAGACAGGGCCTTTGACTCGGTAAGCTGGACATACTTATTCGCGCTTCTACCTCATCTTAATCTGGGCTCTGTGTTCATATCCTATATCAAACTTCTCTATACTGAGAACACGGCGTCTGTGCGTGTTTCTGGAGCGATTTCGGAAATGTTTGCCATCGGCCGGGGTACCCGTCAGGGTTGCCCGCTGTCCCCATATTTATTTGCGTTAATTATGGAGCCTCTCGCCTCTTGGGTGCGCATTGATGCGCAGCTGCGGGGCTTTGTATGGGGGGGGGCCTTACCGATCGAATTGCCCTCTATGCGGACGACGTCCTCTTTTTCCTCACTGACCTGAATAGATCTGGGCCCCAAGTGCTAGAGATAATGCGCATCTTTGGTGAGGTGTCGGGCCTTTACCTTAAACCGAGGAAGTCCACCCTGTGGGTGCTGGGTGACGGAGCGGACACAGGCCCATGGGCATCAGCCTTGCGAACTGCGGCCGGGGGCATATTATATCTTGGAGTGTTCTTGTCCGAGTCCGCGACGGTTTCATGGGAGCGCAACGTGCTGCCGGTATGGGAGAAGGTCCAAACGGACATTAAAACCTGGTCTCGGATGCCCCTTACCATATATGGCAGGTCGGCAATTTTTAAAATGGTTGCCCTTCCGCGCCTCCTTTATCAATTACAGAACCATCCGCACCCAATTGCACCGCGGTGGTTCCGGCAGGTCAATTCCGCCCTGGGCCGCTTTTTGTGGGCAGGGGGAGCCGCTAGAGTGGCGCTACGCACGTGCTTTCTATCCACATATTGTGGTGGCCTGGCCACGTCAGACATCCTCTCGTATTACCAAGCCTCGCATCTGTTGGTTTTAAACGATTGGTGGTATGGGGATAGTGGCGATCCGGCATATGCGCTGAAGCGTTCCCTGATGGGGAATAACACATTGCATACCACCCTATATTCGGCTGGGCTTAGGAGGCGGCTGCCGTCGGCCACGCAAGTGGTATTTGCAGTTTGGAGACAGGCACTGCTTCGGATGGGTTGGTGGGGGAGGTTGACGGCAGAGACCCCATTGTGGCAGAATGGACGACTCCCTGCGTTGGCCTGGCTTACGGGGTTTGGCGGATGGGACTCTATAGGAATTACCTCGCTTGGAGACGTTATGTCGGGTGTGATTCTCAAGTCATTCCAGGACTTGCGGGACAAGTTTTGCATGCCTAACACTCAGTTCTTCCGATACTTGCAATTTCGCCACGCATTGGCGCCTAGCCTGGTTGGGTTGGAGTTGCTGCCGGAATTCAGCCCCGTGGAGGCGAAGGTCTTCATGGGCGATCTTGGGGACAAAAAGGTATCCCGCATATATCAAACGCTGGTCACCCACTGCTCCTCCTTACTCCCACTGAAAGATGCTTGGGAAAAAGACGTGGGGCCCCTGGATGAAGACGACTGGAGGGAGGCACTGGAGTCCCCACGTGGGACGGCTATTGGGGTGCGACTCTGATTAATCCAATTTAAATACTTGCACAGGGCCTACTATACCCGAGAGCGACTGTGGAAGGCAGGCCTCATTGGGTCCCCGGAGTGCCTGTGTTGTGGAGCTGACACGGGTACCCTAATACATACTGTGTGGTCGTGTACTGGCTTGACTAGGTTCTGGAATGGTGTGTGGAGTTGCTTGTCGGAGGTGCTGGTTTGGGATCTCCCCCGCACCCATCGTCTGGGTCTCCTCCATGTGTTAGAGGGGGTAGGTGGAAATATTTACAAACGTCATCTCTTGCTGTTGGGCCTGGTAGTGGCCAAGCGGGACTTGGCTCGAGCGTGGAAGAAGGAGCGAGCCCCCCCCCTGAGTGCGTGGAAAGCTGGATTGGACTATTTTATGGGTTTGGAGCGCCCAGTGTTCGAGGCCAGAGGTTGCCCCAGGAAGCATTTTAAAATCTGGAAGCGGTGGGCAGACTACAGGGGTTTGACTCTTGATCCACCGGCAGAGCCTGACGACGATCTAGATTTGGGTGATGGACGCCCGGCCTAGAGTGCGCATGGCGCTGGACTTTCGGATAGCGCATAAAGAGGGCTTGACATGATCGCGTGTACGGGGCTAGGGTAGGATAAGGGGCGGGTAGTGGGGTTCTTGGGTGGCTGTGGGAGTTGGGGGGGTTAGGGAGAAACGTTTATTTTTTACTGATTGGGATACAATGATGTGTTTATGCTGATAATCTTACAGTGACCTCCTGATTGTGGAGTGCTGTATACCTGCTTCTACCTGATCAATTAATAAAATTTGTTGTGAAAAAAAAAAAAATCTAAACATGGATTCTGCTCTGACTCTGTTACACCAGTGCAAATCTGGGTCCCCCCTTGACCCGGCCCCAGCACAGGTGTTAGGCAGCCTTGCTCCCCTGGTGATCACCCCGCTTCTTTCCATTTGGAATGCCTCACTACTCTCAGGTCAGTTCTCTTCCGCATGGAAGCAGGCCATGCTGATTCCAATCCTTAAGAAGACAGACGCATACCTGTCACTGTTTAGCAACTATTGGCCTATATCGCTCCTCCCGAAGCCGGCTAAAATCCTTGAGAAAGTGGTACAGGTGGAATTAGCCGACTATCTTGAATCCAAACAACTTCTTCATGATTCCCAGTCTGGTTTTAGACCAGGCTTTAGCACTGAGTTCGCACTGCTTGAGGTGTCTGAGTCTATTCGGGAGTGTGTGGATGCCGGCGAGGAGAGAATGTATGCAAAAAATTCCCAGGCAATCCTAACAGTAGATAAACAAGTAACTAGACCCAAATGCAGAAGGAACAGTCAAGGAAAAAATAATTATTTGTATAAAATAAACATGTTTTTAATACACGTAGTAAAAATCATATAGAAAACTGAAACTAATCAGGCTATATGACAAATCAAATTAAAAATATATACAATTAATACATATAATAACACAATTTACAACACTTTATGTCAAAAGACACCATGAAATACTAAAAAGTGTCCAAGGACAGAGTGACGATAAAGTACTCGACGCGCGTTTCGGCGAAAACGCCTTCTTCAGGATCCACAAGTAACAATCTGAAATTATACATAAAGAATAAAATAAGATACAGTTCTTGAGTGGCCTACAATCACAGGTTAAGTACATCAAATTACTCAGTTACATAACAAAGACAAAACAATTTTACATTACATATTACCTATTACCTATTACCTAATGCTCTTGGGTCCAAGATTATTACTTTTTGTCACATGTCACATGATGGACATATTCTAGAACGAGATTGTGTAGTACTCACAAAAACCCCTTAGAACTCTAATTCTCGAATTTATCGTCAAACATGACTATGTATACCATATTCATAACAATGTCATAGACCAATAAACACCCCAATGTATATAATAATAGCAACTTACAAAGGAAGACAGGAAAAACACACAGTTGGTATCTTTGTGTAAATAACAGGCAAACGATGTACCTGGGCACAGGAAACAAATATGTCATAATTAATAATAATACTA
This sequence comes from Lissotriton vulgaris, assembly GCF_964263255.1. NCBI lineage: Eukaryota > Metazoa > Chordata > Amphibia > Caudata > Salamandridae > Lissotriton > Lissotriton vulgaris. The sequence goes on from NC_141699.1 coordinate 652,495,293, forward strand.
TTAATGCGAGGTATATGTAAAACCAGATGAACACATGATATCATATAGATGCAAAAAACAGATGGAAAGAACTGCACACTGATTTATAAATAATATGGTTGATACTGAGGCAGTCTGTACAAATGTATATCTTCGACCTGAGAGATTCATACTTGAGCAATATTAGATAAATGCTAAGTGCGTAAGGTACTATAGAAGTTCATGTGCAAACAGTTTCATCATACCTGTGGAATCGGTATGTCGTATCCTTGCTAAATGCCGGCGAGGAGGCCATGTTGGTCCTCCTCGACCTGTCCACGGCTTTCGATACCGTCTCTCATGACATCCTATTGGATAGATTGTGTAATATCGGTATTGTTTTTTAACGTCTACCTTACTCCTCTGGCGGAAGTGGTTGAATCCTGCGGGGTCAGAGTGATCTCTTATGCTGATGACACGCAGCTCGTGTTCTCCTTTAGAGATCACTCTGACGGCAGCTTGACCAACTTTCGACGCTGCCTTATTACCATCTCCTCTTGGATGACTACTAACAACCTCAAACTTAGCACGGATAAGACTGAGATCTTATTCTTCAATCAAAGTTCTCCACTTCCCCCCTACACTATGGTAGCCCTCGGAGTTAAACCCTCCTCCGGTTCCAGTTCAAGCAGCTTGTAATTTGGGCTTTCAATTCGACAACGCCTTGTCTTGTAAAACCCAAATTAACAAAGTCACCGCAGCCTGTTTTGGTAAACTCTGCATGATCAGGAAAATGTTCCTTTTTCACCCCTTTCATTCTCGCAGGACTGTTATACACGCTTTAATCACTTCTCATCTTGATTATTCTAACAGTTTGTACGTAGGAGCTCCAGCTTACCTGATCAAGCGGCTGCAGATTGTGCAGAACGCTCCGGCCAGGCTGATTTGTAACATCCTGTATCGCCATTCTATCACTCCGTACCTGGTGAAGCTACACTGGCTGCCAGTGTCCTATCGCATTCAATTCAAAGCCCTGATCTTTGCCTTCAGAGCTCTCAATGGCATTGGCCCGGTCTATTTGAGAAATAGGCTTAAACCTGTCCACTCTATTCGAGATCTAATCATCTGCGCCTTATCTGTACCCCTCGCTTTCGTCGTTCTCGAACTGGAGGTAGGGCCTTTGCGGTGGTGACTGCAAAACTCTGGAACATTCTACCATTGGGCCTTTGGCTCATTACAACTGAACCACTGTTCCGAAGCAAACTGAAAACCTGGCTGTTTTCCAATCTTTAGCTGCGTTTGATCCCTCCTGTGGCTTGCTGTCCGCAGCGCCGGGACACTCCCGTTGGGGGTAGCCGTGCGCTTTATAAGCTTCAAAATAATAATAATAATAATAATAATAATAATAATACAGCCTGATTAGCGTGATATGGGGTTCTTAGTGGCACAGTTTGTTCTTGCGATTTGATCATCAGAAATCATATGCATATACAACAAAGAGATATTTTTTGGCAGACAAAACCGTTAGATGAGATCCTGAGACATGAAAAATATTGTAGTGGTGAACAGGAAATGAAGCAGAAGAAATTTAAGGGGAAGGTTATGCTTGCGTAGATGAAATTGCCACAGAGGGGATTTCAGAATCAGTTGTTTGCAGGGAATTCTTGTGGAATACAAGGTGTTGGGTTTTACGCTGGTATTCAAGGTGTTCAAGGAAGTATGATTGTTTCACAGGATAGAGGTCTAGGAGTTCCGGTCAATCTGAATTCTGGTGTATATGTTGCAACGTTGAAGAAAACGACTCCTTGTCATTTTTGTAGCAAAATTGGGCATTGGCAGAGGGAATATAGGCTGAATCAAAATAGAATGAGTGGCGATGGTCAAATGCAAGGAGGAAATCAAATGCAGATGCAGAATGTACCACTCAACAAATGCAGGTACCAATTCTGACACAGGTTCCAATGATTCAGATCCCAAAAGCTTGGATGGTCTCACAATAGGAAACCCTAGAGCTAACTCAAATCCATTTCAGACCCAGAATCAAAACCCATTTCAACAGTTACTCATGTTGGACAGTAAGGGGCATATTTACGAGAAAATGTCAGAGCGCGAACTGTGCCAAATTTGGCCACACCGTTCTCTGGCATTTTCAAAACGCAGGGATGCGCCATATTGACAAGAATACGGCACACACCTATGTTTTCCCTAGCACTGGTGCTAAATTTCGCTGCCTAGCGCCAACTCAGTCACCATTGCACCATAGTGCAAGGGTGCCTGCGTTGCAAGGAATGATTGTTTATGTGCAGGAAGGTATCTCTTTCTGCACATAAACAATAACTAATGGTGATTTGTTACTTCTAAGTGTGCTGCAGAATGCAGCACATAAAGAAGTAGCAACTCGTTATTATTTAATGATTGTTTATGTGCAGCAAGGGACACATTCCTGCACATAAGCAATTATTATGGCAGTTTGCCTTTTCTATGTGTGCTGCAGATTGCAGCACACACAGAAAATGTCAGCGGCTGTCCGGGACTATGTGGGGAACACAGTCAGGGACTTGGGCAAGTACTGGGAACTGGGTAGAAAACGTACACAGTAAGAGGAGTACAGCGCTGCCCAGGATCATACAGGGAGTCAGAGGAGAAAAAGGGATCCAAAGGGGAAGCCTGTACAAGTGAACAAGATGGGTAAGACTCAAAAAGGAAGGGCACTCACGAGGCAATTTAGTATTCAGAATAACTACACACAGGACAAATGTGCAAGACATATATATGAAACAACATTAACAATAAAGGGGAGTGTGGGGTAAACCACTCCGGAGCTCCACACAGTAAGACTGAAGCTCAGTAAGTTTCTCAGCCACAATTGCTATTACAGATACTGACTGCAAATACCCACATGTAGGATATCCATGCAAAGGCACGGTCTGCGGAGCTTATACCTATGGTGATGTTATAAATGTATAACCAAAGGAAATGATGGAACTGCCAAGCCATGCCTTCCCTGGACCGGAAACAAGCTACCGAGGACCGGTTTCTGGCATTACATCCGTCTTCAGCCCGGCTTGCTTGAATCCAGTGGCAAAGTGAGCAAGGGACTCACGTCTGAGCATACCCTGCCAACTTATGGCGAACAAAGAAAAACCAAAGGAAATGATGGACGGAGCGTTGACAATACAAGCACTCACCCCCAGTCAACTGATCTGGGTTTAATCCATCACTGTTCTTTAGTCCACTCTGCCACCCCAGTTCAGACATGGCCATATTCAAATCAGTCTGACCCTGTGCCTCATGGGAACAGTCCAGCCCGAACTGCCAAGCCATGCCTTCCCTGGACCGGAAACAAGCTACAGAGGACCGGTTTCTGGCATTACAGCCGTCTTCAGCCCGGCTTGCTTGAATCCTGTGGCAAAGTGAGCAAGGGACTCACGTCTGAGCATACCCTGCCAACTTATGGCGAACAAAGAAAAACCAAAGGAAATGATGGACTGATCGTTGACAATACAAGCCCTCACCCCCAGTCAACTGATCTGGGTTTAATCCATCACCGTTCTTTAGCCCACTCTGCCACCCCAGTTCAGACATGGCCATGTGCAAATCAGTCTGACCCCGTGCCTCATGGGAAATAAATGTAACTCAAAGACAATACTCACAGTGAACAAGAAACACCACCTAGGTAGTCAGCTGTGCTCACAGATCCTGGCGATCAAACAGGAACACACAAGGCAGTAACAGCAAGGGGAAGAACAAAACGCAAGCACAATAGACAAGGAGCTAACAAGGAGGAGTGCTTAACAGAAAAGGAAGGAAATCACAGGGCACGCTTGGCAGACAGCAGGTAACTGTAGGAGAGTAGGGTCTGCAATCCTATGATCACCAGATTTTTTGCTTTTGTTTCACTGGTTTACGACTTTCTCTGGCTGTGGGCCTGCTAATCAGACCCACAGCCTGGCTGTTCTCTTTCTAAATTATGATATGTACCCTAGGTGCATTTACCAATTGGTACTGGGCCACCTTATCAGACCCCTAACGCAGGGCATAGGTGTACCCAGGGCCGCCAGGGGCTGCAGCATGTATTATGCCACCCCTGGCTGGCCTCCTAAATTTGACACAACTGGCTGCATGACAGCTGGGGCGAAGTCGTGTAATCACACTTTGCTTTAGGTATAGTAGCTCTATATCTAACCATACAATGGACACCCGAGTTCCTATCAGTCACTCCTATGGCAGGCCTTAACAATCCTGAAGGCAGAGTGCGTGGGCTCGTGTGAGCTAGGTTCAGGCCCGAGCCGAGCCCGGTTGCAGCTTGCGGAATCAAGACCCAATAGCTGTTCCATGATAACGCGTACCATATCGGTAACTCCGGTGTCGCGCTATCAAGGCATGTCGAGTAAGGTGTCATACGAATTTGGGTGCTCCCCTCTCACCAATTCTGGCGATGAGGTTAGCATCCCACCCTTCTAGAGGGACACGACATGTACGTAACTGTGAACCCCGGTTAAGGTTAACTGAAGCCTCAGCTCCACAAAATGGATGCTGCCACCACAGACACGAGTCTGACCTCCTGCTGCTGGGAGTCCTTCCAGCGAGGAGCACTTGGACAAAGGGTTTCCTGTCGAGGGCGGTGTTCGCACCGTCCCAGACAGGGTTTGTGTATTCTGGGTAGGTAGGGCTTTGGCGAGAAGGTGACTGCGGAGTGGCACCCCGGTGCTCACTACGCATCTGCCGGTTAGAACCAGTTCCAGGGGCGACAGCCCTGGCCTGGGGCAAGCCCGGCAGGGGAGCGGGGTGTAACTACCCCCCTTCCTGGTCCCACCCTTAGGGCAGGACCTAGTCATGTACCCACCCCTTTCTTTAGAATAAAGGCCGGAGCGGGGACCCTTCCAAATTAGATCATCTTTGATTCAAGAACTACTTTCTACGAAAGGACATTCAAGACTCTTCTCAAGATTTCTCCCTTGTGACTAAGGAGTAGTCACCCTGCATCAGCGGGCACCAACTAAGAACTCTGCGGTTTGCTGTAAGTCCTTCCTCAAGGAATCCGACGGCCCAGCTCGACGAGAACCGGCTTCCCTGGCACCTCTGACCTCTACCCACGTCATCAGCTCAGCTGTGATCTGTGGGTGCGACGAGACCTCGAGGGACCGGCCATCATCAGAACCTGCACGCTCTTAAAAACCAGCACGACCATCGAGGTAACTCTCTGGTGAGTGCTCTGGGGTCCGAGAAGCCCCGACCCTGAGCCGCTCTAGCACCGAAGTGCAGTCTCCCAGCATCTCCACGATCTGCGTGGGGCCCTTCTGCTCGCTGCTCAGCCTGTTGTCTGGTCACTAGCCGCTGGCTTGTGCCCTTCTGTGACGACATCCGAGAATCATCACTGCTGGTCTGGTTGCTCCAGACTGGCCCTTGCTTCCATCTTTGCGAGAAGCACCCCGGACCCTCCTGGTCCACTCAAGACGCCATCTTAGGCCCACCACGTGGCCCTGAGATCTGCCACGGCTTGTTGCCCCATCCTGGGCCCAGCGACGCCGACAGCATCATCCTTCGTGGGACAGCTCGCACCTCCACCGTGGTCGCCGACAACGCCTCCTGGTCCGTGAGACTGCAGAGCCTAGCGTCGCCCACTCACCTGGTCGAGGTGACGGCCAACCGGTGCCTTCCTGGTACCCTCTGACTACTGGCTAGTAGTACGAACTTGGTCCCCTCTGCTTTCAGGTTTCATCAATCTCCGATCCAGGCTTGGATCTCTACGAACTATTCAGCACTGGTCGCCGGCCAGCAACTCCTTTCTTCCGGCTCCTGGCTCGTCAGCGAAGACCCCGACGCCTGTAAGACTTGTGCAGCCGCAGCCCTCGTGGCTAGGTAACTCGGCATTTCGGTGCCTGCATAGCCTCCTTACTCTAGGGTCCCGAGTCCCTCGCTTCCGACTTGCCTTATCGGGTCCGCCCGAGACCTTAACCTTTCCGTGTCCTCGGACACTTGTTTTAATTGTGCACTTGAAGTATTTGCTAAAGAGATTTGGTTTGTGCTTAGTACCCTGTCCTCATAAAGAGTACAGGGCTGTTGTGATTCTTAATAAATATACTGTTTATTTTCATAACACTTGTGTGGTGTCCTTTCACTGGGTGTTCAAGGGGTACATGTGTGGTAAACAGCTGGCTTAACGCGCCCTCTCGAGTCTTTAGCCTTAGACTGCTCGTATCCACGCTACTAGGATAGCTGGTCTATAGGTTGACTTACAACCAAACACCATAAGGGTCGTTGGAACGATACATAGCGGTCGCTAGAATAGCGAACGTTGCATATCGGGCCAACTTCTCACATTGGTGAGCAGCGGTTGGGATTTGAGCTTGCTGTTGTTTTGCCACACGTATCCTAAGAATATCTTGTTGAAAGATCGCACAAGTACTGTTAGTACATATAACTAAAAGCTTAGAATACTCTGAGTTCTACTGAACCAGCTGTTGTAGCTCCTCAAGGCTTAGCACACCTTGGCTACAACTCTTAGCAAGGGTACAGTAGGTAAACACGTAGTGTAGGTAGGTGCATCACTTACACCACACTAGAAGCAGTATGTCGGACAAAGGAGGAAACTCTGGGTCTCCCCTTGTGTCAGTTGACCCTCCACAGGTCATCCCTTCAGGATATACTGTGCTGAGCTTCAAGGAGTTAAGACGACTGTGTCACTCCAGGAAGATTCAGCAGGGGTCTAACCCCACAACGTCCTTTCTGATTGGATTGGTCTCTTGGAGACTTATGATGCCAGAAGAGCTGAGAAACTTCGTAGCTCTTCTAATCCAGAAGGAGACATGCCTCCCCTCGAGGGAACCCGAGACGATCCTGACCTCATCCACCTCGCAACTGAGAACGAAGATGTGGAGGAGGATGAGGATGAGGATCTCTCTGGGGATGAGGCAGATAAGGGACAGGTAGAAGTCGTCAGACTAAGCAGGTCCAACTTAAGCAAACATGATAGCGGTACTGGGGGACCCCTGGGGCCACTATCAGGTCAGCTTAACATTGGGAATGGACGAGCCCGATCTCTGTCAAGAGACTCTGGCAGATCCCTTCAAACCAATGGCTCTCACAACTCTTCTCAAAGAGGGATGACGTCCCCTCAGAGGAGAGTGTACGAAGCTAAGGAAAGGGCAGCTAATCTGAGGATCGAAAGGGAAGAACTTGCCCTGGCCAAAGAGAGGCTTGCCTTTGCTAGAGAGCAACAGTTAAGTGGGGCAGTCCCCACTGGTGGCAGCAATGTACCTAGTAATAGGGAAAAGAGTTTCGATACGAAACACCTTGGTAAGATAGTGCCCCCCTTTAAACAAGGGGACGACATCCACAAATGGATTACTGCTTTGGAGAGGGCCTGCACTGTGCAGGGTGTTCCCCAGAGTCAGTGGGCAGCTATCTTGTGGCTCTCCTTTGAAGGTAAAGGAAGAGACAAGCTCCTCACCACAAGGGTGGAGGATGCTAACAATTACCAAATCTTGAAAAATACACTCGTTGAAGGGTTCGGCCTAACCACTGAGCAGTACAGGGTGCTGTTCAGGGATACCCAGAAAACGCAGTCTCAAGATTGGTCTGATTTTGTCGATTGTGCCACTAAGGCTTTTGAGGGCTGGTTGCTGGGCAGTAAGGTTACTGATTATCAAGGATTGTATAATTTGATGATGAGAGAACAAATTTTAAACAATTGTCAGAACCAGTTGTTGCATCAGCATCTTGTCGACTCGGATCTGACCTCTCCCCAAGAATTGGGAAAGAAGGCAGACAGATGGGTTCGTACAAGAGTTAAACAGAACCAGGGCCAGAATCAAGGTGGTCAGAAGAAAGCAGACCAGAAGGGTAAAGATTCTAAAGGGGAACAAAATGACCAGAAGTCTTCGACAGGTCCCCAACAACCCAAAGAGGGTGGGGGTCAGGCTCCCCAAAAGAAGAAAGAAGGCCACTCCAAAAGATGGTGCCAGTACTGTAAAAGTAAATCTCACTAGTTTAGTGAGTGCACCAAGAAAGGAGGAGGGCAGACTCCTGCCACTGCAGCCCCTAAGGCACCTGTGCCCCCTAGTACAGTCAGCAGTGGTAGTGCGCCTCCCAAGGGTTTAGTAGGGTTAACCCTGGGTTCTGAGGGGCGTGACAACTTAGTTGGCACACTCACTCAGGCTGTCCTTGTCAGTACAGGGGACGCGGACGTATCCCCTGACGTAAGCCCCAATACTTTGGGCAAATACCGACAGACGCCTTTCATAAATGGAAAGATGGCTCAGGCCTATAGGGACACTTGTGCCAGCGTCACCATGGTGACGCCTAACTTTGTGGACCCTGGACAGATCATGCCAGGTACAGAATTCCTGGTGACCAATGCAAGCAATGTCACTACCAATCACAGTATGGCAATTGTAGCTTTCTCCTGGGGAGGGGTAACTGGCCAAAAGAAGGTTGTAGTTAGTCCAGACCTCCCAGTGGATTGTTTGTTGGGCAATGATTTGGAGTCGTCACAATGGTCAGAAGTGGAGCACCGGACTCACATGGAAATGTTAGGTTTGCCAGCACATGTGTTCGCTGTGACTAGGTCACAGGTCAGGAAATGCCCCACTGAACAGGTGCTGGATCCTGGAACAATGGACCAGACACCTCCCAAGAAAAAGAGCAGTAGGGTTAAGGCTGCGCCTTCCCCCTTGCCCCAGGTCGAGGATCAAGTCTCAGAGGAGGCTGACCTACAGGAATTGAGGGAAACTGAGCCTAGGGAATTCGAACTTGATCAAGTTGAATTCTTGGGTTCGGGGGGACCCTCAAGGGAAGACCTGGGGAAGGACCAGTTAGACTGCCCTTCTCTTGAACCCCTCAGACAGCAGGCTGCTGCTGAGGCTGCTGGGAACGCCACAGGTACCCACAAGGTATACTGGGAAGATGGACTCCTGTACACTGAATCAAGAGACCCCAAGCCTGGCATGACCAGGAGGCTGGTCGTACCCTTGTCTCAGCGTGGTTTCCTACTTACCTTGGCCCACGAGATTCCCTTAGCAGGTCACTTAGGCCAGACGAAAACGTGGGACAGGCTTGTCTCACACTTTCACCGGCCTCACATGAACGAAGATACCAAGGAGTTTTGCCGCTCCTGTGTCACTTGCCAAGCCAGTGGTAAGTCAGGTGGCACGACAAAGGCCCCCCTTATACCAATGCCTGTGGTGGGGGTGCCCTTTGAACGGGTGGGGATCGACATCGTCGGTCCCATGGAACCACCTACAGCATCAGGGCACAAGTTTATACTGGTGGTAGTGGATCATGCCACCAGGTATCCTGAAGCTATTCCCCTTAGGACCACTACAGCACCTGTTGTGGCAAGAGCCCTAGTTGGAGTGTTCTCCAGAGTGGGCTTCCCTAAGGAGGTCGTCTCCGACAGAGGTGCAAACTTTATGTCGAGCTACTTAACTGCTATGTGGAAGGAATGTGGTGTTAACCACAAGTTCACTACACCCTATCATCCACAATGCAATGGGCTTGTTGAGAGATTCAACAGGACCCTAAAAGGGATGATTCATGGACTACCGGAAAAGCTTCGGCGTAGATGGGACGTCCTGATCCCCTGCCTCTTGTTCGCCTACAGAGAAGTCCCGCAGAAGGGGGTTGGCTACAGCCCTTTTGAACTTTTGTACGGGCATCCTGTAAGGGGACCCCTGTGTTTGGTGAAGGAAGGATGGGAGAGACCTCTCAAAAAGCCTGCAGCCAGCATAGTGGACTATGTGCTCGGCCTCCGCTCGCGGATGGCTGAATACATGGAAAGGGCATCTGAAAACCTTAAGGCCAGCCAAGAACTCCAAAAAGCTTGGCATGACCAAAAGGCTGTCTTGACTGTTTACCAGCCCGGACAGAAGGTGTGGGTGTTGGAGCCAGTGGCCCCAGCAGCACTCAAGGACAAATGGTCTGGGCCCTACACCATCCTGGAGAAAAAGGGAGAGGTCACCTACCTGGTCGACCTGGGAACTCCCCGGAGCCCCCACAGGGTGCTTCATGTCAACAGGCTAAAAGCATATGTCGACAGGAAGGACATGAGTTTGCTCATGGCCCTAGATGAGGGACAGGAGGAGGAGAGTGACCCTCTCCCCGACCTGCTCACTCAGAATCCTGACGATGGCTCGGTAGATGGTGTTGTCTTTTGTGGCAGCCTCTCCGAACATCAACAGAGCGACTGTAAACAGGTTCTTCAGTCGTTCAGACATATGTTTTCTCTAACACCCAGTCAGACCGATTGGTGCACCCATGAGGTTGACACTGGTGACAGCTTGCCCGTCAAGAGTAAAATCTACAGGCAGCCTGATCACGTTAGAGACTGCATCAAGAATGAAGTGCAGAAAATGTTGGAGCTGGGAGTCATTGAACCCTCGGATAGCCCTTGGGCTAGTCCCGTAGTTCTAGTGCCGAAACCTCACACCCAGGGTGGTAAGAGAGAGATGAGGTTTTGCGTAGACTACAGGGGTCTCAATGCAGTCACTAAGACTGACGCCCACCCAATACCAAGGGCAGACGAGCTTATCGATAGATTGGCTTCGGCCAACTACTTAAGTACGTTTGACCTGACAGCTGGGTATTGGCAAATCAGGTTAGCTGAGGACGCCAAGCCTAAAACCGCATTTTCAACCCCTGGTGGGCATTATCAGTTCGTGGTGATGCCCTTTGGTCTGAAAAATGCACCTGCCACCTTCCAACGGTTGGTGAATCAAGTCCTTACTGGGCTGGATGACTTCTGTGCGGCGTATCTTGACGATATTGCTGTCTTTAGCTCCACCTGGGAGGATCACCTGGTCCACCTGCGGAAGACGTTAGAGGCACTGCAAGCAGCAGGTCTCACTATCAAGGCCACCAAGTGCCAGATAGGGCAGACACAGGTTGTATACCTGGGCCACCTTGTAGGTGGAGGTCAGGTTCAGCCACTGGAGAGCAAGATACAGTCAATCAGGGACTGGGCTCCTCCAACCACCCAGACTCAGGTTCGAGCTTTCTTGGGCCTGACTGGTTACTATAGGAAGTTTGTCAGGAACTATGGTTCAATTGTGACACCATTAAACGAGCTGACAAGTAAGAAAATGCCCAAAAAAGTTCAGTGGACAGCGAGCTGTCAAAAAGCATTCGATGACCTAAAGCAGGCCATGTGCACGGCGCCTATCCTCAAGAGTCCGGACTACTCCAAACCATTCATTGTCCAAACAGATGCTTCTGAGTTGGGTGTGGGAGCTGTTCTTTCTCAACTGAATTTTGATGGTCAAGACCAGCCCATTGCTTTTATAAGCAGAAGGCTGACCCCTAGAGAGAAGAATTGGTCAGCTATTGAGAGGGAGGCCTTTGCTGTGGTTTGGGCCCTGAAGAAGCTGAGGCCATACTTGTTTGGCACTCACTTCAAGATTCAGACCGACCATAAGCCCCTCTTGTGGCTAAATCAGATGAAGGGTGAAAACCCCAAACTGCTTAGGTGGTCCATTTCCCTACAGGGGATGGACTTTACAGTGGAACATAGACCTGGTACTGATCATGGCAATGCCGATGGGCTCTCCAGATATTTCCACTTAGAACAAGAAGACTCACCTGGTCAAGGTTAGCTTATTGTTCCGACGTTTGGGGGGGGGTCATGTAGGAGAGTAGGGTCTGCAATCCTATGATCACCAGATTTTTTGCTTTTGTTTCACTGGTTTACGACTTTCTCTGGCTGTGGGCCTGCTAATCAGACCCACAGCCTGGCTGTTCTCTTTCTAAATTACGATATGTACCCTAGGTGCATTTACCAATTGGTACTGGGCCACCTTATCAGACCCCGTAACGCAGGGCATAGGTGTACCCAGGGCCGCTAGGGGCTGCAGCATGTATTATGCCACCCCTGGCTGGCCTCCTAAATTTGACACAACTGGCTGCATGACAGCTGGGGCGAAGTCGTGTAATCACACTTTGCTTTAGGTATAGTAGCTCTATATCTAACCATACAATGGACACCCGAGTTCCTATCAGTCACTCCTATGGCAGGCCTTAACAATCCTGAAGGCAGAGTGCGTGGGCTCGTGTGAGCTAGGTTCAGGCCCGAGCCGAGCCCGGTTGCAGCTTGCGGAATCAAGACCCAATAGCTGTTCCATGATAACGCGTACCATATCGGTAACTCCGGTGTCGCGCTATCAAGGCATGTCGAGTAAGGTGTCATACGAATCGGGGTGCTCCCCTCTCACCAATTCTGGCGATGAGGTTAGCATCCCACCCTTCTAGAGGGACACGACATGTACGTAACTGTGAACCCCGGTTAAGGTTAACTGAAGCCTCAGCTCCACAAAATGGATGCTGCCACCACAGACACGAGTCTGACCTCCTGCTGCTGGGAGTCCTTCCAGCGAGGAGCACTTGGACAAAGGGTTTCCTGTCGAGGGCGGTGTTCGCACTGTCCCAGACAGGGTTTGTGTATTCTGGGTAGGTAGGGCTTTGGCGAGAAGGTGACTGCGGAGTGGCACCCCGGTGCTCACTACGCATCTGCCGGTTAGAACCAGTTCCAGGGGCGACAGCCCTGGCCTGGGGCAAGCCCGGCAGGGGAGCGGGGTGTAACTACCCCCCTTCCTGGTCCCACCCTTAGGGCAGGACCTAGTCATGTACCCACCCCTTTCTTTAGAATAAAGGCCGGAGCGGGGACCCTTCCAAATTAGATCATCTTTGATTCAAGAACTACTTTCTACGAAAGGACATTCAAGACTCTTCTCAAGATTTCTCCCTTGTGACTAAGGAGTAGTCACCCTGCATCAGCGGGCACCAACTAAGAACTCTGCGGTTTGCTGTAAGTCCTTCCTCAAGGAATCCGACGGCCCAGCTCGACGAGAACCGGCTTCCCTGGCACCTCTGACCTCTACCCACGTCATCAGCTCAGCTGTGATCTGTGGGTGCGACGAGACCTCGAGGGACCGGCCATCATCAGAACCTGCACGCTCTTAAAAACCAGCACGACCATCGAGGTAACTCTCTGGTGAGTGCTCTGGGGTCCGAGAAGCCCCGACCCTGAGCCGCTCTAGCACCGAAGTGCAGTCTCCCAGCATCTCCACGATCTGCGTGGGGCCCTTCTGCTCGCTGCTCAGCCTGTTGTCTGGTCACTAGCCGCTGGCTTGTGCCCTTCTGTGACGACATCCGAGAATCATCACTGCTGGTCTGGTTGCTCCAGACTGGCCCTTGCTTCCATCTTTGCGAGAAGCACCCCGGACCCTCCTGGTCCACTCAAGACGCCATCTTAGGCCCACCACGTGGCCCTGAGATCTGCCACGGCTTGTTGCCCCATCCTGGGCCCAGCGACGCCGACAGCATCATCCTTCGTGGGACAGCTCGCACCTCCACCGTGGTCGCCGACAACGCCTCCTGGTCCGTGAGACTGCAGAGCCTAGCGTCGCCCACTCACCTGGTCGAGGTGACGGCCAACCGGTGCCTTCCTGGTACCCTCTGACTACTGGCTAGTAGTACGAACTTGGTCCCCTCTGCTTTCAGGTTTCATCAATCTCCGATCCAGGCTTGGATCTCTACGAACTATTCAGCACTGGTCGCCGGCCAGCAACTCCTTTCTTCCGGCTCCTGGCTCGTCAGCGAAGACCCCGACGCCTGTAAGACTTGTGCAGCCGCAGCCCTCGTGGCTAGGTAACTCGGCATTTCGGTGCCTGCATAGCCTCCTTACTCTAGGGTCCCGAGTCCCTCGCTTCCGACTTGCCTTATCGGGTCCGCCCGAGACCTTAACCTTTCCGTGTCCTCGGACACTTGTTTTAATTGTGCACTTGAAGTATTTGCTAAAGAGATTTGGTTTGTGCTTAGTACCCTGTCCTCATAAAGAGTACAGGGCTGTTGTGATTCTTAATAAATATACTGTTTATTTTCATAACACTTGTGTGGTGTCCTTTCACTGGGTGTTCAAGGGGTACATGTGTGGTAAACAGCTGGCTTAACGCGCCCTCTCGAGTCTTTAGCCTTAGACTGCTCGTATCCACGCTACTAGGATAGCTGGTCTATAGGTTGACTTACAACCAAACACCATAAGGGTCGTTGGAACGATACATAGCGGTCGCTAGAATAGCGAACGTTGCATATCGGGCCAACTTCTCACATTGGTGAGCAGCGGTTGGGATTTGAGCTTGCTGTTGTTTTGCCACACGTATCCTAAGAATATCTTGTTGAAAGATCGCACAAGTACTGTTAGTACATATAACTAAAAGCTTAGAATACTCTGAGTTCTACTGAACCAGCTGTTGTAGCTCCTCAAGGCTTAGCACACCTTGGCTACAACTCTTAGCAAGGGTACAGTAGGTAAACACGTAGTGTAGGTAGGTGCATCACTTACACCACACTAGAAGCAGTATGTCGGACAAAGGAGGAAACTCTGGGTCTCCCCTTGTGTCAGTTGACCCTCCACAGGTCATCCCTTCAGGATATACTGTGCTGAGCTTCAAGGAGTTAAGACGACTGTGTCACTCCAGGAAGATTCAGCAGGGGTCTAACCCCACAACGTCCTTTCTGATTGGTCTCTTGGAGACTTATGATGCCAGAAGAGCTGAGAAACTTCGTAGCTCTTCTAATCCAGAAGGAGACATGCCTCCCCTCGAGGGAACCCGAGACGATCCTGACCTCATCCACCTCGCAACTGAGAACGAAGATGTGGAGGAGGATGAGGATGAGGATCTCTCTGGGGATGAGGCAGATAAGGGACAGGTAGAAGTCGTCAGACTAAGCAGGTCCAACTTAAGCAAACATGATAGCGGTACTGGGGGACCCCTGGGGCCACTATCAGGTCAGCTTAACATTGGGAATGGACGAGCCCGATCTCTGTCAAGAGACTCTGGCAGATCCCTTCAAACCAATGGCTCTCACAACTCTTCTCAAAGAGGGATGACGTCCCCTCAGAGGAGAGTGTACGAAGCTAAGGAAAGGGCAGCTAATCTGAGGATCGAAAGGGAAGAACTTGCCCTGGCCAAAGAGAGGCTTGCCTTTGCTAGAGAGCAACAGTTAAGTGGGGCAGTCCCCACTGGTGGCAGCAATGTACCTAGTAATAGGGAAAAGAGTTTCGATACGAAACACCTTGGTAAGATAGTGCCCCCCTTTAAACAAGGGGACGACATCCACAAATGGATTACTGCTTTGGAGAGGGCCTGCACTGTGCAGAGTGTTCCCCAGAGTCAGTGGGCAGCTATCTTGTGGCTCTCCTTTGAAGGTAAAGGAAGAGACAAGCTCCTCACCACAAGGGTGGAGGATGCTAACAATTACCAAATCTTGAAAAATACACTCGTTGAAGGGTTCGGCCTAACCACTGAGCAGTACAGGGTGCTGTTCAGGGATACCCAGAAAACGCAGTCTCAAGATTGGTCTGATTTTGTCGATTGTGCCACTAAGGCTTTTGAGGGCTGGTTGCTGGGCAGTAAGGTTACTGATTATCAAGGATTGTATAATTTGATGATGAGAGAACAAATTTTAAACAATTGTCAGAACCAGTTGTTGCATCAGCATCTTGTCGACTCGGATCTGACCTCTCCCCAAGAATTGGGAAAGAAGGCAGACAGATGGGTTCGTACAAGAGTTAAACAGAACCAGGGCCAGAATCAAGGTGGTCAGAAGAAAGCAGACCAGAAGGGTAAAGATTCTAAAGGGGAACAAAATGACCAGAAGTCTTCGACAGGTCCCCAACAACCCAAAGAGGGTGGGGGTCAGGCTCCCCAAAAGAAGAAAGAAGGCCACTCCAAAAGATGGTGCCAGTACTGTAAAAGTAAATCTCACTGGTTTAGTGAGTGCACCAAGAAAGGAGGAGGGCAGACTCCTGCCACTGCAGCCCCTAAGGCACCTGTGCCCCCTAGTACAGTCAGCAGTGGTAGTGCGCCTCCCAAGGGTTTAGTAGGGTTAACCCTGGGTTCTGAGGGGCGTGACAACTTAGTTGGCACACTCACTCAGGCTGTCCTTGTCAGTACAGGGGACGCGGACGTATCCCCTGACGTAAGCCCCAATACTTTGGGCAAATACCGACAGACGCCTTTCATAAATGGAAAGATGGCTCAGGCCTATAGGGACACTTGTGCCAGCGTCACCATGGTGACGCCTAACTTTGTGGACCCTGGACAGATCATGCCAGGTACAGAATTCCTGGTGACCAATGCAAGCAATGTCACTACCAATCACAGTATGGCAATTGTAGCTTTCTCCTGGGGAGGGGTAACTGGCCAAAAGAAGGTTGTAGTTAGTCCAGACCTCCCAGTGGATTGTTTGTTGGGCAATGATTTGGAGTCGTCACAATGGTCAGAAGTGGAGCACCGGACTCACATGGAAATGTTAGGTTTGCCAGCACATGTGTTCGCTGTGACTAGGTCACAGGTCAGGAAATGCCCCACTGAACAGGTGCTGGATCCTGGAACAATGGACCAGACACCTCCCAAGAAAAAGAGCAGTAGGGTTAAGGCTGCGCCTTCCCCCTTGCCCCAGGTCGAGGATCAAGTCTCAGAGGAGGCTGACCTACAGGAATTGAGGGAAACTGAGCCTAGGGAATTCGAACTTGATCAAGTTGAATTCTTGGGTTCGGGGGGACCCTCAAGGGAAGACCTGGGGAAGGACCAGTTAGACTGCCCTTCTCTTGAACCCCTCAGACAGCAGGCTGCTGCTGAGGCTGCTGGGAACGCCACAGGTACCCACAAGGTATACTGGGAAGATGGACTCCTGTACACTGAATCAAGAGACCCCAAGCCTGGCATGACCAGGAGGCTGGTCGTACCCTTGTCTCAGCGTGGTTTCCTACTTACCTTGGCCCACGAGATTCCCTTAGCAGGTCACTTAGGCCAGACGAAAACGTGGGACAGGCTTGTCTCACACTTTCACTGGCCTCACATGAACGAAGATACCAAGGAGTTTTGCCGCTCCTGTGTCACTTGCCAAGCCAGTGGTAAGTCAGGTGGCACGACAAAGGCCCCCCTTATACCAATGCCTGTGGTGGGGGTGCCCTTTGAACGGGTGGGGATCGACATCGTCGGTCCCATGGAACCACCTACAGCATCAGGGCACAAGTTTATACTGGTGGTAGTGGATCATGCCACCAGGTATCCTGAAGCTATTCCCCTTAGGACCACTACAGCACCTGTTGTGGCAAGAGCCCTAGTTGGAGTGTTCTCCAGAGTGGGCTTCCCTAAGGAGGTCGTCTCCGACAGAGGTGCAAACTTTATGTCGAGCTACTTAACTGCTATGTGGAAGGAATGTGGTGTTAACTACAAGTTCACTACACCCTATCATCCACAATGCAATGGGCTTGTTGAGAGATTCAACAGGACCCTAAAAGGGATGATTCATGGACTACCGGAAAAGCTTCGGCGTAGATGGGACGTCCTGATCCCCTGCCTCTTGTTCGCCTACAGAGAAGTCCCGCAGAAGGGGGTTGGCTACAGCCCTTTTGAACTTTTGTACGGGCATCCTGTAAGGGGACCCCTGTGTTTGGTGAAGGAAGGATGGGAGAGACCTCTCAAAAAGCCTGCAGCCAGCATAGTGGACTATGTGCTCGGCCTCCGCTCGCGGATGGCTGAATACATGGAAAGGGCATCTGAAAACCTTAAGGCCAGCCAAGAACTCCAAAAAGCTTGGCATGACCAAAAGGCTGTCTTGACTGTTTACCAGCCCGGACAGAAGGTGTGGGTGTTGGAGCCAGTGGCCCCAGCAGCACTCAAGGACAAATGGTCCGGGCCCTACACCATCCTGGAGAAAAAGGGAGAGGTCACCTACCTGGTCGACCTGGGAACTCCCCGGAGCCCCCACAGGGTGCTTCATGTCAACAGGCTAAAAGCATATGTCGACAGGAAGGACATGAGTTTGCTCATGGCCCTAGATGAGGGACAGGAGGAGGAGAGTGACCCTCTCCCCGACCTGCTCACTCAGAATCCTGACGATGGCTCGGTAGATGGTGTTGTCTTTTGTGGCAGCCTCTCCGAACATCAACAGAGCGACTGTAAACAGGTTCTTCAGTCGTTCAGACATATGTTTTCTCTAACACCCAGTCAGACCGATTGGTGCACCCATGAGGTTGACACTGGTGACAGCTTGCCCGTCAAGAGTAAAATCTACAGGCAGCCTGATCACGTTAGAGACTGCATCAAGAATGAAGTGCAGAAAATGTTGGAGCTGGGAGTCATTGAACCCTCGGATAGCCCTTGGGCTAGTCCCGTAGTTCTAGTGCCGAAACCTCACACCCAGGGTGGTAAGAGAGAGATGAGGTTTTGCGTAGACTACAGGGGTCTCAATGCAGTCACTAAGACTGACGCCCACCCAATACCAAGGGCAGACGAGCTTATCGATAGATTGGCTTCGGCCAACTACTTAAGTACGTTTGACCTGACAGCTGGGTATTGGCAAATCAGGTTAGCTGAGGACGCCAAGCCTAAAACCGCATTTTCAACCCCTGGTGGGCATTATCAGTTCGTGGTGATGCCCTTTGGTCTGAAAAATGCACCTGCCACCTTCCAACGGTTGGTGAATCAAGTCCTTACTGGGCTGGATGACTTCTGTGCGGCGTATCTTGACGATATTGCTGTCTTTAGCTCCACCTGGGAGGATCACCTGGTCCACCTGCGGAAGACGTTAGAGGCACTGCAAGCAGCAGGTCTCACTATCAAGGCCACCAAGTGCCAGATAGGGCAGACACAGGTTGTATACCTGGGCCACCTTGTAGGTGGAGGTCAGGTTCAGCCACTGGAGAGCAAGATACAGTCAATCAGGGACTGGGCTCCTCCAACCACCCAGACTCAGGTTCGAGCTTTCTTGGGCCTGACTGGTTACTATAGGAAGTTTGTCAGGAACTATGGTTCAATTGTGACACCATTAAACGAGCTGACAAGTAAGAAAATGCCAAAAAAAGTTCAGTGGACAGCGAGCTGTCAAAAAGCATTCGATGACCTAAAGCAGGCCATGTGCACGGCGCCTATCCTCAAGAGTCCGGACTACTCCAAACCATTCATTGTCCAAACAGATGCTTCTGAGTTGGGTGTGGGAGCTGTTCTTTCTCAACTGAATTTTGATGGTCAAGACCAGCCCATTGCTTTTATAAGCAGAAGGCTGACCCCTAGAGAGAAGAATTGGTCAGCTATTGAGAGGGAGGCCTTTGCTGTGGTTTGGGCCCTGAAGAAGCTGAGGCCATACTTGTTTGGCACTCACTTCAAGATTCAGACCGACCATAAGCCCCTCTTGTGGCTAAATCAGATGAAGGGTGAAAACCCCAAACTGCTTAGGTGGTCCATTTCCCTACAGGGGATGGACTTTACAGTGGAACATAGACCTGGTACTGATCATGGCAATGCCGATGGGCTCTCCAGATATTTCCACTTAGAACAAGAAGACTCACCTGGTCAAGGTTAGCTTATTGTTCCGACGTTTGGGGGGGGTCATGTAGGATAGTAGGGTCTGCAATCCTATGATCACCAGATTTTTTGCTTTTGTTTCACTGGTTTACGACTTTCTCTGGCTGTGGGCCTGCTAATCAGACCCACAGCCTGGCTGTTCTCTTTCTAAATTACGATATGTACCCTAGGTGCATTTACCAATTGGGACTGGGCCACCTTATCAGACCCCGTAACGCAGGGCATAGGTGTACCCAGGGCCGCCAGGGGCTGCAGCATGTATTATGCCACCCCTGGCTGGCCTCCTAAATTTGACACAACTGGCTGCATGACAGCTGGGGCGAAGTCGTGTAATCACACTTTGCTTTAGGTATAGTAGCTCTATATCTAACCATACAATGGACACCCGAGTTCCTATCAGTCACTCCTATGGCAGGCCTTAACAATCCTGAAGGCAGAGTGCGTGGGCTCGTGTGAGCTAGGTTCAGGCCCGAGCCGAGCCCGGTTGCAGCTTGCGGAATCAAGACCCAATAGCTGTTCCATGATAACGCGTACCATATCGGTAACTCCGGTGTCGCGCTATCAAGGCATGTCGAGTAAGGTGTCATACGAATCGGGGTGCTCCCCTCTCACCAATTCTGGCGATGAGGTTAGCATCCCACCCTTCTAGAGGGACACGACATGTACGTAACTGTGAACCCCGGTTAAGGTTAACTGAAGCCTCAGCTCCACAAAATGGATGCTGCCACCACAGACACGAGTCTGACCTCCTGCTGCTGGGAGTCCTTCCAGCGAGGAGCACTTGGACAAAGGGTTTCCTGTCGAGGGCGGTGTTCGCACCGTCCCAGACAGGGTTTGTGTATTCTGGGTAGGTAGGGCTTTGGCGAGAAGGTGACTGCGGAGTGGCACCCCGGTGCTCACTACGCATCTGCCGGTTAGAACCAGTTCCAGGGGCGACAGCCCTGGCCTGGGGCAAGCCCGGCAGGGGAGCGGGGTGTAACTACCCCCCTTCCTGGTCCCACCCTTAGGGCAGGACCTAGTCATGTACCCACCCCTTTCTTTAGAATAAAGGCCGGAGCGGGGACCCTTCCAAATTAGATCATCTTTGATTCAAGAACTACTTTCTACGAAAGGACATTCAAGACTCTTCTCAAGATTTCTCCCTTGTGACTAAGGAGTAGTCACCCTGCATCAGCGGGCACCAACTAAGAACTCTGCGGTTTGCTGTAAGTCCTTCCTCAAGGAATCCGACGGCCCAGCTCGACGAGAACCGGCTTCCCTGGCACCTCTGACCTCTACCCACGTCATCAGCTCAGCTGTGATCTGTGGGTGCGACGAGACCTCGAGGGACCGGCCATCATCAGAACCTGCACGCTCTTAAAAACCAGCACGACCATCGAGGTAACTCTCTGGTGAGTGCTCTGGGGTCCGAGAAGCCCCGACCCTGAACCGCTCTAGCACCGAAGTGCAGTCTCCCAGCATCTCCACGATCTGCGTGGGGCCCTTCTGCTCGCTGCTCAGCCTGTTGTCTGGTCACTAGCCGCTGGCTTGTGCCCTTCTGTGACGACATCCGAGAATCATCACTGCTGGTCTGGTTGCTCCAGACTGGCCCTTGCTTCCATCTTTGCGAGAAGCACCCCGGACCCTCCTGGTCCACTCAAGACGCCATCTTAGGCCCACCACGTGGCCCTGAGATCTGCCACGGCTTGTTGCCCCATCCTGGGCCCAGCGACGCCGACAGCATCATCCTTCGTGGGACAGCTCGCACCTCCACCGTGGTCGCCGACAACGCCTCCTGGTCCGTGAGACTGCAGAGCCTAGCGTCGCCCACTCACCTGGTCGAGGTGACGGCCAACCGGTGCCTTCCTGGTACCCTCTGACTACTGGCTAGTAGTACGAACTTGGTCCCCTCTGCTTTCAGGTTTCATCAATCTCCGATCCAGGCTTGGATCTCTACGAACTATTCAGCACTGGTCGCCGGCCAGCAACTCCTTTCTTCCGGCTCCTGGCTCGTCAGCGAAGACCCCGACGCCTGTAAGACTTGTGCAGCCGCAGCCCTCGTGGCTAGGTAACTCGGCATTTCGGTGCCTGCATAGCCTCCTTACTCTAGGGTCCCGAGTCCCTCGCTTCCGACTTGCCTTATCGGGTCCGCCCGAGACCTTAACCTTTCCGTGTCCTCGGACACTTGTTTTAATTGTGCACTTGAAGTATTTGCTAAAGAGATTTGGTTTGTGCTTAGTACCCTGTCCTCATAAAGAGTACAGGGCTGTTGTGATTCTTAATAAATATACTGTTTATTTTCATAACACTTGTGTGGTGTCCTTTCACTGGGTGTTCAAGGGGTACATGTGTGGTAAACAGCTGGCTTAACGCGCCCTCTCGAGTCTTTAGCCTTAGACTGCTCGTATCCACGCTACTAGGATAGCTGGTCTATAGGTTGACTTACAACCAAACACCATAAGGGTCGTTGGAACGATACATAGCGGTCGCTAGAATAGCGAACGTTGCATATCGGGCCAACTTCTCACATTGGTGAGCAGCGGTTGGGATTTGAGCTTGCTGTTGTTTTGCCACACGTATCCTAAGAATATCTTGTTGAAAGATCGCACAAGTACTGTTAGTACATATAACTAAAAGCTTAGAATACTCTGAGTTCTACTGAACCAGCTGTTGTAGCTCCTCAAGGCTTAGCACACCTTGGCTACAACTCTTAGCAAGGGTACAGTAGGTAAACACGTAGTGTAGGTAGGTGCATCACTTACACCACACTAGAAGCAATATGTCGGACAAAGGAGGAAACTCTGGGTCTCCCCTTGTGTCAGTTGACCCTCCACAGGTCATCCCTTCAGGATATACTGTGCTGAGCTTCAAGGAGTTAAGACGACTGTGTCACTCCAGGAAGATTCAGCAGGGGTCTAACCCCACAACGTCCTTTCTGATTGGTCTCTTGGAGACTTATGATGCCAGAAGAGCTGAGAAACTTCGTAGCTCTTCTAATCCAGAAGGAGACATGCCTCCCCTCGAGGGAACCCGAGACGATCCTGACCTCATCCACCTCGCAACTGAGAACGAAGATGTGGAGGAGGATGAGGATGAGGATCTCTCTGGGGATGAGGCAGATAAGGGACAGGTAGAAGTCGTCAGACTAAGCAGGTCCAACTTAAGCAAACATGATAGCGGTACTGGGGGACCCCTGGGGCCACTATCAGGTCAGCTTAACATTGGGAATGGACGAGCCCGATCTCTGTCAAGAGACTCTGGCAGATCCCTTCAAACCAATGGCTCTCACAACTCTTCTCAAAGAGGGATGACGTCCCCTCAGAGGAGAGTGTACGAAGCTAAGGAAAGGGCAGCTAATCTGAGGATCGAAAGGGAAGAACTTGCCCTGGCCAAAGAGAGGCTTGCCTTTGCTAGAGAGCAACAGTTAAGTGGGGCAGTCCCCACTGGTGGCAGCAATGTACCTAGTAATAGGGAAAAGAGTTTCGATACGAAACACCTTGGTAAGATAGTGCCCCCCTTTAAACAAGGGGACGACATCCACAAATGGATTACTGCTTTGGAGAGGGCCTGCACTGTGCAGGGTGTTCCCCAGAGT
Organism: Lissotriton vulgaris; assembly: GCF_964263255.1. Lineage (NCBI taxonomy): Eukaryota > Metazoa > Chordata > Amphibia > Caudata > Salamandridae > Lissotriton > Lissotriton vulgaris. Next base: position 652,518,192 of record NC_141699.1, read on the forward strand.
CAGTGGGCAGCTATCTTGTGGCTCTCCTTTGAAGGTAAAGGAAGAGACAAGCTCCTCACCACAAGGGTGGAGGATGCTAACAATTACCAAATCTTGAACAATACACTCGTTGAAGGGTTCGGCCTAACCACTGAGCAGTACAGGGTGCTGTTCAAGGATACCCAGAAAACGCAGTCTCAAGATTGGTCTGATTTTGTCGATTGTGCCACTAAGGCTTTTGAGGGCTGGTTGCTGGGCAGTAAGGTTACTGATTATCAAGGATTGTATAATTTGATGATGAGAGAACAAATTTTAAACAATTGTCAGAACCAGTTGTTGCATCAGCATCTTGTCGACTCGGATCTGACCTCTCCCCAAGAATTGGGAAAGAAGGCAGACAGATGGGTTCGTACAAGAGTTAAACAGAACCAGGGCCAGAATCAAGGTGGTCAGAAGAAAGCAGACCAGAAGGGTAAAGATTCTAAAGGGGAACAAAATGACCAGAAGTCTTCGACAGGTCCCCAACAACCCAAAGAGGGTGGGGGTCAGGCTCCCCAAAAGAAGAAAGAAGGCCACTCCAAAAGATGGTGCCAGTACTGTAAAAGTAAATCTCACTGGTTTAGTGAGTGCACCAAGAAAGGAGGAGGGCAGACTCCTGCCACTGCAGCCCCTAAGGCACCTGTGCCCCCTAGTACAGTCAGCAGTGGTAGTGCGCCTCCCAAGGGTTTAGTAGGGTTAACCCTGGGTTCTGAGGGGCGTGACAACTTAGTTGGCACACTCACTCAGGCTGTCCTTGTCAGTACAGGGGACGCGGACGTATCCCCTGACGTAAGCCCCAATACTTTGGGCAAATACCGACAGACGCCTTTCATAAATGGAAAGATGGCTCAGGCCTATAGGGACACTTGTGCCAGCGTCACCATGGTGACGCCTAACTTTGTGGACCCTGGACAGATCATGCCAGGTACAGAATTCCTGGTGACCAATGCAAGCAATGTCACTACCAATCACAGTATGGCAATTGTAGCTTTCTCCTGGGGAGGGGTAACTGGCCAAAAGAAGGTTGTAGTTAGTCCAGACCTCCCAGTGGATTGTTTGTTGGGCAATGATTTGGAGTCGTCACAATGGTCAGAAGTGGAGCACCGGACTCACATGGAAATGTTAGGTTTGCCAGCACATGTGTTCGCTGTGACTAGGTCACAGGTCAGGAAATGCCCCACTGAACAGGTGCTGGATCCTGGAACAATGGACCAGACACCTCCCAAGAAAAAGAGCAGTAGGGTTAAGGCTGCGCCTTCCCCCTTGCCCCAGGTCGAGGATCAAGTCTCAGAGGAGGCTGACCTACAGGAATTGAGGGAAACTGAGCCTAGGGAATTCGAACTTGATCAAGTTGAATTCTTGGGTTCGGGGGGACCCTCAAGGGAAGACCTGGGGAAGGACCAGTTAGACTGCCCTTCTCTTGAACCCCTCAGACAGCAGGCTGCTGCTGAGGCTGCTGGGAACGCCACAGGTACCCACAAGGTATACTGGGAAGATGGACTCCTGTACACTGAATCAAGAGACCCCAAGCCTGGCATGACCAGGAGGCTGGTCGTACCCTTGTCTCAGCGTGGTTTCCTACTTACCTTGGCCCACGAGATTCCCTTAGCAGGTCACTTAGGCCAGACGAAAACGTGGGACAGGCTTGTCTCACACTTTCACTGGCCTCACATGAACGAAGATACCAAGGAGTTTTGCCGCTCCTGTGTCACTTGCCAAGCCAGTGGTAAGTCAGGTGGCACGACAAAGGCCCCCCTTATACCAATGCCTGTGGTGGGGGTGCCCTTTGAACGGGTGGGGATCGACATCGTCGGTCCCATGGAACCACCTACAGCATCAGGGCACAAGTTTATACTGGTGGTAGTGGATCATGCCACCAGGTATCCTGAAGCTATTCCCCTTAGGACCACTACAGCACCTGTTGTGGCAAGAGCCCTAGTTGGAGTGTTCTCCAGAGTGGGCTTCCCTAAGGAGGTCGTCTCCGACAGAGGTGCAAACTTTATGTCGAGCTACTTAACTGCTATGTGGAAGGAATGTGGTGTTAACTACAAGTTCACTACACCCTATCATCCACAATGCAATGGGCTTGTTGAGAGATTCAACAGGACCCTAAAAGGGATGATTCATGGACTACCGGAAAAGCTTCGGCGTAGATGGGACGTCCTGATCCCCTGCCTCTTGTTCGCCTACAGAGAAGTCCCGCAGAAGGGGGTTGGCTACAGCCCTTTTGAACTTTTGTACGGGCATCCTGTAAGGGGACCCCTGTGTTTGGTGAAGGAAGGATGGGAGAGACCTCTCAAAAAGCCTGCAGCCAGCATAGTGGACTATGTGCTCGGCCTCCGCTCGCGGATGGCTGAATACATGGAAAGGGCATCTGAAAACCTTAAGGCCAGCCAAGAACTCCAAAAAGCTTGGCATGACCAAAAGGCTGTCTCGACTGTTTACCAGCCCGGACAGAAGGTGTGGGTGTTGGAGCCAGTGGCCCCAGCAGCACTCAAGGACAAATGGTCCGGGCCCTACACCATCCTGGAGAAAAAGGGAGAGGTCACCTACCTGGTCGACCTGGGAACTCCCCGGAGCCCCCACAGGGTGCTTCATGTCAACAGGCTAAAAGCATATGTCGACAGGAAGGACATGAGTTTGCTCATGGCCCTAGATGAGGGACAGGAGGAGGAGAGTGACCCTCTCCCCGACCTGCTCACTCAGAATCCTGACGATGGCTCGGTAGATGGTGTTGTCTTTTGTGGCAGCCTCTCCGAACATCAACAGAGCGACTGTAAACAGGTTCTTCAGTCGTTCAGACATATGTTTTCTCTAACACCCAGTCAGACCGATTGGTGCACCCATGAGGTTGACACTGGTGACAGCTTGCCCGTCAAGAGTAAAATCTACAGGCAGCCTGATCACGTTAGAGACTGCATCAAGAATGAAGTGCAGAAAATGTTGGAGCTGGGAGTCATTGAACCCTCGGATAGCCCTTGGGCTAGTCCCGTAGTTCTAGTGCCGAAACCTCACACCCAGGGTGGTAAGAGAGAGATGAGGTGTTGCGTAGACTACAGGGGTCTCAATGCAGTCACTAAGACTGACGCCCACCCAATACCAAGGGCAGACGAGCTTATCGATAGATTGGCTTTGGCCAACTACTTAAGTACGTTTGACCTGACAGCTGGGTATTGGCAAATCAGGTTAGCTGAGGACGCCAAGCCTAAAACCGCATTTTCAACCCCTGGTGGGCATTATCAGTTCGTGGTGATGCCCTTTGGTCTGAAAAATGCACCTGCCACCTTCCAACGGTTGGTGAATCAAGTCCTTACTGGGCTGGATGACTTCTGTGCGGCGTATCTTGACGATATTGCTGTCTTTAGCTCCACCTGGGAGGATCACCTGGTCCACCTGCGGAAGACGTTAGAGGCACTGCAAGCAGCAGGTCTCACTATCAAGGCCACCAAGTGCCAGATAGGGCAGACACAGGTTGTATACCTGGGCCACCTTGTAGGTGGAGGTCAGGTTCAGCCACTGGAGAGCAAGATACAGTCAATCAGGGACTGGGCTCCTCCAACCACCCAGACTCAGGTTCGAGCTTTCTTGGGCCTGACTGGTTACTATAGGAAGTTTGTCAGGAACTATGGTTCAATTGTGACACCATTAAACGAGCTGACAAGTAAGAAAATGCCAAAAAAAGTTCAGTGGACAGCGAGCTGTCAAAAAGCATTCGATGACCTAAAGCAGGCCATGTGCACGGCGCCTATCCTCAAGAGTCCGGACTACTCCAAACCATTCATTGTCCAAACAGATGCTTCTGAGTTGGGTGTGGGAGCTGTTCTTTCTCAACTGAATTTTGATGGTCAAGACCAGCCCATTGCTTTTATAAGCAGAAGGCTGACCCCTAGAGAGAAGAATTGGTCAGCTATTGAGAGGGAGGCCTTTGCTGTGGTTTGGGCCCTGAAGAAGCTGAGGCCATACTTGTTTGGCACTCACTTCAAGATTCAGACCGACCATAAGCCCCTCTTGTGGCTAAATCAGATGAAGGGTGAAAACCCCAAACTGCTTAGGTGGTCCATTTCCCTACAGGGGATGGACTTTACAGTGGAACATAGACCTGGTACTGATCATGGCAATGCCGATGGGCTCTCCAGATATTTCCACTTAGAACAAGAAGACTCACCTGGTCAAGGTTAGCTTATTGTTCCGACGTTTGGGGGGGGGTCATGTAGGAGAGTAGGGTCTGCAATCCTATGATCACCAGATTTTTTGCTTTTGTTTCACTGGTTTACGACTTTCTCTGGCTGTGGGCCTGCTAATCAGACCCACAGCCTGGCTGTTCTCTTTCTAAATTACGATATGTACCCTAGGTGCATTTACCAATTGGTACTGGGCCACCTTATCAGACCCCGTAACGCAGGGCATAGGTGTACCCAGGGCCGCCAGGGGCTGCAGCATGTATTATGCCACCCCTGGCTGGCCTCCTAAATTTGACACAACTGGCTGCATGACAGCTGGGGCGAAGTCGTGTAATCACACTTTGCTTTAGGTATAGTAGCTCTATATCTAACCATACAATGGACACCCGAGTTCCTATCAGTCACTCCTATGGCAGGCCTTAACAATCCTGAAGGCAGAGTGCGTGGGCTCGTGTGAGCTAGGTTCAGGCCCGAGCCGAGCCCGGTTGCAGCTTGCGGAATCAAGACCCAATAGCTGTTCCATGATAACGCGTACCATATCGGTAACTCCGGTGTCGCGCTATCAAGGCATGTCGAGTAAGGTGTCATACGAATCGGGGTGCTCCCCTCTCACCAATTCTGGCGATGAGGTTAGCATCCCACCCTTCTAGAGGGACACGACATGTACGTAACTGTGAACCCCGGTTAAGGTTAACTGAAGCCTCAGCTCCACAAAATGGATGCTGCCACCACAGACACGAGTCTGACCTCCTGCTGCTGGGAGTCCTTCCAGCGAGGAGCACTTGGACAAAGGGTTTCCTGTCGAGGGCGGTGTTCGCACCGTCCCAGACAGGGTTTGTGTATTCTGGGTAGGTAGGGCTTTGGCGAGAAGGTGACTGCGGAGTGGCACCCCGGTGCTCACTACGCATCTGCCGGTTAGAACCAGTTCCAGGGGCGACAGCCCTGGCCTGGGGCAAGCCCGGCAGGGGAGCGGGGTGTAACTACCCCCCTTCCTGGTCCCACCCTTAGGGCAGGACCTAGTCATGTACCCACCCCTTTCTTTAGAATAAAGGCCGGAGCGGGGACCCTTCCAAATTAGATCATCTTTGATTCAAGAACTACTTTCTACGAAAGGACATTCAAGACTCTTCTCAAGATTTCTCCCTTGTGACTAAGGAGTAGTCACCCTGCATCAGCGGGCACCAACTAAGAACTCTGCGGTTTGCTGTAAGTCCTTCCTCAAGGAATCCGACGGCCCAGCTCGACGAGAACCGGCTTCCCTGGCACCTCTGACCTCTACCCACGTCATCAGCTCAGCTGTGATCTGTGGGTGCGACGAGACCTCGAGGGACCGGCCATCATCAGAACCTGCACGCTCTTAAAAACCAGCACGACCATCGAGGTAACTCTCTGGTGAGTGCTCTGGGGTCCGAGAAGCCCCGACCCTGAGCCGCTCTAGCACCGAAGTGCAGTCTCCCAGCATCTCCACGATCTGCGTGGGGCCCTTCTGCTCGCTGCTCAGCCTGTTGTCTGGTCACTAGCCGCTGGCTTGTGCCCTTCTGTGACGACATCCGAGAATCATCACTGCTGGTCTGGTTGCTCCAGACTGGCCCTTGCTTCCATCTTTGCGAGAAGCACCCCGGACCCTCCTGGTCCACTCAAGACGCCATCTTAGGCCCACCACGTGGCCCTGAGATCTGCCACGGCTTGTTGCCCCATCCTGGGCCCAGCGACGCCGACAGCATCATCCTTCGTGGGACAGCTCGCACCTCCACCGTGGTCGCCGACAACGCCTCCTGGTCCGTGAGACTGCAGAGCCTAGCGTCGCCCACTCACCTGGTCGAGGTGACGGCCAACCGGTGCCTTCCTGGTACCCTCTGACTACTGGCTAGTAGTACGAACTTGGTCCCCTCTGCTTTCAGGTTTCATCAATCTCCGATCCAGGCTTGGATCTCTACGAACTATTCAGCACTGGTCGCCGGCCAGCAACTCCTTTCTTCCGGCTCCTGGCTCGTCAGCGAAGACCCCGACGCCTGTAAGACTTGTGCAGCCGCAGCCCTCGTGGCTAGGTAACTCGGCATTTCGGTGCCTGCATAGCCTCCTTACTCTAGGGTCCCGAGACCTTAACCTTTCCGTGTCCTCGGACACTTGTTTTAATTGTGCGCTTGAAGTATTTGCTAAAGAGATTTGGTTTGTGCTTAGTACCCTGTCCTCATAAAGAGTACAGGGCTGTTGTGATTCTTAATAAATATACTGTTTATTTTCATAACACTTGTGTGGTGTCCTTTCACTGAGTGTTCAAGGGGTACATGTGTGGTAAACAGCTGGCTTAACGCGCCCTCTCGAGTCTTTAGCCTTAGACTGCTCGTATCCACGCTACTAGGATAGCTGGTCTATAGGTTGACTTACAACCAAACACCATAAGGGTCGTTGGAACGATACATAGCGGTCGCTAGAATAGCGAACGTTGCATATCGGGCCAACTTCTCACAGTAACAAACATTCAAGGCAACAGAAGCACGACAGCAGAATAGAAAGACAGCGAACTAGAACTGGAACCAAGGAAATGGGAAGAAAGGCAGGGACTGGAAAGGGATATACAGAAGGGAGGCTCCAAGGGTATACTAGAATAGTGCAGGTTAAGGAATACAGAAAACAAAGTAGCATAGAAGGCAGTGTTAGGGCAGGAACAAGAATTGAGCTTAGGCTCAGGAGTCAAGGTAGCACTGCAGACAGTGCTGGTTCAGGAACAGGGAATTACTAAACCTTCAGGAGTCAAGGTAGCACTGCAGGCAGTGCTAGTTCAGGAACATGGAATTTCTAAAGCTTCAAGAGTCAAGGTAGCACTGGAGGCAGTGCTAGTTCAAGGAAACATGAAATAGCTACAGCTCAGGAAACAAGGAGTCAAAAGAGCACTGCGAGCAGTGCAAATCGGGAACAAGAAACAGCTGAAGCCCAGAAAAGGAACAAAGAATAACTATAGCTCAGTTACTCAGGAAAGAAGGTAGCACTGCAGGCAGTGCCAATTCAGGTACAATGAATAAGCTATAGCTCAGGAATCAAGGAATATCAAACAGCTCAGGAAACACTGGAAACTAGGATCAGTCACACCGGTATACAGCTACAATGACCAACCGTGGACTGAAGGAAGCTTGGGCTTAAAAGAGCTCACAGTAATGACATGCATCAGGTGTGAGCAGGCTGGCATTAGCCAGCCACAGATGAGCTGAATTCTTCCACCCACTCTTGGCCTGCAGGGGTCGAGATGAAGCATTGAGCAGGGAATTCTGGGTAATGGAGTTTCCAGCATGAGCAGGCTGGCTTTCACAAAACCTGGCATGGATTGGGAATGGATCGTAATTTGCAAGTAGAATCTAAATTGCTGGAAGTCAGTATCTACATGAAGGGGAGAGTCAGGAAGCTTATTAGACCACTGAAGAGTCCCACAGTTCAGTCCCCTAATGGTGGACACGAGAACACAGGGAGCAAGTCGTGACAGAAAAAGCAAGAAGAAATAAAGTATTTCTCATGGTTTCATCATTCTAACACTTGCTCTTTGGAACTGCCTCGGATTTACACCTCCTTGTAAATCTGGGGCAGCATCAAAAGCAATGCGTGTTGCGGGGGAACCCCCACAGCAACACCCATTGTCGCCTCTTTCATGCTAAGTGATGCGTGTAAAGAGGCCTTTATTTACAAGGCGGCATTAAGCTACAAAAAGCTGCTTAACGCCGCTTTGTAAATATGGAGAAGGGCATATTGTTAACAGAACGTCGCAAAAAGTGTTGCATGGTGGGAATATCCCCTTGTAAATATGCCCCTTAGATTTTTGGTTCTGGTAATTCGCAAAGACCTCGCCTGAGGAGAGAAGAAGATTGTGTACTTGGCACAGTCTTGGTGGGAGACAAGAGTGGCCCTTCGCAGAAGGTGAGGTAAATGTCCACCAAGTGTTATTTCTGATTGACACTGGAGCTACCCGTTCCACTGTTAGAATAGCAGAAGTCCCAGACCTACCCCTCTCGGGAAAGAAGATCTAAGTTCTAGCAGTTACAAATAAACAGAAAGCAAAAACAGTGTCATACGGAGTTCCTGTAAAAATAGGTTCATTTGAATCAAAACCCTAGTTTGTAGTGTGCGATTCAAGCCCTGAAAATCTTTTAGGAAGGGATATGTTGTGCAAGTTAAATTGCACAGTTTACTCTACACTGGATGGTGTCGAGTTCCAAACTCATGATGAAGATGTTGAATTTAAAATGGCCGACAAGAAGCAGGTTTGTATCCAGTGAGGACAGTAGAGGATTTAGCTCCAGTTTTAAAAGAAACTGTGAACCCTGAAATGTGAGTTCTTACAGGGAAAGACATAGGACTATTAAAAGGGGTAGAATCCGTCCAATTTACAGTGAATCCATGTGCAATCTTTCCAATACAATTGAACCCAGAGATAGTGGAAGGAATCCCAACAATAATCGCAACCATGTTGAGGGAAGGAATTCTAAGAGAAATTGTTGGGAGCCATTGCTACTCTCCGATCATGGGCTTGTAGAAACCTAATAGTAAATATTGGATGGTTCAAGACCTCCAAAAGATTAACAACATTATTGTTCCATGTTGTCCTGTGGTACAAAATCTTGCCACCATCCATTCCAAATTCTGTGCACTGCAGCATGCTTTACCGTTATAGATTTGTGCCAGGTCTTTTTCTGTATTGCATTGCATGAGGACAGCCAATTCATGTTCTCTTTTGTATTTAGAGAGAGTATTTTGGCATTCTGCTGAGTTCCAAAGGGGTACATTGATAGACCCTAATATTTAATCAGATCCTGAATAAAAATCTTGAGTCTGCAAATGCCGTGTGATTCAGTTCTTGTGCAATACATCGATAATCTGCTTGTGTCATCAAGCACTTGAGAAGCTTGTAGACAAGATACCATTGGTTTGTTGAGTCACATAGCTGAGAATGGACATAAAGGACCTGATTAGATCTTGGCGAGACTCATGTCGTCTCTCCAAGGCAGAGGTTACAAGTACTCCATTGAGCTGACGGAGTCCCGCTCACCTTATTTAGATGTTTTCTGAATGAACCGCTGTACGCATCGACAGGCTGTTTAAGCGGCACACCTCCGTCGACGCTGCAGACTGCATTGGTGGCTAACAGCATCCCTTGTGCTGGCATTGTCCTTGCGGTGGTTTCCTGACGGAGTGAGTCCCTAGTCGACTGCAGACTGGTAAGTACCGCTTAAAATGTTGCTGTGTTAACTGGCGTGCCGTATCTGCAAACTACCAGGGAGGAACATTCTTTAGAACTCAAAAACAAAGTTTGTCACTGGTTGTCCAGCAACTCTGATTTTAAATGAAATGAGTATAATGATATTTTGCTTGATACGAGGGTTGGTTGGGTAGAGCCTAAAAAAAACATCTTACGGGGACTGTGTTTGTGATCAATTGTAAATACCCCTGCCTAGCCAAATACTTAATACAAACTGCTGCTAACGAGAACTTGTAAGGAGGTGCCATAAATATTGTCCGACTAGACTACTTTTGTACGAATTTAGAACCAGTGAGGGGGTGGAGGCCTTTGTCATTTAGATCTGATGAGTTGCTTGGCAGAGCTGTCACCACTTCCAATCGCTTCATCCCTCTGTCTGACCTGTCACATGTTGACATCCCAACCCTATTGCAGAATATTTGGACCCCTGTGTAGCTGAGTCGGTGTTGCAGGGGGAAGACTTTTTCATCCTACCACTGTCTTTAGTAGCTGTATGGTAGATAGTACAACACATCCTAATTCTTCCATTGTAGAAGTCTTCCTATCAGGTATTAACTGGGACTCTTTGGGCCCTAGTGTGGCAGAGTTTGGTCTTCAGGGGGATGACTGTCTCCTGCCTCTACTCTGGCACTAGTCGCCCTGTGGCAGTAAGCCCAATCTATTCTAGTTCTCTCATTGTTGAAGGTTCATCTGCGCCCCCTACCAGGCTTCTATTTTGAAATATTGCAGGGTTAGCCTCCAAATTACTGTGTGATGAATGGTGCGAGTTTGTTAAATATGACATATGTCTTTTCCAGGAGACTTGGGCCTTATCTCCCTTTTTTATCCCGATTGTGTAAATTTTTTCAAGCCTGCCACTTTCAAGGCGGTGGGCCGACCGTCTGCTAAATTGACTACTTGGGTTAAAAACACCCTACCCTGCACTATAGCTGTTGCTGAGGTTGGATTGCCTGACATGTTATGTGTCAGCCTGCAATTCTCTCCCAAAGCAGGGTACTATATCAATAATGTATATCGAAGGCCAGAGGGTAGTGGGTCGAAGTCTAGCTTTATGGATGTGTGGATACACACCTGGCAACCCTTCCTTCTGATGCCTATAAATTTGTTGCTGGGGATTATAATTGCCAGTTTGAGCCTCTGAATGCCAACACTGATGAGGATCTTGTTTGTGAAGAAGATCAAGGTTGTATAGTCCCCCAATTAACATTTCCACCCGTCCGGAGGTGGACTGCTATTGTACTTCAGCTCAATGTGCTTACTCTAAGTTCAAGTTCAAGAATTTATATAGCGCACTACTCACCCAGAGGGTCTCAAGGCGCTTGGGGCGGGGTACATTATTTATCAAATAGCCAGGTTTTAAGTTCTTTTCTGAAGGAGATGTGGTTCTGTGTAAGGCGGAGGTGAGTGGGGAGTGAGTTCCAGGTCTTGGCCGCCAAGTAGGAGAAGGATCTACCTCCCATGGTGGATCTTTGGATACTCGGAACTGCGGCGAGGGCTTGATTGGCGGATCTTAGTTGGCTGGAGGGAGTGTAAAAGGACAGTCGGGTGTTGAGGCATTCGGGTCCTAGTTTGTAGAGGGCCTTGTGTGCGTGGGTGAGGAGACGGAACGTTATTCTCTTGTTGACGGGGAGCCAGTGAAGGTCTTTCAGGTGGCCGGTAATGTGATCTTGGCGAGGGATGTCCAAAATGAGTCTCGCTGATGCGTTCTGGATGCATTGGAGTTTTTTCTGTAATTTGGCTGTGATTCCGGCGTAGAGGGTGTTTCCGTAGTCCAGTCGACTCGTGACCAGTGCGTGGGTGACAGTTTTTCTTGTCTCGGAGGGGATCCAACGGAAGATTTTTTTGAGCATACGAAGTACGTTGAAGCAGGAGGATGAGACGGCGTTGACTTGTCTGGCCATCGAGAGTGAGGAGTCTAGGATGAAGCCAAGGTTACGTGCGTGGTCTGTGGGTATGGGTGCTGTGCCCAGAGCCGACGGCCACCATGAGTCGTCCCAGGCAGAGGGGGATGATCCTAGTATGAGCACCTCCGTTTTGTCTGAGTTAAGTTTTAGGCAACTGTTTTTCATCCATTCGGCTACTTCTTTCATGCCTTCGTGAAGATTGGTTTTGGCTGTGGTAGGCTCTTTGGTGAGGGAGAGGATCAGCTGGGTGTCGTCTGCGTAGGAGATGGTGTTGAGGTTGTGTTGGAGCACGATGGATGCGAGTGGACTCATGTAAACGTTGAAGAGGGTGGGACTGAGTGATGATCCTTGTGGTACGCCGCAGATGACTTCGGTGGCCTCTGATTTGAATGGGGGAAGTCGGACTCTCTGAGTTCTCCCAGTTAGGAACGAGATGATCCAGTCCAAGGCTTTTCCTTGTATGCCGATGTTGCTGAGGCGTTGTTTGAGGGTGCTGTGACAGACTGTGTCGAAGGCGGCGGAGAGGTCGAGTAGAATGAGGGCCACTGTTTCTCCGTTGTCCAGTAGTGTTTGGATGTCGTCTGTAGCTGCGATGAGGGCGGTCTCGGTGCTGTGTTTGGCTCGAAAGCCGGACTGTGAGGGATCGAGGGAGTTGTTGGATTCAAGGAAGGCGGCGAGCTGGCTATTGACGGCTTTCTCAATGACTTTGGCCGGGAATGGGAGGAGGGATATGGGGCGGTAGTTTTTAAGTTCAGAGGGGTCTGCTGTGGGTTTCTTCAGGAGGGCGCTGACTTCGGCGTGTTTCCAGCTTTCTGGGAAGGTAGCAGAGTTGAAGGAGCAGTTGATGACATCACAGAGATGGAAACAACGACATCACCCCATCACAAGACCGCTGCAACTCCCTTGCCTCCTACTTCCACAACAAAATCGCGGACATACACAACAGCTTCAGCACTCAACCGACGCACGCCACAACTGAACCACCGCCCCCCACCACCACCACCCTCCGCACCTGGACTCCGATCAGCACCGAAGACACCATCCACAGGATGAACTCCATCCACTCCGGATCTCCGACCGACCCCTGCCCTCACCACATCTTCAACAAGGCTGACGCGGTCATCGCACCCCACCTGCGGGACATCATCAACACCTCCTTCGACACCGCCACCTTCCCGGAGAGCTGGAAGCATGCCGAACTCAGCGCCCTACTAAAGAAACCTACGACGGACCCCACCGAACTCAAGAATTACCGCCCCATCTCGCTCCTCCCGTTCCCAGCCAAAGTCATCGAGAAGACCGTCAACAAGCAGCTGGCCGCCTTCCTCGAGACGAATGGATCCCTGGACCCCTCACAGTCTGGCTTCCGAGCCAACCACAGCACCGAGACCGCCCTCATCGCTGCCACCGATGACATCCGAACCCTGATGGACAACGGAGAAACAGCGGCCCTCATCCTCCTAGACCTCTCCGCGGCTTTCAACACTGTCTGCCACTGCACCCTAGTGCAGCGCCTCAGCAACGTCGGAATCCAGGAGAAAGCACTGGAATGGATCAGCTCCTTCCTCGACGGAAGAACACAGAGAGTCCGCCTACCACCGTACAAGTCGGAGGCCACCGAAGTCATCTGCGGCGTCCCTCAAGGATCATCGCTGAGCCCCACCCTCTTCAACGTCTACATGAGCCCCCTCGCAACCATCGCACGCCAACACAACCTCAACATCATCTCCTACGCTGACGACACCCAGCTGATCCTCTCCCTGATCAACGACCCCGCCGCCGCCAGAGCCAACCTTCACGAAGGGATGAAAGACGTAGCCGAGTGGATGACGACCAGCCGCCTGAAACTGAACTCAGACAAGACGGAAGTCCTCATCCTGGGTTCCTCGCCCTCCGCCTGGGACGACTCCTGGTGGCCCCCCGCCCTGGGCAGCGCACCCAAACCGACAGACCACGCACGCAACCTGGGCTTCATCCTGGACTCCTCCCTCACCATGACCAGACAAGTCAACACCGTCTCCTCGTCATGCTTCAACATCCTGCGCATGCTACGGAAGATCTTCCGGTGGATCCCCACCGAGACAAGGAAGACGGTCACCCAGGCCCTCGTCACCAGCCGACTGGACTACGGCAACGCCCTCTACGCCGGAACCACCGCCAAGCTCCAGAAGAGACTCCAGCGGATCCAGAACGCCTCAGCCAGACTCATCCTCGACATCCCACGACACAGCCACATCTCCGGACATCTGAGAGACCTGCACTGGCTCCCCGTCAACAAAAGAATCACCTTCCGCCTCCTTACCCACGCACACAAAGCCCTACACGATCAAGGCCCCAGCTACCTCAACAACCGCATCAACTTCCACGTTCCCAAACGACATCTCCGATCAGCCAGCCACGCCCTCGCCGCCGTCCCCCGCATCCGGAGAACAACAGCAGGAGGAAGGTCCTTCTCCTACCTGGCCGGCAAGACCTGGAACTCCCTTCCGACCGACCTGCGCCTGACCCAAGACCACCTCTCCTTCAGGAAGAAGCTCAATACCTGGCTGTTCGAGCAGTAGCAGCACTCCCCCCCCCCCCCCCCCCCCCCCCCAGCGCCTTGAGACCCTCCGGGTAAGTAGTGCGCTATATAAATGCCTGTGATTGATTGATTGATTGATTGGAGTCTGCTTTGTTGAAGATGTGGTGGGGACAGGGGTCGTTGGCGATCCAGAGTGGATGGAGTTCATTAGGCGGATGGTGTCTTCAGTGGTGATTGGGTTCCAGGTGTTGAGGTTGTTAGAGGGCGGTTTAGGTTCGGAGGGGGGTGGAGAGGATTGTTTGTTTGAAATGTTCTCGAAGCTGTTATGTATGTCGGCAATTTTGTTGTAGAAGAAGGAGGATAACGAATCGCAGAGGTCTTGGGAGGGAGTGATGTTGTTAGAGGCTGCGGTGGGGTTGGTGAATTCTTTGACGATGTTGAATAGTTCCTTGCTGTTATGGGCGTTGTTGTCGAGTCGATTCTTGAATGCTGATTTCTTGGTGGATCGAATCAGTTGGTGGTGTTTGCGGGTGGCTGCCTTGAAGGTGGTCATGTTGTCGGTGGTTGGGTTTTTTCTCCATGTTTTCTCATAAGTACGGCATAGCTTCTTGGATTTCTTAAGGTCATCGTTGAACCAGGGGGCCTTTTTGCTGTCCTGTTTGCTGTGATGGTTTTTCAAGGGTGCTAAATCATCAGCGCTGTGAGTGATCCATTGTTTGAGTTTGGTGGCGGCTTGGTTTGGGTCCGATGAGAGGGCGGGTGGGTTTTGGTTGAGCGATGTGAGGAGTTGGTCGTGGTGATTTTGTTCCAGTTTCTTCGAGGAATAGGTTGTGGGGGGTTGTGGGTCGAGGTGGTTTTGTAGCTGAAGTGAACACAACTGTGGTCCGTCCTATGGAGAGCTGTGGTGCAATCAAAGGAAATGTACTTACTGGAAGTGAATATTGGGTCAAGTGTATGTCCAGCTACATGGGTGGGGGTGTCGACAAGTTGTTTGAGTCCGAGATTGGCCAGGTTGTCAAGGAGGATGGTGGTGTTGCTGTCGTTATTCTTTTCCAGGTAGAAGTTGAGGTCTCCCAGTAGAATGTAGTTCTCGGAGGCGAGGGCATGTGGGCTGATGAAGTCAGTGATGTCTTCGCAGAATTGTTTACGGGTTCCTGGGGGCATGTAGATGAGGGTGCCTCTAAGTGTGGTCCTAGGGTCGGTGTGGATCTGGAATTGGAGGTGTTCGGCGGTTGCAAGGTTAACGTCGAAGCTGGTCGTGATTTTGATGGTGTTCTTATGGACGATGGCGATGCCTCCTCCTGTTTGATTGGTGCGGTCTTTTCGGGTGATCTTGTAAGTGTCCGGGATGGCAATGGCGATGTCGGGTGTTGAAGATGCGTTCATCCAGGTTTCTGTAAGGAAGGCGACGTCCGTCGATGCAGTGCCGAGTAGGTCCCAGAGTTCAGTTGCGTGTCTGTGGATCGAGCGGGTGTTCAGCAGGATGCACTTTAGGTGGTTAGAGTCGGAGCTGTGTTTGGAGTTAGTGGATGTGGTATGGATCTTGATGCTGGTAAATTTGCAGGAGTGGCAGGCGAAAGGACCATGGGTACGTCCCGGGGCAGCTTCGAAGCATTGAGGTGTGCGTTTGGGGTTAAGGGCTAGGAGGGACGAGGCGTCATACGTTAAACGGGAGGAGTAGGTGTTGCGGGAGCTAGGGGGTCTGGCGTTGGGCGTGGTCCAGGCACGGACGGGCACAGACGGGCTTACCTTTGGCGCACCTTCGGCGCGCATAGGGCGCGTCCGCTGCGCGTGAACGCTGCGCGCAAATGCGTCAGTCATAAGTGGAGAAGTGGAGGGGGGAGGGGCGAGGAAGGGTCAGCTGGGAGGCGGGTGGGAGGTGTAGGGGACGGTCTCCAAGGCAAAACAACAACAAAATGGCCGTAGCAGCCACAAAAACGAAACTAGAGAGAGGCTGGGCTAAAATCAAGCAGCTTCTACAATTATTCTACAAGGCGCTACAAATCTCCAAAGCACAATTCTGTAAATCGCTAGAAATATTCACAGTACAAACTTATGGCTAAGAGCAACACAGCGAGCGCAGACAATATGAATATAAATGCAATTTGGCAGGGCTTATCGCAAAATAGCGCGATTGTACACGGCAGTCAGCACAGCAATACTTATCTAATGAGGGCAATGCGCGCAGCCTAGCGATCTCAGGAGTGAATCAGGGAGCCAAACGATGCCAGGATTAGAGCAGGGAGCCCGGGGAGCGACCGCTACTGAGAGCGTCTGGACGGTCACAGCGCTGCCGAGGGCGGGAGCAGGGCTGTGTGATCAGTGGGAGGGAGGGTCAGCTGGGAGGCGGGTACGAGGTGTAGGGGACGGTCTCCAAGGGAAAACAACAACAAAATGGCCGTAGCAGCCACAAAAACGAAACTAGAGAGAGGCTGGGCTAAAATCAAGCAGCTTCTACAATTATTCTACAAGGCGCTACAAATCTCCAAAGCACAATTCTGTAAAGCGCTAGAAATATTCACAGCACAAACTTATGGCTAAGAGCAACACAGCGAGCGCAGACAATATGAATATAAATGCAATTTGGCAGGGCTTATCGCAAAATAGCACGATTGTACACGGCAGTCAGCACAGCAATACTTATCTAATGAGGGCAATGCGCGCAGCCTAGCGATCTCAGGAGTGAATCAGGGAGCCAAACGATGCCAGGATTAGAGCAGGGAGCCTGGGGAGCGACCGCTACTGAGAGCGTCAGGACTCTAAATCAAGGTCTCCGACCCTGTAATGGGAGAGCCCCCTCCGATAAAGAAGGGATGCACACATATAATAGTCCAAAGCACGCTAGTCTAATAGATTATATATTGTTAGATCTTAGACTCTGGCCATATTTGTAGACATGTTAATTGCGCCTCAACAGGACAGCGACCATAATGTCTTAGATTTGCAGTTGAGCCCATTAGGAATTGCCCTGGCCAGTAACTGTACTGAAACCTTTGTCAAGTTGCTCAGTTATTCTAATAACAGGCGTGGACTCAAATGGAGCTCAGTTGTGGGCTCCCCGGTTATAATCAAGGAGGTTTACAGTATAGGGAGCAGCAGGGTTCGAGGCTGTGCAATGTTTGGCCCAATCCCAGACCAACGTGCCTATGGCAGATCTATTTCCACTGTTTGTAATGCTATGTTTACAACACTGAGGGACTTTTTGTGTGAAGTTAAAATCACATAAGAAGCAAATATCCGTAAAATCATAGTACAAAAAGTCAAGCAGTGAAGCTATCTAAAGCCATCCAAGGTCAGGACAGGACACTGATATCGGAAGCTAGGCAAGCTTACAAGGCTACTTTAGCCTGGGCTAAGAAAGATTGGGTCCTTGATAGCTGGGCCTCTATGCTCAACGCCTTCAAGGATAGAGACCATCGTTCTTTTTGGCATACTTTAGCTAATGGAAGTCTGGAGAATTATTACTCTCTGGAAAATAATAACGTGGTAGCATATTGGGTTACCCACTTTTCTCAGCTTTATTCTCCCACTTTTGATTTTCCACGAACTCTTTATATGGTTCTGGCCCAGTGGGTGCTGGGCAAGTGTTTTCCCCACTTGACGTCCCTGATTATGACAGCAATTTTATAGCTTTTTCTGAGGTCAGGACTGCGTTGGACTGGATCATTCCTAACAAGACCCTAGGTTTGGACAAAGTTCCAGGAGACTTACTTGGGGCAGAAAAGGGCAATCGGTGTCCATACTTGATCACATTCTTTAATATTGCTCTGCAAGGCCCACCAATGCCACCCACTTGGGCAGGGGCTGAGATAATTCCGATTTTTAAAAAGGGTTCTCGATCTCTCCCCTCTAACTACAGGCACAATAGGCTCATTGGTCAATTCTGGCTGGGTTGCATGGGTGGCTCACAGATGCCGCGATACAGAGACCACTACAAGCTGGTTTCAGAGAAGGTGTTGGTACTATCGAACAGGTCTTCCTACTCCAGTTGTTGCATTGGAAGCATGTATTACTCAGGGGTTATTGTCTATATGTGACGTTTGATGACCTTCGGTCAGCTGTGGGTCTTGTTACAAGGAATGTCATCTGGAAGGTTTTATGTGAAATGGGCATCCCTAAGTATCTTTTGTTGGTTTAGATCAGATTACACTCTGGCAACTTTGCACAGGTACGCTGTGGGACACAAGGTGACTCACAGATGCTATCCCTGTCAATCAGTGTGTTCACCTGGGATGTTTTTGACCCCAACTCTATTTTTGCTTTTAATTAATGGTCTGGTGGCGTACTTGGCTGATTGTTAGAATGATGCACCAAGTCTTGCTGGTGCTAGGATACCGGCTTTACTGTTTTTGGACAACACCCTTCTGATTTCTAGATCTCCTACGGGGCTCCAAAAGCTCTTGGCTCAGTTTTGGTGCTTTTGCAAGCAGAGGGGTTTGGAGGTCAACATCAGCAAGACTAGGAATATGGTTTTCAATCACTATTCAACATCTAGGCCTAACCCCGAACTTCACGGAGTACAGTTGGAGAGATGGAGAGAGTTCCATTTTTTTAATTCCTGGGGGTCACACTCTCCAAGAGCTTTGATTGGTCTCCGCATATTGTAACATGTAGATTGAAGCTGGTACAGTACTCTGGTGGAATTATTAGGTTCCTTAGGGGCTCCCAATTTCGCCCTATTTTCCCAGCCCTACAAATTTATAACATGCAAGCTGTGGGGGCTGCATCGTATGGTGCAGAACACTGGGAACACAAAGATTCTAGCTCGTTGTACAAAGTTGAAAATTGTTTTATGCATTCACTGACCGACCTCCCTGTTAGCACCCTGCTCATTACCTTGCGCTTAAACCTGGGACTGAGAGAGCTTAGCGCAAAAATTAGGCTTAGACTAAAACTGTATTGGTGCAGAATTTAAGTGACACCCGAGCTACTAGCCTATCGACAGGGTCTGGAGCATGTCTTCAGGTCACCTGGTGCCTTAAAAATAGCATGGATCAGTTATATTAAGCAATCCTTTTATCCAATTAGGCTGTGCGAGTCTTTGGACTACTCCAGCAGACCTTAGTGGGATAACTAAGGCTGCCTTAAAGAGCTTGTATTTGCAGTATTAGACATCCACATATATTGGGCTAGTTGGGAACAGGCTCTCTGACTTCTGCATTCATTGATTTTAAAGTAAATTTTAAATTGGATTCCTTATTTGAAGAGGTTGAGCCCCTTTTAGCTAAGTCATTATACTTGCAATTCCGTTATGAGCCTCTTCCTCTATGTTCCTTTACTTCTAGATGGCAGCGAGCAGATCTGGATCTGGAAGGAACTTGCACTCTTTGTGCTGGATTCAAAGAGGCCATTGAACATGTTTTCCTCTTCTGCCCAGCATACAAAGGATATTGGAAAAAATAGATACTTCCACTTTGTCGGCTTTTGTGTATACAAGACTATAGACTAGCAATTAGGATACTGAGTAGCGATACAAGGCAATCCATAGTGTTTGCAGTCTCACAATCTCTGTTTTGTATATGAAGATTAATGTTGACATATCTTCAGTCCAGTGATCCTGTTTTTATTCTTGCTTGATTTGTATGTATTTTGTATGTAAATGTACTGCTAAATTGTATTGCTGAAATGATTTTATTAGTTTATCTATTTATGTACTGCACCAATTGATTTTAATCAAATTATATGTTTTTAATGTACATTTATGGCTCTGATTTGAATAAAGAATTTATATCTATATATCATGTGTCACTACAAATATAGGTTGTGTGCAGTTAAAAAAATACATGTACGTAATGTGTCACACCCCTTTTTGTACATTAAGCAAAGCTCACATACAACATACACACACTATTGAATGTACACCCACAACCACCAAAACAAAAAAAAACAAAAAATTCAGATTCAATACAGGTGTGTTCATTTTGCATTGATTAGTTGTAAAATTAATACTGTTTAATTACACTTAAGAATAAACTTGCATGTAAGGGCAAAGTAAAAATACACAAGGCTAAAGGAAATGTTTACACTATCATTCATAGTAAGACGTGTAAAAATTGCCTTTGATCCCGGTGACAACAGAGTTGACTAGCGTCCTAGGCAAGTTGTAGCAGCATAGGACGGACCTAGACAACGGGTTTCAAGACATACATGGAAGTGGGAAACAGAAAAGAGTTGCGTTTCTACACATTTCCTTTGAATCTGCCAACTTAAGTATGAAGGTATCCCTGCCCCAGTGGTCCAGACGGAAAGGCACATCGTGATTAGGTCAGAGGTAATCCTGGCTGGACTCCCTCTGACAACCGCTTTTGCCTATGGTGCTGTCGATGCGGGAGGAAAATCCTGGCGGCACTTGGTATTTAGTCCATGGACCCGCTAAAATCTAAATTGAGCGAGCGGATTGCCAAGTAGGTAGGCATTGAAACCATCAAAATAACATCAAAATCTGGCTCAAAGTGTCTCCGGGTAAACTGCAGTACTGTCAAAAAGAAGTTCAATACTTGGGACATTTCATTGAGAAGGGAACGAGAAAGATGTTGCAAGAAAGATTGGAAACAATCCTCCTAAATGATTCCACGAAAATCTCAGAGAGAAGTAAAAATCTTCCTGTGAATTGTTTGGTACTGTAGACCGTGGATACTGAACCTTTATCTAGTGGCTAAGCCTTTACTTTGGTTGACACATAAAGATGTGCCTGATCCGCTTCCATGGGTCAACAAGTGATTTAATGCTTTTCTAGAACTGAGGGAAAGTCTCTGTTATGCCCCAGCACTAGGAATGCCTGATTACAGTAAGATGTTCACATTGTTTTGCAGTGAGAGGGAGGGGTGTGTTCGCTCAGTACTTGCTCATGTCCATGGAGATTCACGAAGATCTGTGGGTTGTTTATTACCCTTGACCCTGTAGCTGCAGGACTGCCCGTCACTGCAGTGGGTGTCAGTATTGAAAGATGTGAAAATATAGTGATGGGACATCCTTTAACTGTTACGGTCCCTGACTCTGGAGAGATCTTGCTCACTAGAACAAAAACAGTATATGAAAAACAGTAGACCTACAAAGAACAAGCAACAGATACTTACAGCTGAAAAATCTTTCTCAGACGATGCCAAATTCGGAATCCATCCACCTTGGTACCTGTAAATGAGATTGTCAGTGGTGATGATGAGGTTGAACGTGATTATCTATATGTCACAGATTTATGCACAAAGGTCAGTCATAAAAGGTGAACCTTTGATTGAGCCTGATTATGTAATCTTTGTTGATGGCTTATGTCTGAGAAAAAATGAAGGTACCATGAAATGCCTACTCTATATGTATAATTCATGATTTTGTGGAAGCTTCATGACTTCAAGGTGCTATCTCAGTACAAGCTGCAGAACTGAATGCCGTTACAAGAACTTGCAGTATACCAGCCCAATTGAGAGTGGCTCAATTTACTGATAGTCAATATGGCTTTGGTGTGGCCCATGACTTTGGACAGTTGTTGGGTTTCATGAACTCATTTAGTATACCCATCAGAAATGTGGACCATGTAAGAAAATTGCTTGATACATTGCAAATGCCTTCCGAAGTTGCAGTGGTTAAGTGTTCAGCTCACATAAATGGCGATGGATATGTTGCAGTTGGAAAAAGATTTACAGATTAAGTTTTCCAGTATGGGGCACTTGTGGCCTGCACATTTAATGGGGCTTACACAAATGAATCTGAAGAGAACACAGCTTTTTGATGTTGTTGTCAGAAGCTGATACATGGGTAGAGCTCAAGAGATTACGGGAAACTTTTTCAGAGAAGGAACAGCAGGGTTGGATCAGAGCAGGATGTGGGACAAAAGCAAATGCCATTTGGGTTTCAACGGAAGGGAGACCGGTATTGCCAAACAGTTTATTGTTTCTCATGACATAACATTTCCATGGCCCAATACATCTAGGTAGAGATGCAATGGTGAAATTATTTAGGCAGAATTGGTTTAACCCCAGATTTACGATGCTTGCAGAAGTACTGTGCCATCGATGTGTAACAAGGCAGCAAATGAACATAGGGAAAAAACACCTGTGAATTTGAGTCATCTAGGAAGTACAGGTAGTAGCTTCAACAGGATACTAATGGACTTTATTGAGATGCTGGTTTGTAATGGGCTGAGATATGTCCTAGTTATAGTGAGCATTTTCTCCGGATGGATGGAAGGCTACCCATGACGGAGAAATGACAGTCTCACTGTAGCAAAACTTCTGTTGCAAGTGCTAATGCCGAGGTTCGGGTTACTGGTGTCTCTGGAGTTAGATTGTGGGACTCATTTTAATAATGAGGTCCGTAGAATGCTTTGTGCTGCTCTACAAATGAAACAGAGATTACACTGTAGTTATCACCCAGAAGCATCCGGAATTGTTAAACAGCTCAATGGAACCATAAAGTCACACCAATCTCAATTCCTGTGATTTCATAAAGTGGCATTGAAGGGTCTGGTGAGGAAGAAGCAACAAGAGCTCAACCTGAAGTAAAAGATGAGACATCTCCAGAGCAATGAGAAGATTCAGGTAAAGGGGCAAGTACTGGATCAAGAAGAGTCTCCAACGATGCTGAATGGCCACAAAAGTATGTTTGGAAAGAATTGAGATTAAGTGTGTCAGTTGAATGCATACTGCCAACAATTGCTGAGGAGACAGAATCAAGTGGTATAAGTGACACAGAAGGAGATCAACAGGCACCAAGGAGATCAAATAGAGCAAGAGCTACTGAGGAGGAACAGCTTGGAATGGCAAGAGAACTTCTCTCCGGCCAAGCCATGAGCCCAACTGACATATCGGTTGTACTCTATAAAATGATAGGCTCTCAGTTAGCTCCCCACTTATTGAGTATGTATAAGGAAAGTAGACAGATTGGTGCCCTGCCAGAAGATCAAAGACTGCCCACCTTTGTGGTCATACATAAGACGGGGGAAGCTGTCTGAGGAATGTGCTTTTCAAAGGCTGTTCTCATTCCTTATTGCGGAAGTTAAAATATTAGCTGAACTGTTGGTTTTGCGTCTGATCAAAGTGATCCAATCTCTGATCCACCCAGATTAATCGGGATTTGTGCCCCATCATAACCCTACTATAAGGGCCAGATGTACGACCCTTACATTTTGCGACTCGCAAATTGTGTCGCTTTGCAACTCGCACTTTGAGACTCTCAAAATGCAATGTACAACAGTGTCACAGACACTATTAGCGATTCCCAATGTGGTCGCAAATTGCATGCCTCATCAATATTCATGAGGCAAGCACAATTTGCGACCCCATTGGAAATGGCTATGGCTAGCACTCCCAGGGATGGAACTGTTTTTTCAATAAAGCAGTTTTTTTTAATGCAGCCCGTTTTCCTTAAAGGAAAATAGAATGCATTTAAAAAAGAAAAATGAAACTTTTCAGTTTCCTTTTTTAAGGGCAGGCAGTGGTCCCTGGGACCACTGCCTGCTCTTAAAAAATATTTTCTCACACAGTCACAAAGGGTCCCTAAGAGGACCCCTTCCCTTTTGCGAGTGGTTAACCACAAACTTGAAGTAGGTGGTAAACTGTGAGTTTTTTTTATGGGGCCGCAAATGCGGTCGCAAAACAATAGTACATGGCAGTACTTGCTGCTCCTTAGGGGATGGGAGCGAAAGATGGGTGACGTAGATGGTGGAGAGTCAGAAGAGGCCCTGGCATTACCTAAGGAGATTGCCATACACTCCGGATTCAGATTAGTCTGATCACGATCCTCCACTGCTCCTATTTTGTCGAGACAAAAATGGTGAAGATGGGACAGGCTGCAGATGCGCTATGCCTGCATGGCTGCGGGCAGACAGGTACCTTTTTCATATCCTTTGGGTGTGCCAGGGAGTGCAAATATATTGGGCAGCAGTTGTAGAATTACTGAGGATGGTGGGGGGTGAGGGCATCAGTGTATTTACAAAACAATGTATTTTGAACATCTTGGGTTGAGACTGAAGTCACAAAGGCACAAAGGATATGGATGACTGTAGACTGGCTGTGGACCCAAAAAATATTGCAAAAGCATAGGGAGCCGGAATGGCCGCAGATATGGGTGCTTTGAAGTGGGACATGCTGATGTATGATAACGAAACGGATGGTCTATGAGGGCGGGTATTGTCTTTGAAAATGGGAGAATCTCTGGAAGGAATGGAACACTTATAGAGGCCACAAATGTGCTAATTTTAACCGAGGTGCTATTGAAGACACTGGGACAGGAAAAGGAACCGGTGAAGCGGACAATGTCTTAAGGGATGAGCAGAGGGCAGAGGAAGGGGGAGCGACTTAAAGCCAAACTGAAATGTATAATGAAACCAGACTGTATTTGAGCTTACACTGTTAATAAAAAGATCAAGGAATCAAAAAAGAGTGAGGTATTCTGAGGCTAAATGGATTTACGCGCTAAACACATCAGTATCGGATTTCATTGATTTGTGATCAGAACCATTTGAACCTCCATGACATAATACTAAAACAGTATTGGGAAAAACTGCTGAAAAAGATTGCTGAATGAAAAAAAGGTTGGGAACACTTTATTGAATGAAACGTGCAAAAGACTGAAGTAAAGACTGATAAGTTGATAAACAAAAAATAATTAAGATTTTCCTAGGCCCAAGGTTGCAGTACAAGAGTAGGGTTAACAAGACGGAACAGGGATAGGGATGAATATCTGAAGATTGCTGTAAATGAAGCTGAAAAAATTAACTGAATAATTCAAAAAGAAAACTCGAGAACCTGCTTATGAAAAAATCTAAGAGCAAATTTTTTACTTCACTTGCTGCAATATTTTATTTACTGGTCTGACTTTAAACAAATATGTGTTTCCTAACCTGGGCTAGATGCAAGATTATCATGGATATTACATTTTAGTAGCAGTATTAATAGCTATGGCATTATTGATAGTGATACATAAGACACCAGAAACGGAGAAATCTACATCTGTATTTAGTAACATTACATGTGCACATGCATTAGTTTAAGATAAATTTAAAACTTCCTTTGTAGATCTCATGAAAGAAGATTACACAACAAATGTTTATTCTAGGTTAGTTCAACAATATACACAAGCTTTAGATGCAGAGGGCTGTTTTGTCTGAGCTCACTTACCTTCACCAGCTGCAGAGGAGGTGACATATCATCACATCATTTTGTGCAATTACATTTAGTATTTTGCTTAGCTTAGTATATACGTGGGAATACTTTGAATAATTTTATTCCAATTTTGCTGTGATTCTTTCAAAAGTCCCCTTACAGAAAAGCATGAATTTACATCCACAAGCAGAGGAAATGGATACAGCTTGGCATTATTTATGAACATCCGTACCTATAAACCATTGTGCAAGGATGTCTATGTTGGTGCTAGGCAGCAAATTGTGCGCCAGCGCAGGGGTAAAGAACAGGAATGCATTGTATTTCATAAATACGATGCATTCCTGTCCTTTCACATTAGCGTGGGACACTGCAGCAAGAAGACTTGCAGCACTGCCCTATGCCAATTCCTTATTAATGAGGCTCCATATGTTTCCAAAAGAAAAAAATTATTTAGAAAAAAGACCTGTAGGGATTTGCAGTTGTGAACACACATTTGTAATTATCCAACAATCCCAGGATGCAAGATGCATTTTTGGCCAGAAAACCCTCACTTAAAAAATCTGCTAAAATTGGTATAGCCATCGGAAATATCTCGAGTTGAATTAAGGACATGCAGAAGGAGGGCGGTGATATGAGTAATATTGCGAGTCAAAGATTCAGGTAAAATAGATAAAAATAAGCAACAGAAGTTTAATGTGGGTGCGAACAAAAATGAGTATAGTTGTGATACTAAGTTCTGTTACAGAAGCAGTAGTTTGGGACACACCTTGAAGAGTAGAACTCTGTGTGTAGAAAGTGTGGTATGCCTGACAATTATGCACATGAATCTATATATGGAAAGCTACAATAAGTGGATGTGGTGATAGAAGGCATGAAGAAAATGTTTTACAAGTTGATGAAGTGAATAAGATGGATAGTGATGAGAAGGTGGTACTTCCTGAGTGAGATTTTGAGGTAGGGAAAAAAAGTGACTGAGTTGACTGA
This sequence comes from Lissotriton vulgaris, assembly GCF_964263255.1. Classification (NCBI taxonomy): domain Eukaryota; kingdom Metazoa; phylum Chordata; class Amphibia; order Caudata; family Salamandridae; genus Lissotriton; species Lissotriton vulgaris. The sequence continues at coordinate 652,544,141 of NC_141699.1, forward strand.
TTTAGGATCACTCTACGCACTTAATGGTGATAAAATGTGTGAAAGAGTGGGTATGCAAAGACCAAGATTGACTTAATTGACTTACATAAACGGAAATCATGCTTCTGTGTTAAGTGATGGTAGGCATTTCTGAGCCCTGTATATGGCGAATGTATGATTTTCCTCCACTGTATTTCTCCCCGCAGGGAATCACAACACGATCTTTACAAAGACCGCGTGTGATTCCGCATACCATTACTCCGCAAGTCGGAACAACGACTTGCGGAGGGGGGCGCTGATGTTGGAATAGTATAATTTACTATTCCAACTGCAGTCTGTGCGGACAATAGGGAAGGTATTGGATTTTATATCCAACACATTCCCCCCCCTTCCGCAAGTCGTTGTTCCGACTTGCGGAGTAATGGTATGCGGAATCACAACGCAGTCGTTGTAACGACAGCATTGTGATTCCCTGCGGGGAGAAAGACTTGTGGTAAACGTTGTTTACCGTATATGGCTTTATAACCCTCACACTAGTCTAGTGGCAGCCTTTCCGCATAGTTCTTGGATGTGTTGACTAGAGTTGGGGTAACAAGATATTGTGTTTGGTCTGGGTATTTATGGTTCTCGTCAAAGGAATGTGTAATAATCCTTCTGTTTGATTTAGTAGGAAAACTGCTGTACTGTTGTGATGAGTATGAGTTTATAGTGATTTTCCAACGTATATTTTATGTCTGATTCAGTTAGCTATATAAGATTGATAAAAAGAGCGTCACACCTCACAACCAAAGGAGACGGTGTGTCTTAGTCCAATCAACAAACAAACTTCTCTTCAGCTCAGATCAAGCCACAAATTTAATGTACCGCCCCAACGTTTAAAGTATTCCTATTTCAAAAACAACAAACATGTACTGTTTTTTTTTGCAGAGCTGTGTATGACAAATAAACAAATGTGTACAACTTTTAATAATAAAAATATAAGCTATCTATTCTTAATACAACGTTGCCAACTAGACCTTATAGCACATAACATCAATATATTGTAAACAATATCTCTGCTTCAATCACCTTTGAAATATAAACATGCACGTAAGTAAGACCTTTTTAAAACAATCCACATTCCACCATAGTGTTGATTTTGTCAAGGCACAGTTTGTAAGTTATTTCCATCAAATATATTGCACAATTTAAAAACAGTCATGGAACATAATCAATTGTCCACGTAGGTCAAAACATACCTTAAAACTTCCACAATCACTTATACATCGCAACAATTATTTTTCCAATTGCGTTCACACAACTCTTTAAAAAGCATCAAGCATGAAATATTATTGTAATACACAGCTTATTTTCGCGCAAATTCACATTGTTAAAATGCGCAAGCAATAGTTTTCCACTTTAGGCGCATTCAATCATTACCAATTCACAAATAAAATTCTCACTCTTTAATTTCCCAAACATCCAATCTTTGTTGTACATGTCCTTCAAACGTTAGGCATCTGCTTTTTATTTTTTATTTTATAGAGGGCAAACCTTTACTTTGTTACATTAGTATTTTGCTTCTGGATATTGCTTTTTTGTGTCTCGATATTGCTTTTAATAATTTTCCAAATCTTCTATTTTTACTTTACTATGCCAGTAAGAAATATATCCATCAATCATTAGGTCTCCTCTTGTTTTTTATTACTTTAATAGAGAGATATAGATATTTACTGTATGGGGGCAATTCACTACGACCCGTGTTTATGTACTTTTATAGGGTGAACTGAAAGCACATGGAAAAAGATTTGTTGTGCTATATCAGTGATCTGCTAAAATGTAAAAATATGCTTATTTTGAAGAAGGTGGGATTAACCTATAGATTCACCAAAACCCTGCATTAATAATTTGGTATTCCCCTTTACTGTTTTTAAATTGTACAATATAATAATGAAAAAACGACTCACAACCTGTTCAATTAAAAACTCAGCTAGTAGGTGGCTTGTGTATTGTTTAAAAAAAATCTTATTGACCAGGCAATCTCCTGTTGGGAGAAGATATGAATGCTGTTATGACCCCCGAGATAGATAGGCTGAGCACAACACATACACAATTGGATGAAGATGTTCTGACTACCTTTGTGTCTGCCCTGGGCTTGTTCAACCGGTGGAGGACCCACAATCCTCACTTTAAACAATACACATACAATTTGGCTGCACACGGTTCATTTTCCTGTTAAGATCATATTCTCACACACCATGCTAAAGGTAGGGTCTTTATAGCAACGACTCACTATGAACGTGGGATCTCAGATCATTTCCTGTAGGGGGGTGGGGTGAGGGGACAGACATATGGCACTTCCACGTTACCTAGACTTGATTCATGGTTCTTGCGGGATAGAAGATCAAAGGGAAGTTGAACACAGCGACAGAAGTGTGTTTTCAAGTAAATCAGGGGTACTCCTGGCCCTGGCAAACAATGCGGGACAAACTCATGCATTGGGGACACAATGTTGCGTATACGATGTAGGTGATAAGGCAAGCAAACTCTTGGCCTTCTCAAAAAAGAGGAATAGAGATCGGTCCTGGGTGATAGGTGTCCTGAATAGAGAGGGAATCCTTCATACCACAAGCAGGACTATTACAGATACCTTTCTGTCTTATTATGAAGACCTATACACCCCCACGAACATCAGGACTGGTGCAGACTGTGAGGAGCTCCTACGGGACCTGCACCTGCAGTCCCTCATGAGTAAGGCCATAGATATGTTGGAGTCTGACCTATCTGAGGAAGAAGTTGCTCACGTCATCCGAGACTTACATTCTGGTAAGGCCAATTGTCCCAACGGCCTGCCTATTGAATTATTTAAGGGGCTGATGGGCAAAATAGACAAATATACCTATACTAGAGATGTTCCAGGTGGAACAAACAGCTGGTTGTCTCCCGGAAGACAAGAGTACAGCCACCATAGTGGTTATCCGCAAACAGGGAATCCTCCAGAGCACTGCCGCTCCTAGGCCTATATCATTACTCAATGTAGAGGTGAAGGTCCTTGCAATGCGACTCTAGCAGGTTAATCACAACCATATTACATGTGGATCAGTCCAGCTTTATGCCCCACAGGAGTACTTGCCTCAACTTGTGATGCCTTTTTGGGGTGTTACATCTGACTGGCCTCCCCAGTGCAAAAAATCAGTACTGATGGCTTTAGATGCCAAAATGGCATTTGATCGTATAGAGTGGCTGTATATCTTGCTGCCCTATCCAGAATGGATTTTGGTCGTTAATCTTGTGTATGGGTAAAGCCCCCATGGTCCAAGTGTGTGTTAAATGGGGTTATGTCCCGTAGATTTAAACTGCGGAAGGGCACTTATCCGGGCCTCCCCCTCTCGCCCTTGATTTTTGCCTTGGCACTTGAACCCTTGATGTCTTGGATCCGCCGCGACCCTTTGATTTGGAGAATCAGAGCAGCTGGAGGTTGGGAGGAACATACCTCCTTGTACGCTGATAACATCTTGCTGTATGCCACAAGACAGTACTTTTGCTTATCTAGAATTTTAGATAATGTCGATCTCTTCGGTAGCTACTCAGAATTAGTTGGGCCAAATCAGAAATTTTCCCCTTGTCGGGAGCACTGCCACTGACCTTACCAGGCAGATCTGAGCTTTATAAACTGATAACCCTTCCACAGCTCGTGTACGCGCTCTAAAATACACCATACCCAATTCCGATAGAGTTTGTTACCCAAATAGACCACAAACTTCGTTTACTCCTCCGGAACAGGGGAGCACTACGTATTGCCCTTCGTAAACTTCAAAGGTGGGTCTATGACGGGGGACGCGCACTCCCAAATGTCAGGTAATAGTACTGGGCTGTGGGCGGCACAACTATTAGTGGTAATGAATGGGTATTTTCAGTAGATGGGAACCGACCTACCGGCTTGATAGGGACACCATGAGGAACGGCAAGCATGAACCGGTCGTCTACTTCAAAAATCTGGAAAAGACAGTGCCCACACACACAGGGCTGATAGCCAAGACCCGGAGGGAGGGAGTAGCTATTTGGGTTGGAAGGGCAGACTTAGGGCATTGATCCTACTGTGGCATAGCAACTTACTCCTTGAGGTGGCCAACCATACAGATTTTTCCAATGGGCAACAATAGGTACAGAACACCTGGGAAACATATTGAGGGAGAGATCCTTTGTGCGCTTTGAGGTCCTCCGCCAGGAATATGAACTGGCAAATGCCGAACATTTTCGCTATCTACAGCTAGGGCATGCATTGCTGATCCACATTCGAGAGGGAGTGGACCTTCCAGACGCCTCCCTCCTAGAGGATCGGTTGCTCACGGTGTCCATACCGGACAAAGGGGTTTTCACGATTTAACAGAAATTGATAAATAATTCCCCTGCCCTGCTGGGAAGCTGGGAAGCCTGCTCAATACCTGGACGGAAGGCCTGGGCAGACTCGACGAAGAAAACTGGGCTGAGGCTCTTCAGGGCCCAAGGGAAATAGCTATTCATGCCAAATTCAGATGAATCCAGCTAAAAGTACTCCTCAGGGTGTATTATTTGCGCACCATCATACATAAGATCAGGAAGGCCAGCACGCCACAGTGCGCTAGGGGCTGTGCCCAAGAAGGCACCTTTTTCCATATCCTTTAGGAATGCCCAGTGATCCAGGATTTCTGGAAGGGCGTGACCATGGTGATGTCCGAAGTGATATCTCAGCAGGTGCCACTCAATGCCTCCTACTAGCAATACAGGGGGAAGAGAATTGACCTTGCTATGCGGGCATTTGGCTGAAGTTGGCTATGATAGTGGCAAAACAAAATATTGCAAGGAAGTGGGGGGCTAGTCTCCCCCCAAATGTCGAAGAATGGGAGGCGGATTTTGACTGTGGTCAGAGGAAGGAAGAAGTAATATATAAAAGCAAAGGGTGCCCCAAAAAGTGGGAAAAGGTGTGGGTAGCTTGGCGAGAATTCCGGAGCAACGATATAGTGATCTCATTATTGACCGCCTAGTAAGCTGTACGATTATCTATACTGTTGTTGAGTCTAACCTGAATTATCATATGGCCGTAAGAGCACTACGGGTAATCTATGTCTCTGGCGTGTTGTCCGTACTGTGTAGTTGATTCAATGCTGAACAAAGTATAATTGCTGACTGTATTTATTCAGTTCTGCAATGTATGATGAGCAACTGTTTAATAAAAATAATTTTAAAAAGAGTCTTATAGTCTTGTATGTTTATACTTCTAAGACGGTAGGAGGAGACATTTGTTGTTATAATACACTGATTTGTATTAGTTATTAATGTTTTGTGTCAGTAATATATAAATACTAAATAGTATATATTTGCTTTTTTTAAAGGTTGTACACATGTGTAATTGCTCCACTAAACAAATGGTAAATTTTTGATGTTTTTGAAATAAGGATGGTTTAAAGGTTGAGTGGTACATTACATATGTGTGGCTTAAATTAAGCTGAAGATGGGTTTGGTTGTTGTTTAGTGAGCTATAGACCACTTCTACTTGTCTCGTTTCACAAGGGTTGTCACATATCCTTTGCCTTGCTGGTTGGGTTGCTCTTAGACATCCAATATATGAGAGTGCTGGAAAATGTGATTAATTTGTTCCTTTGGCTCTTTGGGGAAATTTTGTAGTAAAGAGTATGTTATACTAATACCTAGACTCACTCTGCCAACTTATGAGAATTTGGTAATATCTTGTGCATTATGGGGTGCCTCGGAACTGTCTCTTGTATTATGTTATAGAGGGTAATTCGTATGTGTGAGGAGTGTGTCCTACTGTAGGAGAATATTGCTTTGTCAACATATGGCTTTGCTGTTGCATCTTTTTTTAATCTATTATACCTTTATAGTTAACTAGCAGCCCGCCCCAGCGTTGCCTGGGGTAGAAGGGGGCTGGGGGATGCATTTCAGGTTTGCGTGCTCTCCCGCCCAGGCCCCCGCCCGCCACGACATTGTCTGTGTCCCGGACAATGTTGTGGCGGGCGGGGGCCAGGGCGGGAGAGCACGCAAACCTGAAATGCTGGCTTCCCCTACCCCCGCCTGCCGTGACATTCCCCAGCAGCCCGCGCCCCGCCCGCCCGCCCCGACCCTGGCTGCCCCGGATTCTTACCTTGCCTCTGTCGCTCACACCGCCGGTCCATATTTCTCTGCTCTGCCGCTCTGCCACTCACCACCTGCCCGCCGCCGCTCCTCCCCGCGCCATATCCGCCTCTCCGCTCCGCCGCTGGCCTCACTTCACCGCTCCTCCCCTGCGCTCCATGTCCGCCGCTCCTGGGACGCTGCTCCTCCCCTGCTCCTGACGTGACGACGCACAGTCGCGGCCGGCGCTACTTTGGGGGAACTACTTTTTGTAAAAATTTAACTTTTTATATAACGTTTATTTTAAAAAAATTTAAAGCCTATGACCATCTACACACCCTGCCGATTTCAACGGTGTATCGGGTGTGTAGATTGGCGCTGTGGTTCCCGAGTTTACCTAGTATAGATTTGTGTCATAAAATACAATTTATAAACCAATTTATGTACAACCTTATTCTTGGCTGTTCAGCTCATTATATACACAATGATACCGGTCAACATGAACGTGTTAATTTGTGGATACACAATCACCCGTACATGTAGTGAAAAGATTAGTCTCTAGGTCAAGAATATCCCCCCAAGAATTTGACCAGTTAAGAAAGTTGAGGGTGTGATCACAGTAAGAATGTTAATTCCACAGTGATTGGTCCAAGGTCCCGGGATTATGGTGAATTTCTAATGGTCCGTCAGTTTTCGTATGTCATCAGATCATCTCCCATGCACTTATCCAGGATCTCCTTCCATCTTGACATTGAGGGAATAGTTTGTCTTCCCATTCCCTTGCACTGTCTCACTTTGTAACTAGAATTTCTAATGAGCACAATGTCAGCTTGTTTCTCAAGAGGTGAACATTACCAGGGATACTGAAAATAAAAGATGGTATTACCAGGACCATTGTGCCCAGTGTAGTAAAGAGTTCACTCATTATACAATACAGGTATATTTTGATTACTTTGAGTCCAGCTTTGATGCTGTGCATGCTATGGCACTGGTGGTCTGATTTCAGTAAAAGGGCTGTTTCCATGATAAAAATGGTAGCGCTCTTGAGCCATATGACTTTAGTGTTGTATTGTGCGCATAGGTGTGTATGAAGGCTGTCTAATGTGTTCTGTTGCTAGAGGCACTGGTGTGTCTGCGAACTGTGTTGTATCGTTGGGGAGAAATTTTAATGGTGTGAACATTTGTGCTGTAATATGTTCGAGGGTTAGCAGTGATATGACTAATAAGTTCAGCTGGGTTGAGGAGCGAAGTTGTGTGGGCAGACGATTGTACTGTTGGGGGGTTCATCTCTTTGCCAACTATATATAGCTTAGGTGCCACGTTTTGAGTGAGTTTTCTGTTGAGATTGAGAATCATATGTATCGAGATTGATGAAGCACGTCCTATTCATCTAGTTGATGCATTATATTAAATTAATTATATTAGTATGCATTATTTTCAGCTGATGCATAAACTATATTCGAGTGAGATACTGCATTAGTTTTAGATACTTGATATGTTATGAACAGTTTCACATGTGGTAATGGTAGATGACATGTACATTAGTAATCTGGTCTCTGGCTATAGACACACCAGTAAATGTCAGCGTCAGAGGTTTATTGCAGAGATGTAGCAGGTGTCATAGAGTTATTACTCGAATTTGTCAGTTGGGGTCTTTCCTACCCACCAATAAAGTTGTATATGAATCCTTTGAAAAGAGTGGGGAGGTGGGCGACACAGATCTATTTATCTTTCTGAAGAAGTTGAGCATGTGTTTTCCAGAATCTTTTTTTGTTTTGCTCCTGGGGTATATTTTAGGATTTAGGAGAGATCTGGAAAGTCAGTGGGATTTGATAGGCCCATGATCCAAGTCAGGAAGGGGCCTCTAAGTAAGGTAGAAGGCTTTTATGAGACTGGTAGGTCTACTAGAATTAGACTTCTGGGGAATGGGAACTTTATCTGGTAGGTCTCATCTCAGGGATTGCTTTCATGTAGGTTGTTTTATGAAAGTCAGCGCACTGAGATACTAAATGTTTACACAATGCATTGGATTGTAAGCATATGGAAGTAGAAGAGTCTTTCGCTGGATTGTAAGCATATGGAAGTAGAAGAGTCTTTCAAAGTGGTAGCTTACAAGAGCGTCGCTTTTGGAAGTGTGACATGGTTTAAAGAACAGTTATCACTGTTTAGCATTGACCCCTCTAATGCTCACAAGGGAATCAGCTGAGGGTTACAGTGTTCAGCTTAGACATATTAGATATCTCTTTCTAAATTCTGCTGCAGCAATGGCTAATTCACCATCTCCCCCTGTCCTTGGACCCTAGTCCGTCTAACGTAATGTTTAGCTATACCTTATGACTCTTTATTTCTTGCAGAACATCTTGAGGTAAACGGGAAAATGCAGTGCCATGCGATGCTCTGGTTTCTTCCACCAACTTGGAAGAGGAAGGAGCTGAGCTATTGGTATGCCACCCCTAAATTGAGAGAGGGAGCAGTGGAAGCAGACAGAAAGTGCATACATTCCATTTAGTTGCCAGAAATGAGTGCTACTTGCCCTCCCAGTCTAATGACAACTGAGGGAGTAGTATGATGGTACACTTTGTAGAGTGTTGGTGGCAGTAATTTTCACCTGCACTGCAGTAAAAAACCTTGCCTGGCTAATCCATGCAGTTGAGCACTGGACTTCCAAATCTTGTGAGAAGAGTTGGACGCTTCTGGCAATTGGAGGAAAGGTCTGCCCTTAGGCATTTGTGTAATCAGCAGGGACCACCACTGAAAAGAGTCTGCTGCACTGCCGTTTAAATTACCACACCTCTTCACTAGTAGATTGGCAAAGTTTGCAGCCTTCTTCTGTGAAATATCACAAACTTTAGATCTGAGACTTTTTTTTTTAATTCTTTTTAATAAACACAGTAAATCGACCGTACAGATTGCAACAAAGAGGAGAAATACCACATACATTAGGAATCACAATTGCTACATTTCCTGAACAACAGTTTGTGAGTTGGCAAAGCATTTACGGCGAGGGAGGTTCATCTGTATGAGAGGCACTTGGGGGGGGGGGAGTAGGGGGAGGAAAAACATTTCCACGATAATCATTCCAGTCATTCCAAAAGATCTGAGGCTTCTGATGGCATAAATGTAAATGTAAATGTATGAAACTTATATAGCGCAGGACTTACCCTGGGGCATCTCCGCGCTTGCTTAGGGAACCCGTCCTGGTATTCCCCTGTGAGATAACCCTGGAAGGGTATCCACAAGGTGAAAGCCAGGCATCCCGCCGCGAAGGGCCAATGTGGAGATTAAGCAAGCTATTGCCCAGAGTCGCAGAGTGTGAACCCGTGAGTCAAGAAGGCACCGGAGCGAGAATTATCGAGTCCATGGGATTATTTTCTAAGCATAGAGGGTTGGAGGGAGCTGAGACCTATGCTTTGTATAGTTGGGTGCAAATGAAGTCAAGAGGTTGTCCTCTTTGACTCTCAGATCACGTTCAGAGTAACATTGATATTAACGTTAATATAGAAACTTTAAGCACCCAAATTGTCCTTAACTACTAGGATGCTTCTAATATTATCCCTGGCTCCTATTCCACAAACACAATCAAAATATTAGGTTAAGCTGATAACTTTGTAATAGTTAATACTGCACCTTACTTTGTTGTATGTCTACTGAATATGCCACATATCGATTTGCCTTATAATTGGGGTATAAACTAAACATAACCAAAGCCTATTTGAATTCATTTTCCAGATAAAGGGCAAGTTACTATTACTCTATTTGAAGATTCCCTTTTAGCTTACTGGCGGAACGGAGCACACGTTCAACACAAAACCACCCCCAAAAATAAAAAATTGCCATCATTTACTATCTGTCCCTTTTCACTTGGAAAAACCATTGGTTGGGGTGAGATTCTTGAAATGCGAACTTAAAAAAGCTATCAGGAGGCTAAAAACAACATTGCTCGACCAAGTAGCCTGGGAAAATGCACTTCAGCTGAGGAAAACGCATAAAAAAAGTTATGGGAAGATAAGAGAACCAACAATGACAAATTTTAGGCTGAATTGCTTTGTAGTGCTAAGAAAACCAACTCGAACACATTTTGGGAAATAATAAATAAACTGCAAAGGCTGGTGAACATGCAATCATCAAATATACAAGAACACAAGTGGTATACATTTTTAACTATAAAGTTCACAGAAATTGTAAACCCTGACATGCCAGAAACCAGGAACTAGCTGAGGAAAAAAAAAATATTGGAAATCACCACACAAAGGGTCGGCGACACAAACAACTCAGAAGAGGTCAGCAAGTGTAAAACAAGAGAAAAAAAGGTCTCCGGTGCGAAGCCAATGGAGGCAAAAATCAAAACGCAGGGGAAGAATGGCACCAGTTCCCCAAATGCAAAGACAAACCAGACTTCCATGTCAGCTGATGGAGTAATAAGCATCATTAAGAAAGGTAGAGGAGGGGTGCTCCATGATCTAATGGCATTCACCAAGCCTATTTAAGAATGATCCATCCTTCTGGAGCGACCTCTGACCCTGCTCGCAGGAAGGTCGCTCCCCACGCTGCTGCACGGCTCTGCCTACATTGTTTTTGCCTAATCTTGTATTTTACCCGTGCCTCATTTGCTTTCTTGCCCAGACTTGTTTATTTTCCCTGTGCCTGTACTTGCTTTCTTGCCCAGACTTGTTTTTCTCCCCTGTGCCTAACTTGCTTTCTTGCCCAGACTTGTTTTTATTTTCCTGTGTCTGTACTTGCTTTCTTGCCCAGGCTTGTTTTTATTCCTCTGTGCCGGTACTTGTTTTCTTGCCTAAACTTGTTTTTCCTTCCTGTGCCCAGTTCTCCAGCGGCCCCTGCCTGTTTTTCCCGCTGCTGCGTCCCTGCGTCCCTGCCCCCCCTGCAATCCCATTCGCTGCCCCGCTCCTGCCTTCCAGCTGCTCCTCCCTCCCACAACCCCTCATATGGAGGCCGCGCAGCGGTGAAAGGAGCGACCTCTGTCCCTGCTTGCAGGCAGGTCGCTCCCCACGCTGCTGCACAGCTCTGCCTGCATTGTTTTTGCCTAAATCTTGTATTTTTCCCCTGTGCCTTACTTGCTTTCTTGCCCAGACTTGTTTTTATTCCCCTGTGCCTGTACTTGCTTTCTTGCCCAAACTTGCTTTATTCCCCAGACTTGTTTTTATTCCCCTGTGCCTGTTCTTGCTTTCTTGCCCAGACTTGTTTTTATTCCCCTGTGCCTGTACTTGCTTTCTTGCCCAGACTTGTTTTATTCCCCAGACTTGTTTTTATTCCCCTGTGCCTGTACTTGTTTTCTTGCCTAAACTTGTTTTTCCTTCCTGTGTCAAGTTCTCCCGCGGCCCGCCCGTTTTTCCCACCGCTGCGTCCCTGCGGCCTCGCACCCCTACAATCCCATTCACCGCCCGCCTCCCAGCGGCTCCTCCCTCCCACATCCCCTTATATTGAGGCCGCACAGCGGTGAAAGGAGCGACCTCTGACCCTTCTTGCAGGCAGGTCCCTCCCCACGCTGCTGCACGGCTCTGCCTGCATTGTTTTTGCCTAATCTTGTATTTTTCCCCTGTGCCTAACTTGCTTTCTTGCTCAGACTTGTCTTTTTCCCTTGTGTCTGTACTTGCTTTCTTGCCCAGACTTGATTTTATTCCCCTGTGCTTGCACTTGCTTTCTTGCCCAGACTTGTTTTTATTCCCCTGTGCCTGTACTTGCTTTCTTGCCCAGACTTCTTTTTATTCCCTTGTGCCTGTACTTGCTTTCTTGCCCAGCCTTGTTTTTATTCCTCTGTGCCTGTACTTGTGTTCTTGCCTTTGTTTTTCCTTCCTGTGACCAGTTCTCCCGCGGCCCGCCCGTTTTTCCCGTTGCTGCGCCTCTGCGGCCCGCCCCCCTGCAATCCCATTCACCGCACCGCTCCCGCCTCCCAGCTGCTCCTCCCTCCCAGCTGCTCCTCCCTCCCACATCCCCTCATATGGAGGCTGCGCAGCGGCCGCGCCGCTGGCGCACCGTAGGCGCGCCTAAGGCAAGCCTGTCTATGCCCGTCCGCGTCTGGACCGCGCCCAGCGCCAGGACACCGTGAACGCCGCGATGCCCAACACCGCTACGATGCCAGAGCCGTCCACGATGCCAGAACCCTCCACGCACTCAACACCGGAAAATCACACATCTGCTTCCTGGCCGCCCAAAGCGCCCCCACAGAGCTTTCACCTGCCGGAATTGCAGCTTCACAAGCATCCGCCCCACCATGCTGCTGACCAGGAAAGAACCCAACCACCTCAGATGCATCCTTCTCAACATCCGCTCCGCCCACAAACAAACAGTTGAACTCTGGGCCCTACTCGACTCAAACTCCCCAGACGTCGCCTTCCTGATGGAGACCTGGCTGAACCCAGCCTCGGCACCCGACATAGCCATAGCCGTCCCGGAAGGCTACAAGATCACCCGCAGGGACCGCACCTGCGGAGCAGGAGGAGGAATCGCCATTGTCCACAGGAACACTCTGAGTCTCAACCAACACGTACGACACCCTCAGCACCGTCGAACACCTGCACTCCCAGATCCACACCGACCCCAACACCACCCTCCGAGGAACCCTCATCTACAGAGCCCCCGGACCCCGACCACAGTTCAGCGACTCCATCGCCAACTTTGTCAGCACACACGCCCTCGCCTCCACGGACTACATCCTCCTCCGGGACCTGAACTTTCACCTCGAGAACAACAACAACACCAACTCCACCACCCTGATCGTCAACCTAGCTAACCTCGGACTCAGACAACTCATCACAACACCCCCCCACTCCGCCGGTCACACGCTTGACCCCATCTTCTCCGCAAGCCACACCACCGAACTCCACTGGACCAACCATCGCTGCATCCACTTCACCCTCAAGAAACCCACCATGCACCACCGCACCCAACAGATGCCTCGCCGCTGCTGGAGCAAAGTCACTGAAGACCAGCTAACCACCACCCTCGCCCAGAGCCCACCCCGACACCGCCGCCCGCAACCTCAGACAGTGGATAAAGGACTTCGATAACACCCTCGCCCCGATCAAGAAACCCTCCAACAGTCACACCAACAAGAAAACCAGCTGGTTCACTGAAGACCTTCCGGCCTCCAAGCAAACCTGCCGAAAGCTGGAGAAGATCTGGCTCCGTGAACGAACACCGGACAGTGACGCAGCCCACAAGAACTCCACCCGCAGACACCATCACCTCATCAGATCCGCCAAAAGGGCCTCCTTCAAAAACCGTCTAGACAACAACGTGCACAACAGCATAGAGCTCTTCAACATCGTGAAGGAACTCTCCAACCCTAGCTCCAACACCAACGACGTCCCACCCTCGCAAGACCTGTGCGACTCTCTGGCCACTTTCGTCCACCGCAAGATCGCAGACATCCATGACAGCTTCAACGCCACAACCGCCCCGACAACCACTGAGACCTCCGCCCCTACGACCACCATCTGCACCAACCGCCTGCTCTCCTGGACCAACATCAACGCTGACGACACCATCAAGATCATGAACACCATCCACTCCGGATCTCCGTCAGACCCATGCCCACACCACATCTTCAACAAAGCCAGCACATCCATCGCACCCGATCTCCGGAAAGTCATCAACACCTCCTTCGAGACAGCAACCTTCCTGGACAGCAGGAAGCACACCGAGATCAACAACCTACTCAAGAAATCCAAGGCGGACCCCAAGTACCTCAAGAACCTCCCGCCCATCTCCCTGCTCCCGTTCCCGGCAAAGGTCATCGAGAAGACCATCAACGAAAAACTGACCCGCTACCTCGAGGAGAACGACATCCTTGACCCTTCCCAGTCCGGGTTCCGCAGCAACCACAGCACCGAGACTGCCCTCATCGCCGCCAACAATGACATCAAGTCCCTGCTGGACAACGGAGAAACAGAGGCCCTCATCCTCCTTCGACACGATCTGCCTCCACACACTACGAACACGCCTCCAGAACGCCGGGATCCAAGAGAAGGCCCTGGACTAGACTACCTCCTTCCTCTCCGGCAGAACACAGAGCTTCCGCTTTCCGCCCTTCAGCTCTGAAGCCACCAAGATCATCTGCGGCGTACCCCAGGGCTCATCCCTCAGCCCAACTCTGTTTAACATCTACATGGCACCGCTCGCAAACGTCGCCCATCGGCACGACCTCAACATCATCTCCTACGCCGATGACACCCAGCTGATCCTCTCCCTCACTAAGCACCCCCACACCGCCAAAACCAACCTTCACGAAGGAATGAAGGCCGTCGCTGAATGGATGAGGAACAGCCGACTGAAGCTGAACTCGGACAAGACGGAGGTCCTCTCCCTTGGATCCACCCCTTCGGCCTGGGAGGACTCCTGGTGGCCGGCCGCACTGGGAACCGCTCCAACACCCACAACCACGCAAACAACCTAGGGGACATCCTCAACTCCACCCTCTCCATGACTAAACAGGGCAACACCGTCTCCTCCTCTTGCTTCAAAACCCTCTGCATGCATCGGCAGAATCTATGTGTGGATCCCCACTAAAACGAGAAGAACGGTCACCCAGGTCCTCGTCAGCAGCAGGTTGGACTACGGAAACGTCCTCAATGCAGTAGCCTCAGCCAAACTCCTGAGACGGCTCCAAGGCATCCAAAATGCCTCTGCAAGCCTGATCCTCGACATCCCTCGCCACAGCCACATCACCCCCCCACCTGAGAGTCCTGCACTGGCTCCCGGTCAACAAGAGCCCACCAAAGCTCTGAGGGTTGATGGCGGACTCAATCGCGCCCACCCTGCAACATATCTGGAACACCTCCATTAGTACGGGAGAGTTCCCGGAGGGCTGGAAGCATGCAACGCTTCTTTCCTTGAAAAAAAAGCCTAACTGGGACCCGGAGGACTTGAATAACATCCGTCCAATTTCTTTATTGGCGGTACCGGGCAAAATGTTGGAGAAATTGATTCAGCGACAGCTAAATAGTTATATTGAGTCCAACAATATTCTACATGAGACCCAATCGGGGTTTAGACCCGGTTTCAGTACCGAGACAGCTCTGCTTGAGGTGGCGGAGTCAGTGAGGTGGTCGATGGATTCAGGGGACTTCGCTATGCTGATGCTCCTGGATCTGTTGGCCGCTTTTGACACGGTCGACCATGGCAGACGATTACAACTGCTCGCAGCGATTGGTCTTCAGGACCAGGCTCTCGGATGGCTACATTCTTACTTATCTAATAGATCGCAGAAGGTGGCTCTCGGGGCGTGCTCCTCTAAGTCCAGGGGCCTGAGTTGTGGCGTTCCGGAAGGTTCGGCACTAAGCCCTTTACTATTCAACATTTATTTGGTCCCGCTCTTTACATTAATTGCCAACTGGGGGGTCACTGCAATATCCTACGCAGACGACACCCAGTTGGTTTTTCCCTACTCAGAAGTGTCCGAGACAGCCTTTGCCAGTTTTAAGGGCTGTCTCGGTGACGTGGCAACCTGGATGAACACGAATAAACTAAAGTTAAACCAGAATAAAACAGAGGTGATCTTTATCGGGAAAGGTACTCCTCCCGCAACAGATCTATGGTGGCCCGTGGAGATGGGGCCTGCACCTCTACCCAGCTAGTCAGCAAAAAATGTAGGGGTTAAATGGGACGACAGTCTATCCTTCTCCTCCCATATTCAGCAGGTGACAGGGTGTTGCCTTAGCAAACTGAGGAACCTGCGAAAAATTCTCAAGTTGTTACCAGAGAAATGTAGGAAAATGGTGATCCATGCCACAATCACATCTAGGCTGGATTATGCGAATCGCCTATACTTGGGTCTGCCGAAATACTTGATCCAGCGCTTGCAAACCGCGCAGAACGCGGCAGCTAGGCTGCTAAAGCGTATACCATTTAAAGACCACGTTACCCCTCATCTCCGCTCTTTGCACTGGCTGCCAGTGACCAGCAGAATAAAATTTAAGGCTCTTACGCTGGCGTTTCGAACTTTGCACGGAAACTGTCCACATTATCTAAGATCTCGGCTGCCCAGATACTCCCAGGCCCGCTCTCTCCGTTCGAACTGCCGGGTCCTGTTGCTCGAACCAAGAGTGAGAAGGGCTCACCTGGGGGCCGGACGTTTTTAGCAAATACGGCCCGGCTCTGGAACACTTTGCCTTCGGGCCTCCAGAGCGCCCCCTCGGAATCCAGTTTTAGAAAGCAGTTAAAAACCTGGCTTTTCACACAGGATGGTTAGAGATTCTTTTCTCAGGGTTCTTAGATCTGCTCTGCTCTCACAGCGCCGGGACACCTCCTAGTTGAGGTAGCTGTTCGCGCTATACAAAAGTCTGTATTATAAGAGGATTGTAGTGTAGTTCCTATATTCCCAATAGGCTCTCCGCATTGGAATAATATATCCTATAGATGTGACGTAGGACTTATTCCTGCTAGGTCTCTATCAAATATATTAAACTTAATTGTGAGTGCCAGCTAGCTCAGAGATGACTAGAAACTTTCTCGAATTCTCAAGAAGGGATTAGTTTCTGACAACCGCATAAACATGAGTACTTTTGTTTCCCCAAGATAAAACTGATCTTCAGATCTTCAATAGATAGATATTTTACTCAGTCATTCGTGCATGCTTCGTTTCATCAGAGGTGCACAGAAATAGAGAGACAGGCGTTTTCAATAAAAGTATTTATTGAACAGTCTTCTTTCTCATGCAGAAGAAATGAACTGCTACAATCGCGATACTGGCTGTAAAGTATAATGCATACAGCAAGAAGAGTATTATAAAATACTACTGTAAAAACATGGTATGGTTTCTAAGCCATAAAATACATACATAAAGAAATAAAGACTAAAAAGTACTCAACTGGTGCTTCTAAAATACGCCTACCCCGATGTACCTAACTTAAGTCTAGTACGAGGGAAGAAGTAAGTGTGGTGTAGCATAAGTTTAGTATTCTTTTGCCAAAAATCTACAACACCCACTCCACTTTATTATGTTCGACATTACTAAATTCTAAGCATTTCAAACACATCTAAAGCATGTGTTTACAATCCCACCCAAAAATACATAAAATGCATTTGAAATGGTTGCACACGAAAATGAGCATTTGTACTGTACTCATTAGAAAGCAATGATTTCATTTTAAGCATATAGTATGATATTGGTAATGCTACCTGAATGAATCATGAAAATTACATTTATGAAATGCCTCTTAAATACAGAAGAAAAAGGTCGAGACCATCCCATAGCAGAATATATAAACTGTTTTGGTTTGTGGATAAGATTGTTTCTAGGGATTATTCAAAGACTTCTTGCTCTCTAAGAATAGTTCTACTTTAAGCAGATTACTTTGTGCCAAACCACCACCCTCGCTCAGAGCCCACCCCGACACGGCCGCCCGCAACCTCAGACAATGGATCAAGGACTGCGCCAACACCCTCGCCCCTATCAAGAAACCCTCCAACAGTCACACCAACAAGAAAACCAGCTGGTTCACTGAAGACCTCCGGGCCTCCAAGCAAACCTGCCGAAAGCTGGAGAACACCGGACAGCGATGCAGCCCACAAGAACTCCACCCGCAGACACCATCACCTCATCAGATCCTCCAAAAGGGCCTCCTTCAAAAACCGTCTAGACAACAACGTGCACAACAGCATAGAGCTCTTCAACATCGTGAAGGAACTCTTCAACCCTAGCTCCAACACCAACGACGTCCCACCCTCGCGAGACCTGTGCGACTCGCTGGCCACTTTCGACCATCGCAAGATCGCAGACATCCATGACAGCTTCAACGCCACAACCGCCCCGACAACCACTGAGACCTCCGCCCCCACGACCACCATTCGCACCAACCGCCTGCTCTCCTGGACCAACATCAACGCTGACGACACCATCAAGATCATGAACACCATCCACTCCGGATCTCCGTCAGACCCATGCCCATTCCACATCTTCAACAAAGCCAGCACATCCATCGCACCCCATGTCCGGAAAGTCATCAACACCTCCTTCGAGACAGCAACCTTCCCGGAGAGCAGGAAGCACACCGAGATCAACAACTTACTCAAGAAATCC
Source organism: Lissotriton vulgaris (assembly GCF_964263255.1). Classification (NCBI taxonomy): domain Eukaryota; kingdom Metazoa; phylum Chordata; class Amphibia; order Caudata; family Salamandridae; genus Lissotriton; species Lissotriton vulgaris. The sequence goes on from NC_141699.1 coordinate 652,562,247, forward strand.
AAGGTGGACCCCAAGTACCTCAAGAACTTCCGGCCCATCTCCCTACTCCCGTTCCCGGCAAAGGTCATCGAGAAGACCGTCAACGAAAAACTGACCCGCTACCTCGAGGAGAACGACATCCTTGACCCTTCCCAGTCCGGGTTCCGCAGCAACCACAGCACCGAGACTGCCCTCATCGCCGCCACCAATGACATCAAGTCCGTGCTGGACAAAGGAGAAACAGAGGCCCTCATCCTCCTGGACCTGTCAGCCGCCTTCGACACGGTCTGCCTCCACACACTACGAACACGCCTCCAGAACGCCGGGATCCAAGAGAAGGCCCTGGACTAGACCACATCCTTCCTCTCCGGCAGAACACAGAGCTTCCGCTTTCCCCTCTTCAGCTCTGAATCTGAAGCCATCGAGATCATCTGCGGCGTACCCCAGGGCTCATCCCTCAGCCCAACTCTGTTTAACATCTACATTGCACCGCTCGCAAACGTCGCCCATCGGCACGACCTCAACATCATCTCCTACGCCGATGACACCCAGCTGATCCTCTCCCTCACCAAGCACCCCCACACCGCCAAAACCAACCTTCACGAAGGAATGAAGGCCGTTGCTGAATGGATGAGGAGCAGCCGACTGAAGCTGAACTCGGACAAGACGGAGGTCCTCACCCTCAGATCCACCCCTTTGGCCTGGGAGGACTCCTGGTGGCCGACCGCACTAGGAACCGCTCCAACACCCACGACCATGCAAACAACCTAGGGGACATCCTCAACTCCACCCTCTCCATGACTAAACAGGGCAACGCCATCTCCTCATCTTGCTTCAAAACCCTCTGCATGCATCGGCAGGATCTATGTGTGGATCCCCACTAAAACGAGAAGAACGGTCACCCAGGTCCTTGTCAGCAGCAGGTTGGACTACGGAAACGCCCTCAATGCAGGAGCCTCGGCCAAACTCCTGAGACTGCTCCAACACATCCAGAATGCCTCTGCAAGCCTGATCCTCGACATTCCTCGCCACAGCCACATCACCCCCCCCCCCACCTGAGAGACCTGCACTGGCTCTCGGTCAACAAGAGGATTGTAGTGTAGTTCCTATATTCCCAATAGGCTCTCCGCATTGGAATAATATATCCTATAGATGTGACGTAGGACTAATGTCTGCTAGGTCTCTATCGAATACATAAAACTTAATTGTGAGTGCCAGCTAGCTCAGAGGTTACTAGAAACTTTCTTGAATTCACAAGAAGGGATTAGTTTCTGACAACCGCATAAACATGACTACTTTTGTTTCTCCAAGATAAAACTGATCTTCAGATCTTCAATAGATAGATATTTTACTCAGTCATTCGTGCATACTTTGTTTCATCAGAGGTGCAGAGAAATAGAGAGACGGGCGTTTTCAATAAAAGTATTTATTGAACAGTCTTCTTTCCCATGCAGAAGAAATTAACTGCTACAATCATGATACTGGCTGTGAAGTATAATGCATACAGCAAGAAGAGTATTATAAAATACTACTGTAAAAGCATGGTATGGTTTCTAAGCCATAAAATACATACATAAATAAATAAAGACTAAAATGTACTCAACTGGTGCTTCTAAAATACGCCTACCCCGATGTACCTAACTTAAGCCTAGTACAAGGGAAGAAGTAAGTGTGGTGTAGCATAAGTTTAGTATTCTTTTGCCAAGAGTCTATCCAAGATTTCTCTTCGGGTCTAATCAGCTCCGTACCTTGGTCTATAATGAAGGAGGTCAGTCACAGGACTCGATTTCCCAACAACCCGCAAGGGTAGCTTGGAAACACTGGAGCTGGTTTCTCGGCAGGAGAAAAAGACAGCGTCTCTCTCAGTGCGTCTGCTGGAGGGTCGACTTCCTTCGGCACTTGCTGTAGCAAGATGCGTCGGGCAAGTAGATAGTCGAACTGCTCCAAACCACCGTGTGTTTGCTTGGGCAAGTGTGGGCATATTTATACCTTGAAGGTGCTGAGTTTGACGTAAAGGTGGACATAATAATGTCATCAAAGAGTCTCAGTTCTTTGAAAACTCCATGAGTTCTTGGATTAATTAATATTCAAGCAAGGGGAAGTCCCTAACTGCTGAAGCCTAGTTTTCCAAGAAATCATTGTGGATTTTCGGAACTAGTGGAAGTAGCCATGCCGTATTTGGACTGCATGAGCTATGTCAAAATATAGTTATGATTTCTATGTCTATAAAAGGACATGGTGATTTAAACCTATATAAGGGCATGAATCGGGAAAACTACACTAGGGTCCTAAAATGCTATACAACACCCACTCCACTTTATTATGTTCGACATTACTAAATTCTAAGCATTTAAAACACATCTAAAGCATGTGTTTACAATCCCACCGAAAAATACATAAAATGCATTTGAAATGGTTGTACACGAAAATGAGCATTTGTACTGTACTCATTTGAAAGCAATGATTTCATTTTAAGCATATAGTATGATATTGGTAATGCTAACTGAATGAATCATGACAATTACATTTATGAAATGCCTCTTAAATACAGAAGAAAAAGGTCGAGACCATCCCATAGCAGAATATATAAACTGTTTTGGTTTGTGGATAAGATTGTTTCTAGGGAGTATTCAAAGACTTCTTGTTCTCTAATAATAGTTCTACTTTAAGCAGATTACTTTGTGCCAAAGTTCATTTTTGGAAAAAAGTCAAATCAAATCGTAGAAAAATAGAGTTCCAAAGTTAGAAATCTTTTGTTTTGAAAAACGAAGGTCGAATTCAAAGCTGATAGAACGCTGTGTGCTAATTTCTAGAGTTATTCTCGGTGTCAGGAGAAAACATAAAATTTTCTAGGCTGGCAAAGACTTTGTCTACCAGAGTAAGTGAAAGTTGAATCACTTCACTAAGTAGATCAATCGTACACAGATGAGAAGCATCGCCGTCAGTTGCATTAGCAATGTTCGCAGTAGATGGTACCTGTGTGCCCGTCGGTCCAGGAATCTCACCCACAGCTGGAATTGCCGGTGAGACCTCAATGAATGCCGTCATCAGGATTGGTAGCCGTTGGGGGCAACACAATGCATGAGCCATTACCGAACCAAGCAAGCGTCAACATCCGTTGGCAGAGCTGATGGAAGTGTTAGACAAATATCCAACACGCATTCGCCTCCACAAAGCAGACATCGTAGAACAGATAAGATGCAATCTTGCCAGATTGGTCTGAATGATAGGAACCACGTGGTATTCAGATCTCTCAAATGAGCCAAGCCAAGAATCTGTGTTATGCGCTCACGATACTGCATTGCCAGAAGAGTGTTTTCCATGGTAATCTGGGTGTAGCTGGTGACTGGACTTGCCATATCGGAGCAGAAGGAACAAAAATAGTATCCCTGCTACGAGTCCCAAGATGAGAGGCAGGCCGCCGAACACAGAGTGCACGAAGTTAGGAAAAATGCCTAGGACTGCTTCAAAGGGTGCTAACAGTCCTGAAATCGTCTCAAATACATGTACAATACCACTGGTATCAGACATGTTTAAGATATGACCTAACACTTCTGCGAAATGTATGGGGCAGTGTGTTGATAATAAGGCATGTATCTCTGCAGAGGACCTTGCAACTTGCAGATCATACGTCTCTCTGGACGAGATCAGTGGCATCGTTTTTTTTAAAAGAATGGCTTTCATTCTGCTTAAAGTATCAATTCGTATAGAAGAGATGTTCAGTGAAGGCCATAGCGGCGACTCCCCGTCTGTCTTAGTTTTAGGAAACAATACTTGCATACAGCAAGTGACCCTGGCTGACACACTAGCTAGATAGGCTATTCCTGGCATCATTCCACAACAGCTGTGATCATTCAACATTATGTAGCTCCCATTGGAAAGCTGCCTAAAAATTGGATCTATCACTGCAGGTGGCATGATAAGTTAGTTGAAGAACCATCGCAGGGTCCATGTAAATTAATACCCTGACATAGAAGTGTACCGCTCAATGTGGTTTTGCAAATTTTACCACTAAGAAATACCTCCTTTTCCCCACTCCAACATTTGTGTGTGTATGGTAAATCCCAGGTCGACCTTATGCATTCTTTACCCAACCTTTCATACAGGCCTGCTGGTATGTGTCTTAAGCAATACTGAAACTGGAAAATCGTCACTGGTATCGTGATGGTGCCATGTATTATCCATTCAACGGCTGGTTTCTCAGAAACGGTTAATGGTAATCTTTCCAGTTTTTCTATGCTCAGCACCGTATAGTCTGCTCTCCTCTGTGCCAAAGAGATTATCTGTAAGGTTAAATCCAGTAAACAATGACGTGGTGTTGATTAGACACCAAGGCACATAGCCTGAACGAAGGTTTTGTAACGTCCAGCCTAGCAGCATTATAGAACGCAATTGAGACTGTCTATGTTGTAACATGAGCAAGTCTTGTTCCATTATGTCTATGGCAGAGGATACAATGCTGTCCAAAGAATAAATTCTGGATGACAGAGTTGTTAACCCATTGTCAACTACAGAGAGAGCTTTCTCTAAATTAATACAATCAATTTCTCGTATTCGTTCTGCAGTTTCCATTTGTGCGACTTTCCATGCTTCATTATAAGCAGCGTAAATACCGGCGTATATGAAACGTTTATGACGTTGTTTGCGAGGTCCTAGTAAGAATTCTCTCAAATCAATGCCATCTTTAGGTAAAGATAAGTGTTGTTTTATATCTGGGAGTGCAGATTTTTGTAGCCACTCAAGGCACAGTTTTCCTACACTGTAAGTTGTTATTATCCCTGGATGTTGTCTCGGGATATATCTTGGATCTGGCCTAGTTACTGTAAACCCTTGTGTCTTGTTCAGGAATCTATCTTGACAGTTATTTGTGTCTGTGGGCCAGATTAACCATTTTTTCCAATCAGGATTAGTTCTGTCTTGTTGTAAAATATAATATACGTCTACCTCCTCATCTGTAGATCTATTACTACCAGGTGTGGGCTTAGGTATGGACGGTTTGTTTAAGTCTTTTATCTTAGCCAGGCCAAGACAAGATGTCTGTTGAACAGTTTCATTTAAAAACAGCATTTGTCCTGGGATGATGCAGGCTCTAAATAAGGCTTCTAACCCTTGCACCTGCCAGTCTTTTGTGCCCCACACAGTTTTTGTCTCAATGTTGTCTTTCCAAAAATCAAAACCTAGGGGCCTATTAGGATGGCGGACTGACCTGCGTCCGTCCGCCACCCCGAGGTGGAGGGACAATCCGCAGGGGCAGCGCCGGTCCCTCCGGTGCATTCAGGATGTGACCGCCACCCTGGTGGTCACATCCTGTACCTTTAATCTTGCGGCGGGTGCTGCTTGAAGCAGCACCCGCCGCAAGGTTAAAAATGCATGTTTAACATTTACATGCACAAAGCGGCAGGCACTGCGCGGTGCCTGCCACTTTGTGCATGTAAATGCTGGGGGGTACCAGAGGTACCCCCCATTTGCACCCCCCACCCGACACCCTGGGGGCCCGAAACGGGCCCCCAAACACCAAAGACCACATGCTTTTCCATGGCAGAAAACCCGCTTTGGAAAAGCATGTTTCCGCATGCATCCTAATATGGCTGGCGGTGTCTGATAGACACCGCCCCCATATTAGAGCTTTTCCGCTGCGGGACCGCGGCGGAAACGCGGCGGACGGTCTTCCCGTCCGCAGATGACCCCCCTGCCATCCTAATCTGGCGGGGGGGTCTTTGCAATCACCGCAGCGGTGAATCCGCATCCTCCGGGCCGGCCGTGGCTTCCGCCGGCCCGGAGGATGCGGATTCACCTCAATCCTAATCGGCCCCTTAATGTGGACAATTGAGCATAAAAGGCCGCAGAATAAATTTGCTTAGTATTAGTCAACATACTTTTAATGTTTTAGAGCTACCCTTTGGTGGTCTTGGACAATGTTCCCATTGATTATAAGTTAAAACATTTCTAGGATTTGTGCAAATAATGGTGACCATAATGGGTTAAAACAATACATTTGTTCATAATCTGATGAACCATCTAAGTATTCCTGTTTTGTAAATTTTGCTGACATTTCTAAGTCTGCCATCATGTTATTAACAGTCTCAAAGTCCCAATCATCAGTAAATGTACTGGGGGAAACAAAATCACTCAAGGAAACCTTAAATTGGTGTGGAATCTTCAGCAGCTCAACAGAACCATAAATGTCATAATCAGTTCTGTCCCATGCTATACCACCAGGTAGAGGAACGGCTGTGATGTTTACGGATGACAGGTCTTTTTGTTCACGATGAGATGATATGTGTAGCTTCAGGAGCAAGTTGATGTTCTTACTTGCTGTGTCCATTTTACTATATTTCCCATCTATCAGCTTTCCCAAACTTAAAACAAGAATGAGCCATAGTAGGAGAAAAAGTACACCTAACAAGATTCAAAATTCAACCCATGGTGAAACTAGATATGTATTTACAAGCTGGTGAAAAAGTTCTGTTACTTGTTCCTTTAAAGTTTTATTTGCTGGCATTGTTTCGGGCTCACTGGGATCCTCAGAAAACGTATTAAAGTTGATGAAATAGCAAGAGGCAGTTCTGTCAATTGTTGGTATTGCATCCGGAATTTTTTGAAATCGCTGGAGCTGCTTGTTCCCTTGACATATTAGTATAGTCAGATGCTACATCATTGTAAACGGGCGTTTCTTGACGAACTGTTATTTGGTTCCCAAGAGGCAAAAGTTCCATTGCTTTGTTGCATAGTCCTTCTTTTCTTATTGCAGTTCTTCAAAGGTGATGAGTCTTTCAGTTTGAACCTCTTGGATAGTAGCAAGATTTGGTCATCTGCTACATCTTTGGAGTCCACTGGGCCTACTACTTATTATCGGCCACATGGTGTGGTTTTACCAGGTCAATTGATATGGACCGGTTCTCCTTTCTTCTAGCAAGGGGCGGCAGTAACACGGTTCTTGATCCGTGGACTGCTAGTACAGGTACTGGTTTTCTGTGAGAAGGCCCAAATTCCTTCTTATCCTCTATTTTCTCTCTGACCAGATCCCCAATCTTTGGAATCCAGACAGGTCTTGCTGGGACAGGTGATTTTTCATCAGTGGTCGTTGACTTCTGTATGGTGTTGCTTAGACTTCTTCTTGTTTCATTTAAGTCCTGTAAAACAGCCAAACGGTCTTTGATATCAAAGGGTTTTTGTTCTACCACTGAAGTATGACGATTGAGTCCTTCGACCATCATTCTAGTACCAAAAAGGATATTATATGGAGTGATTCCACTCAGAGAATTTCTTGGCTGATTGTTAAGACTACATTGGACACTTATTAGATGTTTGACCCACCCGTCACCCGAGCCTAATACCCTAGCTGTTATAGATTGCTTTATGTCACAGTTTTTTCTTTCCACAACCGCATTTCCCTCAGGATGGAATAGACTGGAGTACCGCAATGCAACGCCCAAGCTGGCCACGGCCTCCTTGTAAGCTCGAGAGCTAAACGCAGGACCTTGGTCAAAATGTAGCGTGCCGATTGCGTATAAATCAGTTCGGGCGTAAGCCGAGCGCTGAGGCCACATCCAAATGAATTTTGTCCTAATAGTTGTGGGACCGCTTTTGTTCATAGGGACGTCTGAGCGTGGATAGTCTAATGCTATCTAACAATGGTGTCTGTACTGGGCTGGCTACACTGTAGTCAGGAATCTGGCGGCGCTCTAAGCTGTGATCTCTGTAAAAGACATCGAAATTAATTCCAAATTCGTAAATGTGGGCATTCATCCCTGGCCACCAGTACATCTCTATTAATTCTAGTAGTGATTTTGAGATCCCTTGATGTATCAGACCCTCTCCCATATGTGCTTCTTGAATCAAAGCACCTCTCCGATTCCTGTTTGGAATTACCCTATCCCCCACTCCAGGGATTCGAGCAAAGGGAACGCAGTTGGCATCAAGTATGTATGAATATTCGAGTGGATAGTTTAGAGGTAATGCTGCACTGCTACCTTTGCTTGTGGCATTGACAGCTAGCATTGTTTCACCGTCTATTTATGTTTTGAACGAGTGATTGCAGCTACGGAAGCCGTTTGCACAGCTGCCTTCGCGGCTTTATCAGCCAATGAATTCCCTGCAACGTGAGAGCCATCACGCTGATGATTCAGTGTATGGATCACATCAGTCTATTGTAGTTCTTTCTGTAACAGAACTACTTGTTCCCAAAGCAACTTATGCTTGATTGTGCCACCTTTTGCGTCTTTGAAACCGTTTTGAACCCAATTCTGCAAATATTCATTGTAAGATTGGACGCAGTAATACGAATCGCACACTATGAGTGTGGGAAATTTGCGATCAGTATTTTCAAGCGCCATCTTGAAAGCCTGTAGTTCAGTTCGCTGAGCTGTACAGTCTCCGAGAGATTGAGTTTTTGTGACCATAGGTCTGAATTTACCATCGCGCCAGTGACCTTTAACAATCACACACGCTGCATTATAAGCTTGTTTACCCCCAATTGCGGGCTGTGCTGATCCGTCTGTATAGATTATACATCCGTAATGTTCTAGAGGCAGAATCTCAGTGGGCAGAGGACATTCTTTTTCGTATTGTAGAAATTCTTGAGTTTTCAAGTAGGGGTCAAAAACGTATTCAACATCTGTTGCAGCAAGAGCATTAACCCATTGTATCCACCTTGGATGTAAAGCTTTTGCATTCGGAAGGCTCGCTTTTGTCACTGCCTCTAAGGCAGGTACAGGAGTAACAACCTTTATGCGTTTTCCCTGCACGAGGGCTCTCTCTTTTGCTGCTGCAGTTTGAACCGCTGTCAGAATTTTTTCTGTTGAAGTGATATTTCATTTCAGCTTGTGTGTACAAGTGTGATTTGTATGCTATTGGTACCTTTTCACCTTCATTAAAGGTTAGGTATGTGAATCCGCATCTCCCTGGGATGATTCGGATTACAAGGTTGGGTTCATTTACGCGTGTCTGTAAATGGTTTGTTGCTAACATGTTTGTTTGCACTGAACGCAAAATTTCTGTGTGTTTTTGAGTCCAATTAGTAGGTTTGAAATCAGGTTTGATTAGTTCGTAGAGAGGTTTAAACCTTTCTGCGTAATTTAGAATGTAAGTTCTTCCGAATCTCATGAAGCCTAGAATTGATTGTAAGTTTTTCAGCGTTTTTGGAGGCTGGAGCAGAGCACATTTCTCTAAAAAGTTTGCTGCCAGGCTTTTGCCTTCACTTGAAAGTTCGTATCCTAAGAATAGGACGTTGAGGTGGGCAATTCTTGATTTCTTAAAATGTAATTTGTACCCTTCAGAGGCGAAGTCAAGTATAATGGTGTTTACCCTGTTCAAGTGCCTGTCCAATTCATCGTCTGTAAGATAGATGTCATCGATATAAGATAATGCCTCATCTTCATACGTTTGTAGTAACTCTGTTACTCTAGCTGAAAATAACCCTGGACTATTCTTGAATTCCTTTGGGAGACGACAGAAGTGACGCTGTGTCTCCATAATTGAGAAAGCGGTCAAGTACCTGCTTTCAGGTGCGATATTTTGACAGAAGAAACCGTTTGAAATATCTAATGTTTGTTTTATATTTTTTGCGCACAATGTTATTCATCAGTGCTGCACTGTGTGCATTTTGTACTGCAAAAGTTTTGCAACAAGAATTTTAATGTCTGTAGCCCACAACTAGACGATATGTATTGTCTGGTTTGGAGACAGGAAACAAAGGATTGTTCATGGACGAGGTGCATGTTTCAATCACCCCTTGGTATTCAAGTTGATCTAGGATCTCCCTGCCCTGTTTTTTAGCTTCTTGCTTAACTGGATACTGCCTTTGAGCAGTAGGTTGGATTTTTAATTGGATCTTATGGTGAGGAGAGTCCTCATCCCATCCCACATGATTTTTATATAATGCTGGGGCCTTGGCCACAGCCCATTTTCTTTTTTTTCAGAACAAATGTATTATTATATTGTTGATGAGTTACAAAGAGGACACTGCTCCCCATGAACTGGGGGGCCAGTGAGCAGATAAATAGCCATCACATACAAGCTGTTCAATCAACATTTGAAATAAATGAACATTCCCGAACTCCCTGCCCCCCAATGCCCTCCCCTTGCCTTCCCTCCCGGATCCCACCCTCATCCCTGCACAGTGTCTACATGGTCCAAAAGTAAAACATTTATCAAATTCACAGTCAGTGTGTACCCCTTTTCATCCAGGGTCAACAAGCAATTGTTCTGCATCAGCGTCCCTTTGCACTGGTGGTTCCAGCCACAGCCCTCTATAGTCTGCCCATCGCTTCCATATTTTAAAATGTTTCCGGGGGCAGCCCCTGCCCTCGAAGATCGGGCGCTCCAGCCCCATACAAAATTCCAAACCCCTCTTCCACACCTCAATTAAAGGAGCCCAAGGGTCCTTCCATGCCCGAGCTACATCTCTTTTGGCCACAGTGAGCCCCAGAAGCAACAGATGGCGTTTATAAATATTTCCTCCAACCTGTTCCATAACATAAAGAAGGCCCAGTTGTGGCGAGCGGGAGAGGTCCCAGCCCAACACCTCAGACAAGCAATTCCACACACCAGTCCAGAACCTCGTCAGTTTCTCGCACGACCACACCGTATGTATGAATGTGCCCACCGCATGCCCACACCGCAGACACTCAGGGGAGGCAATCAGACCAGCTCTTCACAATCGATCCCTAGTATAGTAGGCTCTGTGCAGATACTTAAATTGAATAAAACGCAGGCGCACTGCAATTGCCGCCCCTCTCGGAGCCTCCAGGGCCTCCCTCCAGTCTTCCTCCTCCAAGGCACCTATGTCTCCCTCCCACGCCGAACGTAGCTTGTCTAGTGGAGAAGAACAATGTGTAACCAGTGTCTGATATATATTAGATATTTTCTTATTTTCCAATTCCCCATAAACACCTTAGCCTCTAGGGGACTAAATTCGGGCAACGAGTCTAAGCCAACCAAGGAGGGGGATAAGGCGTGCCGGAGTTGCAGGTATTTAAAAAATTGGGTTCGAGGCATATCGTATTCTTCTCTCAATGCTTGGAACGATTTGAGGGTCGTGCCTTTCATGACGTGGCCCAACGCCGATATACCGATTGCATCCCAGCCGTGGAATCCCTGTAAGGACGCCAGTGCCGGTAGCCGCCCACTTTGCCACAGTGGGGTTTCTCGCGTTAATGTATTCCACCACCCCATACGGCGTAGAGCTCCGCGCCACACCTGGAAAATCACCTGGGTAACCACTGGGAGCCTCTTCCTTATAACCGCCGAATATAAGATGGTGTGTAGCGTGTCCGGGTCCATCATGTATCTCTCAAGTGCATAGGCCGGGTCGCCCCGGTCCCTGTACCACCATTCGTTCAGTACCAGTAGGTGAGACGCTTGATAATAGGATAAGATGTCTGATGTTGCCAGGCCCCCACACTATGTGGAGAGGAAACAGGTGCGGAGTGCCACTCTCGCCACCCCTCTGGCCCAAAGAAACAGGCTCAACGCCGGATTCACCTGTCTGAACCACTGTGGCCGCAATGGGATACGGATAATTTTGCAGCTGATAAAGGAGACGCGGGAGAGCCACCATCTTAAATATGGCTGACCGGTCATAGATATTCAAGGGCCTTCTGGACCATGTTTTCATATCAGACCGTACGCGGTCCCTAACAGGTATCACATTGCGTGCCCAAGCAACCCCAGGCACATCCGTCAGGAATACGCCCAGATACTTAATGCCGCCTGCCGCCTCTTGCAGCGCTGACGCCCAGGAACCCAGCCCCCCACGCTCTTCCAGCACCCAAAGCGCGGATTTCCGTACATTCAAGTGAAGGCCGGATACCTCCCCGAATATCCGCATTATCTCAAGGACTCTGGGCCCGGACCTATTCATATCCGTAAGGAAGAAAAGGACGTCGTCAGCGTAGAGTGCAATCCGATCGGACGGTCCCAACTCCCACTCAACTCCTCTCATCTGCGCGTCCACTCGCACCCACGCCCCCAGCGGCTCCATGGCCAGGGCGAATAAATAAGATGAGAGAGGGCAGCCCTGCCGAGTGCCTCGGCCGATAGGGAAGGGGCTGGACACCGCTCCAGATCCGTGTATTGCAACTGTAGGTACGAAAGGAAATGGGGTCCAAGGTTCAGACGAGACAAGAGCGCACGGAGATAGACCCAACTTAACGAATCGAAGGCTCTATCAATGTCAGCCAGGAGGAGCGCCGCCGGGATCTTGGCAGCCCGGGCCGCTTTTCACCACCTGCGCGCGACGGATATTGTGCCTCGTCGCCCTATGGGGCATAAACCCGGCCTGGTCTGGGTGTACCAGATCAGTAATGTATGGGAGGAGGCGATTGGCCAGGGCTTTCGCCAGTATTTTCGCTTCAACATTTAGGAGCGATATTGGCCTATATGAGCCATGGTGTTCAGGAGGCCTCCCAGGCTTACAGAAGACCACAATTTCAGCGTGTCGCTAGTCCGCCGGAAGGCAACCACACTCCCTGGCCGCCTCCCGTGCCCTTCTGTAGCGCATCCCCAGCTGGAGATGAAATGTCTTCATGAATTCACATGGGAATCCGTTAGGCCTGGGGGCCTTACCCGTGTTCAGTTCCCCGAGTGCCGCGTCCAGCTCCTCCATCGATAGCGGGAGCTCCAGCCGATCACGCCCCTCATCTGAAAGCGCCCGCGGCGGGAGGTCCGCCAGGAATTTGTCTACATCCTCCGCTGGGAGAAACTCCCTAGGGGCATATTGGGCTGCATAGTATTGTGCAAAGCTGGCAGCCAGTTCCGCCGGGGCCGTCACAGGATTCCCCACCTGGTCACGAAGTCCCGGCAGGGACTGCTCCTGGAAGGTACCCTGGCAAAGCCTATAGTGCATGGTGCTGGATTTATCTCCCCACTGATATATTGTACTTTGTGTAACCAACCACAGCTGACGAGCCTCGTCCGTTAGCAGAGAAGTATGTGACTGCTGCATCAGTAGCAGCTGCCCAACGGCATCTACATTCCCCCCCTGTATTGCATTCCTCCTCCAGATCCCGGACCCCCTTCGCCGCCTCCTCTATTTCTTCCCTACGAGTCCTGCGGTCTGCCGGACACCAGGCAATATCCACACCACGGAGTACGGGTTTCAAAGCTTCCCAAAGGGTCAAGTCATCCGTTTCAGGCCTGTCATTGCTGTCCCAATACTGAGATATGGCCTCCCGCATATGCGACTGATAGCCGTCTTGTTGCAGATGCCATGTGGACAAGCGCCACCTAAAGGGCTGCCGCCTCCTATCTAGATGTAGGTCCATCGCTATTGGGGAATGATCCGACAGGCCTCGCGGGAGCATGGACGTGGAGGCCACCCTTCCTATCCAGGTATGAGGGATAAACAGATAATCGAGTCTGGAAAAGGATTTATGTACCGCAGAGACATAAGTATATTCGCGGCTCTGAGTGTGTTGGTACCGCCATGCATCTATCCAGCCCATCCCCTGCACCATGCTACTCAATTTAGTGGGGGCATCTGCTATAAGACCCCCTCCTGGCCTATAACGGTCCATACGTCCATTCATTACATCATTCCAGTCACCGCCCACTATTGCCATCACATTCGGAATTTCGGCCCACACGTCAAACAGTTTTTCAATGAGGGCCTCTTGCAGTGGGGGCGGGGCATACACACTACCAAAGACCATCGGCTCATCACCCACCATTCCTTTGATGAAAACAAATCTGCCATGGATGTCAACCCATTGTGTCTCATGTACATAGGGCAGCCTGCGATGTATTAGAACTGCAACACCTCGTGACCCTCTCACAAAGCCTGCGTGGAACACCTGCTGATAGCCATACCGTTGTAAGCAAAGGGTTTTGGTGCCTAGGAGGTGAGTCTCTTGTAAGAGCAACACATCCGCTTTTTCTCTCTTCCCCAGTTGCAATACTGCACCTCTCTTTATTTTGTCGAGCATTCCCCGTACATTCCAACTCACTACACGCAGTGACGCCCGTGGAAGGCCTGCCCCGTGGGTGTCAACCGCCATCGATGGGCAGATAAATCAGGGCCCCGGGTACCTTGGACCACACACACACATAGAATTGCAACCGGACTCGAATGGACACTGTGTCGGTACAACCTGCCCCATCCCCCCCAGCCCCCCCTCCAACCCCTCGCCCCAAACTCGCACCCCCCCAATAGCCCCCCTACCCTTCCAACGCCTCCAGCCCTGCCCACAACTCGTCCCCACCCCCCCATACCTCAGAAACATTGAAGTATCTGTCGCGGTATAGATCATCTCCAGCCCCCAACGTGAGGCTAAAGACCCACTATTCCAATGGATCCCCACAAACTACCCACCCGAACCCAACTTACCCCTTACCCAACTAACTTCGCTAACCTCGGGGGTGATGTCCGCCCTCCCTCAGGCATCCCCCAACCCACGACCCACCTGTATACATTAAATGTTAAGCAAATAGTCTGGTGGTGAGTTTCAAGAGCTATCGTCGCTCCCGGTAGGGTCATGATCAGTCTGCATCCATCTGGGATTTGCACTAGAAAGTTTTAGAGTAGCACTGGGCCTCATGGCACCTGAGCTGGAGTGTCATCTGTATTGGTGTCCCCCGTCGCCCCATCCCTGGTAGGCTGGCTCTTCTGCGAACACGCTCTCCAGTTGCTCCTGCTTTGCGACCTCCGGGGGGTCTTCGGGGGTCGCGTCGTGGAGGACAAATCGGAATCTCGGCCCGGAGGGGTATGCACCCTGACTCGGACTGTCTCATCTGTCCAAGCAAAAACCTCCTCCGGAGTGTTAAAGAACTGGGTCCGGGACTGGAATACCACTCGCAAGCGGGCTGGGTAGAGCAGGGCGTATTGGATTTTAAGGCCTCGTAGTCGCGCCTTTGCTGCAGTAAAGGATTGTCGTTGTTGCTGCACCAGCTTAGTGTAGTCCGGGAATATCAGTATTTTATGATTCTCATACGTTAGGGGCTCCTTTGCTCGCGCCTGTCTCAGGATAGTGTCGCGGTCATGATAATTGAGGAGTTTACTGGTCGGGGACGAGCTCCCACCGGTGGCTTTGGGAGAAGTGCTCGATGCGCCCACTCGATTACAAAGCAGCACGAGAGGGATTCCGGGGGAAGCCACCCCTCCAGCCACTGTGTCAGGAATGCCTCCATGTTGCCCTTCTCGCTACCCTCCGGAAATCCCACAAACCTCAGGTTGTTTCTCCAGGCCAGCCCTTCTGCATCCTCGGCCCGGAGCGCAAGGCCCTTCTGAATCCCTTCCATAGTTGCCACTTTCTTCTTGAGAATCGCCACATCATCCTCCACTCCCGTGATTCTGGTCTCAGTTTCAGTTATGCGTGCCACAGCATTACGCAAATCCTGCCGGAGCAATGTGACATGAGCCCCAACTGCCCCAATCTTAGCGTCTAGCATGTCTCTAGATTGCGTTATAGCTGCCATAAGGGCCGCATTATCCGGTCCCGGTCCTTGTTGGCCTCCGGAAGCCCCCGCTCCGCCGCTCGGCCCTGTAAATGTGTCGATGGGGCCCTGTTTCGTAGTGCCTCCACTATTGGCGCCCCTCGTCATGTTGATCTACGGGCTCGAGTATAGGGACCCAACCTGTCGCCGGGGCTCCGGGTAGTCGCCTCCTGCACTCCGGTCGGGGACCTTCGAAAGGATCTTTCCTGCTCTTTCAAGATCAGTGGGGGTTCGCGTCACAATTTCAAGGGTATCAGTGTGGCTATGCGCGTTGCTTCACCAATTTAGTCTACCACAGCAACACCCCCATCCATCGGCGCCAGTTGCGATAGTATGTCCCCAGGGCTGGACAAACACCCAGCCACAGTCTTAGGATTTGAGTGTCCCCTGGTAAGGGCCTTCACCACGAGACTTGAGGTCCCGGCTTCCGCGTGCGTCGCAGGCCTCACCGCTCTGGGACGCAAGCCGCCAGAATTCACACTCCCAGTTCACCCAAAGTGCCGGCGGGGCACACTCTTTACCACCGACAGTCAAATGCCCAGACTGGACGTCTTTAGGTCGGGTGGTGCAGGATATTGAGAAGGATATTGCGCCGGCGGGACGGAGCTCCCTTAAGCTGCGTCCGCCATGCTTGCCGCCTTGGCCACGCCCCCCACAGCCCATTTTCTGGCATAGGTGTATTTTTTTATTAGGAATATGATTGGAGAAGGCTGGCATAATGATCTCTTCGCCATGTGGGCACTCCCAGACAAATTCAGTTTTCAGCTAGAAGGATGTCATAACCCTTAGATAGTTTTTCCCAAAAGAGTGCTTTTATTTTTCTAGTTATGTCCCCCTCTATCCGGAGCGTTACTTCATATAACTTTTGGGGTACATTAACCCTGGTATCGGCAGTTTCAACCTGAATGTATTCATTCAGGTCCACTGTCTCCAGATGATCCTTCAGATTCTGGGGAGCTATGGTAACTTCTGCTGCGCTGTCCAGCATTGTCTGGGCCCACTCCCTGTTCTTGAGTTGTGTCCTCAAGATCCTCGACATGTCTGATTTTTAGACTTGCTACCTTCTTCTTGGTGAATTGAGTTTTCTTATTTTTTAGAACGTGTTGATCGTCTTTGGACTTCACGCATTCTTCCTTTTGTTCTGATCGTCCTCTTCTTCCGGATTTCTGCGAGGAAGTTTGAAAGGTACGAGAGGAACGTGTATCAGTATCTTGATATCTATCAGGTTTTCTCAAATTATCCCTGTTTCTGATGTTATACCTCTTTTCAGAGGGCTCCTTTTGAGGAGACCTACCTCTGGATTGAGAACGCTTCTCTTTAGGAGGTGTCTGTCTAGTATTTTCCCACTTCTTTTTAGCAGTAGTGAGTGTATTTTTAATAAAAACGTTTTCAGGATTTTCTGTCAGTTCGGGCTTTATTCGTTTCCCTCCCAAACTATCTCTACCTAGTTCTTCATAGAATTTTTCTATTATTCTGGCCAGTTTATATGGTTGCTCAGTTACATCAAGTTCTTTTAGTTTTTGGTGGATTGCCACGGATGCTGCTTCACCTTTAATATTAGCTAATATTATAGCTGAGACCTGTTTGAAATCCTTCAGTAACTTCATACCGAGATTTAAAGCAGGCTCTGCCCGCATTAATTTTGAATCTGTTTCAGGACGTCTGGTATCACCGCTATTGACGGTACACGATGAGTTTTTGTGTAGATTGCAGCAAAGACTGTACCCCAAGTGTCACAGTCCTCCAGGTGTGGTGCGATCCCCATTGGTAAACAGATTGTTAGAATCCTGTGTTTCTCATGAGATGTACTATCGGGAAATACTGCCTCGATCTGAGTAATTTTTTGAGCTAATCAGAATGGAATTTGTTCCCTTTTTGTGGGTAATTTACCAATGACTGATTGTATAGTCTGTGGTGTAATTTTGTTTGTGTTCCCTTGATGAAGGGTTTGCTGTGGAATCCTGATAGTCGGTTGGACTGTTAGAGTCTGCATGACATATTGCACCAATTGTCTATGTATTTTAATTAATTGTTTTAGCTGAGCTAACAGTTCTACACCTGTCATTCTTTAAATGTCAGGATGTGGTGTATACCTGGCTAGTACCGGTCATGTTGCTCCTGGTCTACCTAGTGGACCGAGCCTGGTAATGTGATTTTGATGTTGTAGGGCGCCTTTAAACCAGAGCTGATGCTCTTGGTAAGTTAGTGGAATTTCAATGTCCTCGAAAGGAATGTATTCCGCTGGATGTTCCTCTATCTTGTAGAAGTGGAACACATGCATTGTTGGATTTGCTTGTGGAAAGATAATCCATGAATAGAATACCTCTGTCTGCCGATATTCGTGTGCCTCTATGACAAATAAAACCCTTCCACCTCTTGGTGCTAGGCCATTTTCTATAAGCTTTATAGCTATAGTTTTCCTTACATTTTCCGGGATGATTATAGCATCCGGGTCATCTTGTTGGATACCTGTAACGTCTAAACCTGGCTGGGTATTATTTCCTGCCGATCCACCGTTCTTGTCGTCGATATCCGACATTTTGTTGAAAGTCTTGCAGAGCAAGTTTCAAGGAAACAAAGATAAGGTGCACAATATTTTGGAACACTGTATCCTTTAACGTTGAACAAAACCAAAAACAGATACATAGGATTTTTCGTCCTACTCAGTTATGGCTGATATTTTATCCTTTAACCCATTCCAGACGTCTATTGGAGTATTTTATGGGAAAAAAGGGGTCTCTGTGAAAAGCACGACTGAGTTTCTCTAGTATCTAGCGTTAAATTGGTGCCTTACCAATCGTTGGGCGCCATGTAGTGTAGTTCCTATATTCCCAATAGGCTCTGCTCATTGGAATAATATATCCTATAGATGTGACGTAGGACTTATGTCTACTAGGTCTCTATCAAATATATTAAACTTAATTGTGATTGCCAGCTAGCTCATAGGTCACTAGAAACGTTCTCGAATTCACAAGAAGGGATTAGTTTCTGACAACTGCATAAACATGACAACTTTTGTTTCCCCAAGATAAAACTTGTTAGGAATCAAGCGCCAGATAAGTAGAAGAGTTCAGGAACTTTAATGCATGTCCAAAGAATCCGTTGTCCACTGAAACAGTAATTTGATCCCGCTCCCTAAGGAGCATATCAGACTGCCTCTCCGACCAGCTGACGCTTGGCTTACTGAATCCCCGTTTCGTGTCCACGCCCTCTGCCTTGTCAGTCGATGTTCCTGGTGTGCTCCATGAGCGTCTCTATCTTCGCATCTGAGAGGTGTTTATCTTTGCTCTATCTCCATTTCCTGTTCTATTGAATCTGAGAAGCTGATCCTGTCTGCTCCAACTCCCCACTCAGAGCCGGCCAGCTCGTCACTTCACTTCTCGCTGGTTTGTTCGTGTGCACTGCTGCTCCCCTCCTCCCCCTCACTCGGAGCCGGTCAGCACGCCATGTCAACCCGCTTGTGTGTTTCGCAGCTCCGCTCCACCTCCCCACACGGAGCCGGCAGCAATCCACACCTTTGTTGCGCAGTCTGCCTGCGTGCGTTGCTGCTCCGCTCCACCGCCCTTCTCGGAGCCCGTCGGCACGCCGCGCCATTTTCCCTAGCCCTCTCATGTGCTTTGCTGCTCCGCTCCACCTCCCCACACGGAGCCGGCAGCAAGCAACATCACTGTTTACTCAGCCTGTCGTGTGCATCGGTGCTCCGCTCCAACTCCTTTCTCGGAGACAGCCAGCACGCCACGTCATTTTTTGTATTTTCCTTGGTTGTGTGCGTTTCTGCTCGGCTTCTCCGCCACACACAGAGCCGGCCAGCACGCCACACCATCCTTTTGATTTAGCAGCTCTTGTGTAGCGGCTCTGTCCTTTTGCCCTGTAGGGAACCAGTCTAGGTACCACGTTTCTCTTTCTTCTCCTTTCCTTTTTTTTTGGTTTCTTTGGTGACTCAACCGCAATAAACCTACCAATACTTGAGTTTGAAATCAGATTGGTCCTTGTCCAAGTATTCAGGCACCCCAACTCCCTCACAGCCTGGATTATCACTGCCTGTGCAATAAGACTTTTGGGACAAGTGGTCTGGTAAGTGGACATTTGTATGGAGAATTGGCATGCATTAATGTATAGTAAATGTCAAGTGTACTTGAGCATTTAGTTGTTCCCTATATCCTGTATCTTTCTCTTCCAGCGTTCTACCATCCTGCTCTAGTACGTGGTCCATCCCAACATCAGGGGAAGAGTGGTGGTCACTCTTGGTTATCCCCTCACTTTTTGGGAACAAGTTCTCGAGAGGAAGTCATATAATTACATTCCTCCGGGAATTGTTTTCTGGAAGGGTGGGGAACAAAGCATCTACGCTCCCGTGGAATCTTGTGTGGAGTTATTGGTAAAGCGAGGTTCAGACCCGACAAAACTGATCTTCAGAGTCGTGGAAACAATAGATAGATATTTTACTCAGTCCTTCGTGCATGCTTCGTTTCATTATAGGTGAAGAGAAATAGAGAGACGGACGTTTTCAATAAAAGTTTTTATTGAACAGTCTTCTTTCTCATGCAGAAGAAATGAACTGCTACAATCGCGATACTGGCTGTAAAGTATAATACATACAGCAAGAAGAATATTATAAAATAATACTGTAAAAGCATGGTATGGTTTCTAAGCCATAAAATTCATACATAAATAAATAAAGACTAAAAAGTACTCAACTGGTGCTTCTGAAATACGCCTACCCTGATGTACCTAACCTAAGTCTAGTACGAGGGAAGAAGTAAGTGTGGTGTAGCATAAGTTTAGTATTCTTTTGCCAAGAATCTATCCAAGATTTCTCTTAGGGTCTAATCAGCTCCGTACCTTGGTTTAGAATGAAGGAGGTCAGTCTCAGGACTCGATTTCCCAACAACCCGCAAGGGTAGCTTGGAAACACTGGAACTGGATTTCTCGGCAGGAGAAAAAGACAGTGTCTCTCTCAGTGCGTCTGCTGGAGGATCGGCTTCCTTCTGCACTTGCTGTAGCAAGATGTGTCGGGCAAGTAGATAGTCGAACTGCTCCAAACCACTGTGTGTTTGCTTGGGCAAGTGTGGGCATATTTATACCTTGAAGGTGCCGAGTTTGACGTAAAGGTGGACATAATAAGGTCATCAAAGAGTCTCAGTTCTTTGAAAACTCCATGAGTTCTTGGATAAATCAATATCCAAGCAAGGGGAAGTCCCTAAATGCTGAAGTCGAGTTTTCCAAGAAATCGTTGTGGATTTTCGGAACTAGTGGAAGTAGCCATGCCGTATTTGGACTGCGTGAGCTATGTCTAAATATGGTTATGATTTCTACGCCTATATAAGGACATGGTGATTTATACCTATATAAGGGCATGAATCGAGAAAATTACACTAGTTTCCTAAAATGCTATACAACGGGATTACCTTCAAGCTCCTCACCCACGCACACATGGCACTCCACAACACCGAACCAATGTACCTCAACAGATGACTCAGCTTCTACACCCCCATCCGCCATTTCCACTCCGCCGACCTCGCCCTTACCAATCAATCAATCAATCAATCATCGTATTTATATAGCGCACTACTTACCCAGAGGGTCTCAAGGCGCTGGGGGGGGGGGATCTGCTACTGCTCGAACAACCAGGTCTTGAGTTGCTTCCTGAAGGCGAGGTGGTCCTGGGTCAGGCGGAGGTGGGTGGGGAGGGAGTTCCATGTCTTGGTGGCGAGGTAGGATAAGGACCGTCCCCCTGTGGTGGCTCTGCGGATGCGGGGGACGGCGGCGAGGGCGTGGCTGGTCGAACGAAGCTGGCGTTTGGGAGCGTAGAAGTTGAGGCGGCTGCTGAGGTATCCTGGGCCTTGGCTGTGTAGGGCTTTGTGTGCGTGGGTGAGGAGACGGAAGGTGATTCTCTTGTTGACCAGGAGCCAATGCAGATCTCTCAGGTGTCCGGAGATGTGGCTGCGAAGGGGGATGTCCAGGATGAGTCGTGCTGAGGCGTTCTGGATCCGCTGGAGTCTCTTCTGGAGTTTGGCGGTGGTTCCGGCGTAAAGGGTGTTGCCGTAGTCCAGACGGCTGGTGACGAGGGCCTGGGTGACCGTCTTCCTGGTCGCAGTGGGGATCCACCGGAAGATCTTACGTAGCATGCGCAGGATATTGAAGCACGACGAGGAGACGGCGTTGACTTGTCTGGTCATTGAGAGGGAGGAGTCCAGGATGAAGCCCAGTTTGCGTGCGTGGTCTGTTGGTTTGGGTGCGCTGCCTAGGGCGGGGGGCCATCAGGAGTCGTCCCAGGCGGAGGGTGAGGATCCCAGGATGAGGACTTCCGTCTTGTCCGAGTTCAGTTTCAGGCGGCTGTTCTTCATTCATTCGGCTACCTCTTTCATCCCTTCGTGAAGGTTGGCTCTGGCGGTGGCGGGGTCGTTGGTAAGGGAGAGGATCAGCTGGGTGTCGTCGGCGTAGGAGATGATGTTGAGGTTGTGCTGGCGTGCGATGTCTGCGAGGGGACTCATGTAGATGTTGAAGAGGGTTGGACTGAGCGAGGAGCCTTGAGGGACGCCGCAGATGACTTCGGTGGCTTCAGATCTGAACGGGGGGAGGCGGACTCTCTGTGTTCTTCCGGCGAGGAAGGAGATGATCCACTCCAGTGCCTTCTCCTGGACTCCGACGTTGCTGAGGCGTTGTACTAGGGTACGATGGCAGGCAGTGTCGAAGGCCGCGGAGAGGTCGAGGAGGATGAGGGCCTCTGTTTCTCCGTTGTCGAGCAGCGCTCGGATGTCATCGGTGACTGCGATCAGGGCGGTCTCGGTGCTGTGGTTGGCCCGGAAGCCAGACTGCGAGAGGTCGAGGGATCCGTTCGTCTCGAGGAAGGCGGCCAGCTGCTTGTTGACGGTCTTCTCGATGACTTTTGCAGGAAACGGGAGCAGCGAGATGGGGCGGTAGTTCTTGAGGTCGGTGGGGTCAGCCGATGGCTTCTTGAGTAGAGCGCTGAGTTCGGCGTGCTTCCAGCTCTCCGAGAAGGTAGCGGTGTCGAAGGAGGTGTTGATGATGTCCCGCAGGTGGGGTGCGATGATAGCGTCGGCCTTGTTGAAGACGTGGTGAGGGCAGGGGTCGGTCGGAGATCCGGAGTGGATGGAGTTCATCGTGCGGACGGTGTCTTCGGTGCTGATCGGAGTCCAGGCGCGGAGGGTGGTGGTGGGGGGCGGTGCTTCGGTCGTGGTGCTCGTCGGTTGAGTGCTGAAGCTGTTGTGTATGTCCGCGATCTTGTTGTGGAAGTAGGAGGCGAGGGAGTTGCAGAGGTCTTGCGAAGGGGTGATGTCGTTGTTTCCGGCGTTGGGGTTAGAGAGCTCTTTGACGATGTTGAAGAGTTCTTTGCTGTTGTGTGCGTTGTTGTCCAGTCGTTCCTTGAATGCAGTTTTCTTGGTGGTGCGGATGACTTGGTGGTGTTTCCGGGTGGCGAGCTCGAGGGCAGTCATGTTGTCCGGAGTTGGGTCTCTGCGCCAGGTTCTCTCGAGGGCTCGGCAGTTCTTCTTGGAGCTCTTGAGTTCGTCGGTGAACCATGGGGCTTTCTTGCTGCTGGGTCTGCTGGGCGGGGTCCTCAGGGGGGCGAGCTCGTCTGCGCAGTCGCTGATCCACTTCGTGAGGTTGGTGGCCGCCTGGCTAGGGTTCGTTGTGCTGGTGGGAGGGTTCGTGCTCAGGGAGGACGCGAGCTGGTCGGCTGTGATCTTGTTCCAGTTCCTGCGTGCAGCCTGTACAGTCCCACGCTTCCGAAGAGTGACCTCCGGCGGCAGATCGTTCTCCTACCTCGACGCCAAGACCTGGAACACACTCCCCATCCACCTACGGCAGACCCAAGACCTGCTGACCTTCAGAAAACTCCTCAAGACCTGGCTTTTCGAGCAGTTCCAGCATTCCCCACCCCAGCGCCTTGAGACCCTCACGGGTGAGTAGTGCGCTTTACAAATTATATGATTGATATGATTGATTGATTGATTGATTTACTCAAGCTATTCAAAGAAATAGAGCTCCTAAACTGCATCCCACCGAATTGGCAAGGCTCGATACTGATACCGATTTTTAAAGAATTTAATAGAACAAATCCATCAAACTATAGGCTAATCGCCCTTTTAGATGTCGAAGCCAAATATCACGCCTCACTTATTTTGGAAATATAGAAAACAGTGGTCCTGGTTAAGTTACAATTTATATGCAATGTTCAATATCTAACGCATCTAAATAACACCCACCATAGATTCATTTATCATACAGTAGAAATAGTATGTATACATTTAGACCAAGTGTATATTTTGTATGCATTTATTTATGCATAGTTCATATTGACGCAATATTACTTTTGCGAGCTTTGAGCTTATATCCAAGAACATGAATAACACATAAAAACTAAAATGCAATTATATAGTCATTACATTTCAATGTGCTCTCAGAAGAAAAGGAAGGGGAAATGTGCAAGTTGTGAGGGACCGGGTAAAGGTGGTGTGACTGGTTCAAGAACATCACGTAGAAATCAAGATGCCTTTACAATCATTATGTACATGGTTCCAAAAATGCATCTGACATAGGTTAAAATTCATTAATTTCTTTATATCCTATGTCGTGCTAGAGTAGCGCGGTCTACGTTTCGACCCCCAAAGAACGCTGTACGGGTGACTGTTGCCTCATGATGGGGTCTTCATCAGGACTGAGAGTTGTGAGAGCCTACAAAAATAATAAGGGAATCCATTACCTATTTAAAGTGGATTGGTGGGTGGGCTAAGTTCAGTTAGTATTAAGTAACGAATTACTTGTTATTTACATACATCATCTGGACGGTAGGAATCTTTGCCGTCTGGGAGTGGGCCAGGTGGCGCTCCTGCGAAATCTGTAAGGAAATTAATGAAGACTGAAAATCAGTCACTAGCTAGCTAAGGCTGCTAGATAAAGAAAGGCTCATGGCTGAAAGGGGAACTTACTTGCGGAACTGCTCCTGAAAAATATAGGCAGGTTGCTCCAGGCTTACGTCCTGTTATTCTTTGTTATTAGGCGCGCTGTGTGGAAAGACATTCAAAAAATGAATACCCACACTGATAGTTGACTATTATTCATTCACAAGAAAAGACAAATGGCAGTTAACTGCCCTGGGAATACGATCAAGGGCGTTGGATTAATGAGATACCTTGTTTAAAAACCAAATGATTACAGAGCGCCTGGACGCGCTGAGTACATATGAATTAAAAACGGGCCTCAATCTAAGGAAATGACACGAAAGTGTCGTCTAGTATTTGAAAAAAGTAAGCGATTTATTATCAGTCGTGCACGCTGGTGTTTCAGTAATCAGAGGCGGATGGCAGCATGACTTACTTGGAACGTGCCGTCCATGGTCCGACCTCTGGGGTTCTGAGCTGGAAATGAGCAACTCGCGGTGCAGCCGCTGGATGACAATCAAGTTGGAGGCTCGACTTCAAAGGGCCAATCATTACAGAGACAGGGCATGAAATGCCGGGCTTTTCTAACGCGTCCTGCGTGAGGGAGGGACTCTCTACAAAGAGCATTATGTAGAGCGGAGGGCGAAGGGGGAAAGTCTGCAAAGTGTCTTTTTTATTAAAAGCGGTAGAAATGCTACCGTGGTGATCACCCCTATTGACAAATGGGTGTATGCAAACCCGGGCTGAATTCAATGTGACTGCATTTGTAAATCAACTACAAATAATGCATTGGTTAATAACAAGAAGCAGGGTTAACACAAATCGAAATTATACATGTGAAAACTATTGTTCATTGTTAAATGGCATTCAAAACACAGTTAAAATACCTCTCTTCCCATTAGATGGTGTAAGTTTAGTTGCCACTAAATGCTGGCCCAGTGTTAGCGGCCACTTAGAATTGTATCAATTTATCATATGCAGAGACAGAGTTTATGGCCATGGGGTCCCATAACGGAACATGGTTGGTTGCTCGGGATATTTTGCCATTTGGCAGGAGATCAGTCTGGGTTTAGTCCGGCCATTTGTGCATAGTTAGCATCCATTTCATTGAGTCCATGGCTCACCGTTTTAAATAGGTACATCCATTTGCATTCTCTAATGTTCATTATAGAGTTCACATTCCCCCCACGTGGTCCCAGGGAGATTTTTTCCAGGACTAACCATCTCATTGATTCTGGGGTGTGGTTATGTTCCTTGAAGTGTTCCACAAGAGGTGCTCCAACTGTAGAGCATCGGATTCTGCTGGAGTGCTGAAAGATTCTATTCTTTACTTTCTGTTTGGTCTGGCCGACGTACATCAAATTGCAGGGGCACAGAATGGCGTAAATAACTCCACTTGTGTTGCAGTTCGTGAAAGATTTGAGATCTATGGTCAGATCGTTGTACATCAGTTGTTTGGTTTCCCAGCATGTGGGACATGCCTTGCATGTTGTACATTTGAAATGGCCCACCACATCGGGAAGGTTCCACATCCTTTGTATGGTAGGAGCTGCAGGGCTATCCAACATTGAACGTACTACATGGTCCTTGATGCTTTTAGCTTTTTTAAAGGCATGCATCGGAGGGTCCGGGCTGTCTAGAGTGTCTGCAATAAGGTTCCAATGTTGGTTCACTATTTTACGTATTGCATTGCTCTTAGTGCAAAATGTAGTCACACAGATCATCCGTGATTTTGAGAGGTTGCGTATCTTAGGTGTCAAGAGGGATGATCGGTCTTGGTACCAAGCTCTTTTACGTGATCTTTTTACTAGACGTTGTGGATATCCCCTATCCACAAGACGGTTGATTAGATCGTCTGATTCCTTAAAAAAGTCTTCTTTGTAGGAACAATTCCTCCGGAGGCGGAGGAATTGACCAAATGGTAAATTGTCTCTCAGGGCCCTTGTATGGTGACTGGTATACCTCAAAAGTGAATTCCGCTCAGATGGTTTCCTGAAGAGGGTGGTATAAAGATGATCCTTGTCCACTTTGATGGTGATATCGAGGAAGTCGATAGACTCTGTACTTGACGTCATGGTGAACTTTATGTCTTCTGACTGGGTATTCAGCCATGCTAGGAATGCATGTAGGGAGCCTTCATCGCCTGTCCAAATCATCAGGACATCATCAATATATCGATGCCAGGTGGAGATCATATCACGGTAAGGGTTGGTTGCTGCCAATATACAGTCTTGTTCATACTCAGACATATACAGAATTGCCAGGTCCGGTGCAAATGCAGCACCCATAGCAACTCCCTTGCTCTGGATGAAGAATTTGCTTTGAAAGATGAAAAAGTTTTTGGTCATTGCAATTTCCAGTAGGTCCACTATAAATTCTGTAGGGACTGTGACCGGTTGTTCGCGTCTTTCAAGAACTCTCTTGATACAGTTTAATGCAGGTCTCTGAGGTATGCTGGTGTAGAGTGAAATAATATCCATCGTCACCAGAATTTGATTGGTCTTGTTGAAAGGTATTTGATCTATGAAATTAATCACTTGCATCGTATCTCTGAGGTAAGTTGGGGTGGACTCAGCAAGTGGCTTTAGAAAAACATCAACATATTTACATAGTGGTTCTAGAAGCGATCCGCATCCAGAAATGATAGGGCGTCCAGGTGGTTTGAGTGGGTCCTTGTGGACTTTAGGTAGTACATAAATTGTGGGTGTCCTTGGTTGTTCCACGTTGAGGTATAATAGTTCTTTGTGCGTAATAAACCCTAAGTCAAGGGCTTGTTTGGTAAGTGTTTGAATCTCCTTTCTGATTCCCGGGGTCGGGTCACCCATCACTGGTCTGTAGCTGATGCCATCCATCAGTTGGGAGTGGATTTCTGATTTGTAATCCTCTGTGTTGAGCATGACAATGGATCCCCCCTTGTCTGCTGGTTTGATTACTATGGACTTGTTATCCTTGAGGGAGTCCAACGCTGTCTTTTCACCTGCTGTGATGTTGTATCTCACATATGATTTTTCATTTAATACCTTAAGGACATCCCTCAAAACCACGCTTTCATAGGTCAGTATTTTGTGTGATACCGAAGCCATGCTTGGCATGAAGGTTGAGGGTGGTCGTAGATTAGTGAAGGCAGTAGCGGGTGCTATAGGTTTGTTAGCAAAGAAGTTTTTTAGTCTAAGTTTTCTGAAAAATCCAGTCAGTTCTGCTTGAATATTAAACCGATTTGGTTGTGATGTAGGTACAAATGATAGTCCCTTGCAGAGTATGTTTGATTCATTCTGTGTGAGTATATGACTGGAAAGGTTGATGATGGGGCTGGTGTTTGGATTAATCCTCGGCACTACCACCTGTAGGTCTTCCTCCTGGTGGTTCTCTCTCCGTGGTCCTCGGGTTGGAATCTCACCTGCTTGTTGGTTTGTCCTTGTTGCCTTCCACCATCCCAATTCTGCTGGTTCTGGCCTCTGTTTGAGCGTCCGCTCCATGCCCCACCTCTGCCTCTTCCTCTCGGTGGTCGCCATTGGGTATCTCCTAAAAAAGGCGATTGGGGTCCACTCATGTGTTGCTGGGGGGGTTGGTACCATTGATCTTGCTGATTGTAATTGCCACCTGGTTGATTGCCCTCGTTCTCACTGTCTCCACTATATGATGAATCTGAGAAGTTGGTAAATCTTCTACCTCTGAATCCCCCACGTCCTCTGTTTTGAAAGCGACCTTGGTTATCTTGTCTGTAATAATCAGGTTGTAGATAAGGATATGTCTTTTTTCGGTCGTAGTACTGGAAGTCCTTGGCAAGTTTCTCCAATTTTTTGGTTTGGGTTTCCACGTCAAAATCTTTTAAAGTTTTGTGCAATTTCTCAAGAGTGTTTTTCGCATCTGCAAATGCTGCGTGGCTCTCGATCTCCGCTTTGAGATCCTGGATTTCCTTGGTTAGTTGTTCTACCTGATCTTTAGCTGTCTCTACTCCCAGCACCATCCAGTGCCGGGAGCAGTTGTTGGCCACAAAGCTAAAGCCCTCTTTAAATTTTGGATTATCAACGAATATGGCCGGTTCGTTTCTAACTTGTAATCCTGTTGGAATGATGTTTGATCTGAGGTACCCTGTGAGCAGATGTCCATGTAACTTGGTACGTACTAGTTTCTTCTCAAGACGTTCAAGTTTATTTATCTTTTCGTTAAGTGAATAGTCTACACTGGCGCTGTTGGTCGTAAGGAAAGCAGTTCCTGTATCCTCCCCAATCAAGTTTTTTATATAATCTTCAGTATATGACAGGGTCTCAAGTTCCATGCTGATGCAGCCCTGGCTATACACGAGTAGATTCAATCTAATACTAATTAGTTATGTTCAAAAGGAAGGAACCCTCGCAAGAGTGCTCTTGCTCAGAGAGTAGGAGTGAAAAAGGGGTTGACCCTACAAACTCCAGGACCTGGGTCCGAATGTCAATATAGAAAACAGTGGTCCTGGTTAAGTTACAATTTATATGCAATGTTCAATATCTAACGCATCTAAATAACACCCACCATAGATTCATTTATCATACAGTAGAAATAGTATGTATACATTTAGACCAAGTGTATATTTTGTATGCATTTATTTATGCATAGTTCATATTGACGCAATATTACTTTTGCGAGCTTTGAGCTTATATCCAAGAACATGAATAACACATAAAAACTAAAATGCAATTATATAGTCATTACATTTCAATGTGCTCTCAGAAGAAAAGGAAGGGGAAATGTGCAAGTTGTGAGGGACCGGGTAAAGGTGGTGTGACTGGTTCAAGAACATCACGTAGAAATCAAGATGCCTTTACAATCATTATGTACATGGTTCCAAAAATGCATCTGACATAGGTTAAAATTCATTAATTTCTTTATATCCTATGTCGTGCTAGAGTAGCGCGGTCTACGTTTCGACCCCCAAAGAACGCTGTACGGGTGACTGTTGCCTCATGATGGGGTCTTCATCAGGACTGAGAGTTGTGAGAGCCTACAAAAATAATAAGGGAATCCATTACCTATTTAAAGTGGATTGGTGGGTGGGCTAAGTTCAGTTAGTATTAAGTAACGAATTACTTGGTATTTACATACATCATCTGGACGGTAGGAATCTTTGCCCTCTGGGAGTGGGCCAGGTGGCGCTCCTGCGAAATCTGTAAGGAAATTAATGAAGACTGAAAATCAGTCACTAGCTAGCTAAGGCTGCTAGATAAAGAAAGGCTCATGGCTGAAAGGGGAACTTACTTGCGGAACTGCTCCTGAAAAATATAGGCAGGTTGCTCCAGGCTTACGTCCTGTTATTCTTTGTTATTAGGCGCGCTGTGTGGAAAGACATTCAAAAAATGAATACCCACACTGATAGTTGACTATTATTCATTCACAAGAAAAGACAAATGGCAGTTAACTGCCCTGGGAATACGATCAAGGGCGTTGGATTAATGAGATACCTTGTTTAAAAACCAAATGATTACAGAGCGCCTGGACGCGCTGAGTACATATGAATTAAAAACGGGCCTCAATCTAAGGAAATGACACGAAAGTGTCGTCTAGTATTTGAAAAAAGTAAGCGATTTATTATCAGTCGTGCACGCTGGTGTTTCAGTAATCAGAGGCGGATGGCAGCATGACTTACTTGGAACGTGCCGTCCATGGTCCGACCTCTGGGGTTCTGAGCTGGAAATGAGCAACTCGCGGTGCAGCCGCTGGATGACAATCAAGTTGGAGGCTCGACTTCAAAGGGCCAATCATTACAGAGACAGGGCATGAAATGCCGGGCTTTTCTAACGCGTCCTGCGTGAGGGAGGGACTCTCTACAAAGAGCATTATGTAGAGCGGAGGGCGAAGGGGGAAAGTCTGCAAAGTGTCTTTTTTATTAAAAGCGGTAGAAATGCTACCGTGGTGATCACCCCTATTGACAAATGGGTGTATGCAAACCCGGGCTGATTTCAATGTGACTGCATTTGTAAATCAACTACAAATAATGCATTGGTTAATAACAAGAAGCAGGGTTAACACAAATCGAAATTATACATGTGAAAACTATTGTTCATTGTTAAATGGCATTCAAATCACAGTTAAAATACCTCTCTTCCCATTAGATGGTGTAAGTTTAGTTGCCACTAAATGCTGGCCCAGTGTTAGCGGCCACTTAGAATTGTATCAATTTATCATATGCAGAGACAGAGTTTATGGCCATGGGGTCCCATAACGGAACATGGTTGGTTGCTCGGGATATTTTGCCATTTGGCAGGAGATCAGTCTGGGTTTAGTCCGGCCATTTGTGCATAGTTAGCATCCATTTCATTGAGTCCATGGCTCACCGTTTTAAATAGGTACATCCATTTGCATTCTCTAATGTTCATTATAGAGTTCACATTCCCCCCACGTGGTCCCAGGGAGATTTTTTCCAGGACTAACCATCTCATTGATTCTGGGGTGTGGTTATGTTCCTTGAAGTGTTCCACAAGAGGTGCTCCAACTGTAGAGCATCGGATTCTGCTGGAGTGCTGAAAGATTCTATTCTTTACTTTCTGTTTGGTCTGGCCGACGTACATCAAATTCTCAAAGCGGAGATCGAGAGCCACGCAGCATTTGCAGATGCGAAAAACACTCTTGAGAAATTGCACAAAACTTTAAAAGATTTTGACGTGGAAACCCAAACCAAAAAATTGGAGAAACTTGCCAAGGACATCCAGTACTACGACCGAAAAAAGACATATCCTTATCTACAACCTGATTATTACAGACAAGATAACCAAGGTCGCTTTCAAAACAGAGGACGTGGGGGATTCAGAGGTAGAAGATTTACCAACTTCTCGGATTCATCATATAGTGGAGACAGTGAGAACGAGGGCAATCAACCAGGTGGCAATTACAATCAGCAAGATCAATGGTACCAACCCCCCCAGCAACACATGAGTGGACCCCAATCGCCTTTTTTAGGAGATACCCAATGGCGACCACCGCTTTTAATAAAAAAGACACTTTGCAGACTTTCCCCCTTCGCCCTCCGCTCTACATAATGCTCTTTGTAGAGAGTCCCTCCCTCACGCAGGACGCGTTAGAAAAGCCCGGCATTTCATGCCCTGTCTCTGTAATGATTGGCCCTTTGAAGTCGAGCCTCCAACTTGATTGTCATCCAGCGGCTGCACCGCGAGTTGCTCATTTCCAGCTCAGAACCCCAGAGGTCGGACCATGGACGGCACGTTCCAAGTAAGTCATGCTGCCATCCGCCTCTGATTACTGAAACACCAGCGTGCACGACTGATAATAAATCGCTTACTTTTTTCAAATACTAGACGACACTTTCATGTCATTTCCTTAGATTGAGGCCCGTTTTTAATTCATATGTACTCAGCGCGTCCAGGCGCTCTGTAATCATTTGGTTTTTAAACAAGGTATCTCATTAATCCAACGCCCTTGATCGTATTCCCAGGGCAGTTAACTGCCATTTGTCTTTTCTTGTGAATGAATAATAGTCAACTATCAGTGTGGGTATTCATTTTTTGAATGTCTTTCCACACAGCGCGCCTAATAACAAAGAATAACAGGACGTAAGCCTGGAGCAACCTGCCTATATTTTTCAGGAGCAGTTCCGCAAGTAAGTTCCCCTTTCAGCCATGAGCCTTTCTTTATCTAGCAGCCTTAGCTAGCTAGTGACTGATTTTCAGTCTTCATTAATTTCCTTACAGATTTCGCAGGAGCGCCACCTGGCCCACTCCCAGACGGCAAAGATTCCTACCGTCCAGATGATGTATGTAAATACCAAGTAATTCGTTACTTAATACTAACTGAACTTAGCCCACCCACCAATCCACTTTAAATAGGTAATGGATTCCCTTATTATTTTTGTAGGCTCTCACAACTCTCAGTCCTGATGAAGACCCCATCATGAGGCAACAGTCACCCGTACAGCGTTCTTTGGGGGTCGAAACGTAGACCGCGCTACTCTAGCACGACATAGGATATAAAGAAATTAATGAATTTTAACCTATGTCAGATGCATTTTTGGAACCATGTACATAATGATTGTAAAGGCATCTTGATTTCTACGTGATGTTCTTGAACCAGTCACACCACCTTTACCCGGTCCCTCACAACTTGCACATTTCCCCTTCCTTTTCTTCTGAGAGCACATTGAAATGTAATGACTATATAATTGCATTTTAGTTTTTATGTGTTATTCATGTTCTTGGATATAAGCTCAAAGCTCGCAAAAGTAATATTGCGTCAATATGAACTATGCATAAATAAATGCATACAAAATATACACTTGGTCTAAATGTATACATACTATTTCTACTGTATGATAAATGAATCTATGGTGGGTGTTATTTAGATGCGTTAGATATTGAACATTGCATATAAATTGTAACTTAACCAGGACCACTGTTTTCTATATTGACATTCGGACCCAGGTCCTGGAGTTTGTAGGGTCAACCCCTTTTTCACTCCTACTCACTTATTTTGGAAGACCTAAAGGAATGGTCAGACAATCTCAATCTCATTCCAATGAACCAAACAG
Source organism: Lissotriton vulgaris (assembly GCF_964263255.1). Classification (NCBI taxonomy): domain Eukaryota; kingdom Metazoa; phylum Chordata; class Amphibia; order Caudata; family Salamandridae; genus Lissotriton; species Lissotriton vulgaris. The sequence goes on from NC_141699.1 coordinate 652,595,076, forward strand.
GCTTCAGGCAAGGAATAGGGACGATATCTAATATCCTAGCCTTATCACTAATAGCAAACAAATGTAAGCAGAGGAAAGAACAACTTTACCTCTGCTTAATAGACCTAAAGGCAGCATTCAATAGTTTAGACCGTCACCTCCTTTGGAAAAAACTGCGAGTCTGGAACATCCCCGAAAGGTTATTACAAGGACTACTGCAATTCTACTCTAATACATGGATTAGGGGGGGCGTGGCCAAGATGGCGGCGTGAGCAGACGTGCCTCGCCGAGCTCCCGCCGCCGGCCGCTGATTTTAGCACATTTTCAGCGTGTGCCCGGCTGCAACTGACCCTCGAGGACCATCCAGCGCAAGCAGAGGGGCAGCGACGACCTTTGGGCCGGCCGAGTGTCCAGAGCCAGCCTGATTCCCGCCGCGAGTGCGGCGCCGCCGGCGGCCTAGTGCGCTCCCGAGCCCTAGCTGGAGGTGAGAGCGAGGCCGAGGTGGGTGGAGCCTCGGAGCCGCCCGGAGTCCCTTGAAATCGGCGGTGGCAGGTCCGGCCCGCGCGGAGCTGCGCGAGGCCTCCCACAGCGTCCTGCGGGGGCTTCTGCGGACCTGCAGCACACCCGAGGCAGCGGAGCGACCCCCGACCGGCTCGCCGCCGGCCCGCGCCTGAGGACCCAGCAGCGGCATCTTTCATGCAGAGGTGAGGCCTCGGGGAGACGCGTGTCCCTAGCGCGAGGAGGACTCGCAGCAGCGGAGTGGAGGCACGGGGGGGGTAGGACAGTAGCAGCGGGCCCCCCCCTTCTCCCTGCAGAGCTCCCGCTTCCCGCCTGCCCTGCGGGGGTGAACCTCGGCGCACTGCAGCGGCCGGGGCCGAGCGCCACGCGCCGCGACACGGAGGATCCGGGGGGCGCCAGGAAGCTACAGTACTTGGCCCGGTGTCGGCCCGGAGAGCCCGGAAGACCCCAAGGGGGCGAAACACAGAGCGGGGGTGCGCGGAGTGGGGAAGTCAGGCGTTTCCCCCCCCCCCCCCCCCCCCAGCAGGCCTGCCCCTGCAGGACTACACCCACGTGCCTCGTCCCCCAGGCGGGGCGCCCGGCCTGTCGTGGCGGAGTGAACCCCAGAGCACCTACACCGGCAGCCACGCTCCCCCACGGCAATCCCTGCGGAGGTGTAGGAACCTAAGGGACGTGAGGAGGCCCAGCTAAATTGCTACGCTCTTGGCCCTGGAGGCGGAGGGCGACCCGTGGCAGACGCCATCTTGGCGGCTCCCTAGCTGACTTTTCCCGCCCTGACCGTTGGAACTTTTCCTGTGCCCCGGCCGCGCCCTGTGGCGCTGCGCTGCCCGCCTGGATCTTGGGGACCGCGGGGTATCGCCTCCACGACTCTAGCCTCGCAGACCCGAATTTGCGTCCAGAGGACCAGGGATTTGCCGCGCAGCCGACGGAGGGGCGACCTTGAAGGCCCTGCGGCACGATGTCCGGCGGAAGGCCCAGGAAGGACCGCTCCATCAAGGACCTCTTCGCCCCCCCTACCACAGGGAAGCGGGGCGGCCCCACAGGCGCTTCCCCCCGAACAGACACGGACAAGAAGGGGGGGGCCTCATCGCCCCACGAGGAGGCCGATCCCGAAGCTCCAGTCACGCGGTCCTTCTTGGAGTCCCTGTTCTCTAGCCTGCGGGAAGACATCCATGCCCTGAAAAAGGAGCTACAGGATGAGATCAAGGAGGTCCGCCGTGACACCGACGCCATAGGGGAGAGAGTGGCAGACCTGGAGACCAAAAGTGACACGCGTGACGCCGAAATAGAAGCCCTGCGCCAGGAACTGGCCCGCATCCACGACCAGCAAGTGGACCTCCAGACGCACGCCGAGGACTTAGAAAACCGCTCCCGGCGGCATAATATCCGGATCAGAGGTGTGAAACTGTCCCCAGACACGGAAGACCTCTTCCAGTTCACCCAGGGCCTCTTCAATCACATCTTGGGCCGTCAGGGGGATGCCCCCCTCCACCTGGACAGAGCCCACCGGACGGGCCCGCCGAGGGCCAATGCAACAAACCCGCCAGACATCCTAGTGTGCGTGCAAGACTACAAGACGAAGGAGGAAATCCTGCACAAAGCTCGCCACATGGAGAAGATTTCCTTCGGCGGGCATTCCCCGGTGCTCTACCAAGATCTGGCTGCACTGACTTTGGAGAAGAGACGCACCTTCCGCCCGGTAACGGCGGAGTTGAGACAGCGCAACATCTCCTACAGCTGGGGGCACCCCTTCCGTCTGATGTTTCGGCTGGGCGATGTCCTACACCAGCCACGCACTCTTCGGGAGGCCTGCCAGGTGCTGGGGCTGGACGAACCGAGGGCTGAGGACGAGCCACCTGGAGCCAAATCATCTAACGAAGCGGGACCAGGCCGCTGGCAGCAGCAGCGGCGCAGACGCAGGCCGCGACGCCCAGCGGACACGGAGATAGAGGAGGGGCGGAGGTCTGCGGTGGAAACTGTGGCACAGGGCCTGGCGCCCACGAACAATGGCTGACCGAAGGGAGGGCAACGCACTGGTGGTTCTGGAGTTGGTCAAGCTGGGCTCTGCTAGCCCGGCGGCGGGGGCCCGTGCAACGCACCCCCTGTCCTTTCCTACTGATGACATTGACGTTCTACCGGCATTGGTGCGCTCAGAGTGCACGGACCTGCTTGCGACGTCGCCACTGCTCCCATTCTACGGACTTATTTCACCACGGGTCCAGCGGCCATGGGGCTGGACCTGGGACAATGATAGACCATGTTTCTTTGCTTGTTGGGGAGAGGGGTTGGGGGGGGTTACGGGTGGGGGGAGTTGAGCGGGGGGAGTTTGCACTGCAGAGGGGGGGGGTTCAGGCGAGACACTTGTCCCGATTGGGGGGGCAGGTTGAAGTTGGGGGTTCTCGGGGGGAGAGGGGGGAGGGGCGGGGGGGTTCTCCTTGTCCAGGGCCTTTCGCAGTCAAATGGCGCTCTGCCGCGACCCCTAGCGCAGTGTTGTGTGGCGGTCCGCGGGCCTACGATCCCGGCCGCGGGGTAGACTTGGCTTCCCTGACACGACCCCTGCCATGCCGCGACACCTTGTAGTGCTCACGCTTAATGTGCGGGGTCTCAACAGCCCGAACAAACGCAGGGCGATATTGTCCTACCTCGAGCGCTCCAAGGCGGATATCTGCCTGCTTCAGGAAACACACCTTGTGCGCAGCGACCAGCATAGACTCAAATCCCGCGCGTTCCCATGGCAGTTCTTCTCCTCTTCCCCGAAGAAGACCGCGGGGGTGGCGATCCTTGTGGCTAAATCCTTTGAGGGGAAAGTCCTCCAGAAAGAGGCCGAAGTAAGAGGGCGGCTCCTACTCTATAGCTTCCTAATAGCGGGCCACACCTTGCTAGTGGGTTCTGTTTATGGCCCGAACGAGGGCCAGGAGAAATTCCTGCACACGGCTCTAGAGACCGCTACAGCCACCACACACACTCATCTGCTACTGGGGGGGGACCTCAACATTGTCTTTCATAACACAGCGGATCGCTCGGGTCAGAGGTCCGGTCAGGTTGGGGCGCTCACAGCGGCGGGTCACGCGCATCTGTCGGACCTGGGTCTCATCGACCTCTGGCGGCACGCATACCCCCAAACTACCGCCTACACGTACTACTCGGCGGCGCATAAAACATACGCAAGGCTGGACTACTTTCTGGGCTCCTCACAGCTGGCGCTACAAGTGGAGAGCGTGGAGATTCTGCCAGCCTCGCTCTCGGACCACTCCCCGGTGGTAGCGAAGCTTCGGGTAGGAACGATGCCGACTCCACAGCGGCACTGGAGGCTGCGGGACGGTCTCCTGCACTCGGCTGACACCCAAGCTCGGCTCTCGTCGGCGATTACCCATTTTCTGGAGCACAACGCCAATGATGACACTACCAAAGCGACTCAATGGGCAGCCCTCAAGGCGGTCCTACGCGGGGAAATCATCTCCGTCGCCACGGCCAACAACAAAGAGAGGGAGCTGAAACGCGCCGAACTCTCTCAGCGCGTGGCGGAATTGGAACAGATGCACCAACGCACCGGGGCGGCCAGAGCGTGGCGTCAACTATGCGCCGAGCGGAAAATGCTAGCTGCCCTGGACCAAGACGTAGCGGAATACGCCGCGATGCGCCTTAAACACGTCTACTACACCGGCGGCGACCGCTGTGGAAGGCTGCTGGCGAGTAGGCTTCGGGCGCAAACCCAGAGGCAACAGGTGCGCTCGCTCCGGTTGCCCAGTGGTGACTTGGTCACGGAAAACGCAGCGATTGCGACGGCCTTTGGCAACTTCTATGCGGCACTATATGATGCGGATCGCTTAGACCCGGATGCCGGTCTGGCCTACGTACGGGGGGCGGACCTCCCCACCCTCACCCGGGCCCAGGCGGACTTCCTGGAGCGGCCCATATCCCTGGAAGAGGTCATCTCGGCCATTGCCCGCCTCAAGGTCGGGAAATCCCCGGGACCCGACGGTTACACCGCGGCGTTTTACAAGACCTTTTGCCAACAGCTTGCCCCTCTCTTGCGTGACCTGTTCAACACGTTTGACTCGCCTGGCGCCATACACCCGGACTTGCTGGAGGCGTCGATCTCTGTTATTCCCAAGCCCGGTCGGGACCCGGCAGTCTGCGGCTCCTACAGACCCATATCGCTACTGAATGTAGACCTGAAGCTCTACACTGGCATACTAGCGAGCCGCATCGCCCCATATATGCAGCAACTGATAGATCCCGACCAAGCGGGCTTTATCCCCCAACGGCAGACCAGCGACAACACCAAGCGGGTGCTGCACCTCATTGAAGCCGGATCGCGCACTAAACCCGGCTGCATGCTGCTCACCATTGATGCGGAGAAGGCCTTCGACAGAGTGCACTGGCCATACCTCAACCAGGCCCTCCGTCACTTCGGATTCGGAGAGAAACTCCGCCATCGCATCTTCAATTGCTACCGCCGGCCCAACGCCGCGGTACGGGTGAACGGGCACACCTCCCCGAGATTCGACATCGGCAGGGGTACGCGCCAGGGATGCCCGCTGTCACCGCTCCTATTCGCACTATACATGGAGCCGATGGCCCAGAGGGTGCGACAGCATGCTCACATCTCAGGTATCAAATTCGGGGCCGACACGCATAAGATCAGCCTGTACGCTGACGACGTCTTGCTGTCCCTCACCGACCCGATACGATCCCTGCGCGCTCTCTTCGTGGAGCTGCACACCTTCGCCCTGGCCTCGGGTTTCAAGATCAACGAAGCCAAATCTTAGGCTTTGAATGTTTCGCTGAGCCCGGATGTGGTGGCCGAGATTAAATCGGAATTCCAGATCCAATGGTCGGGCACAACCGTCCCATACTTGGGCGTTCGCCTGGCTCCTACGGTCCGAGACACTACGCGGACCAACTACGAGGCCCTCACTCGCAAGATCCGGGAGCAGCTACGGCGCTGGAAGCCACTCACGCTGTCGTGGTTGGGAAGAATTGCCGCAGTCAAAATGACACTACTCCCGCAGATTCTGTACCTGTTCCAGACGCTCCCCCTGGACCCCCCGACGGGTTGGCTCCAGCAAACGCAATCGGAACTGTCACGGTTCATCTGGAACGGCCGACGACCCAGGTTCAAGCACACCCTCGCCACTCTACCCCCCGCGAACGGAGGAGTCGGGGTGCCAGACCTCACACTGTATTTCCAGGCAGCCCAATTGCGCACCTTTGTGGAATGGTTCCAGCTAGAGTCCGGTAAGCACTGGCTCTTCCTCGACCAGGCAGTAGCCGGCCGTACCCTCCAGGGCGTGCCCTTCCTCCCGCGCCGACACCGCCCTCGCAACTTGTATGCCTCTGCAATCACCGGCACAGCCCTGCGAGTGTGGGATAGAGTGGCCGTGTCCAAGGGGCTGACTACCTTCCCCTCACCCATGACTCCTATCTTTGAGAACCCCGACTTCACCCCGGGCCTGGACGCCGGCACGTTCACGACGTGGCGGACGACACCCTGTCGCGCGGCGGGACACATGTTCGACCTTAAGGGCGTACTGTCGTTCCAGCAGGTCAAGGCGGATTACGGCGTGGCCGAATCAGAACGCTTGCAGTACCTGCAGGTACGCCACTGGGTGCTCCACCCCACGGTCCAGCCCGGAGCCCAACGGCACCTCACGCCTTATGAGCGATGGCTGCTGACGCGCACCTCCGACAAGAAGCTGATATCGGATCTCTACCAGCAGCTGCTGCTCACGCAGGCACACACATACAATGCAGGCCAGGTCCGATGGGAGAGGGACTTGGGGAGGCAGCTCACTAGGAAGGAATGGGAAGGGATATACCATAGAGCCAGGCACTCGGCACACCACACTGGTCTTACCGAGACCCTGACGAAGGTAGCAACATACTGGTACCACACCCCTGAGAGACTTCACCAATGGGATGCCCGAATCAGTGACAGATGCTGGAGGGGTTGTGGGGAACTAGGGACACTGGAACATCTGCTCTGGAGCTGTAAGGCGCTGCGCCCCTACTGGGACCCTATTCTGGATCTTATAGATGCACACCTAGACACACAACTGCCGCGCTTCCCTGCGTACATCCTGCTGGGCCTCCCAAACGCCCTCATGTATCCTCTGAAATCCTGGCGCGGGCGCCTGATCGCGCTTGCACTTGGGGCTGCAGTCCAGAATATAGTGGCGCACTGGAGGGCGACCCAGGCTCCGCAGCAGTTGGGGTGGCTTCACCGTCTGTGGGCAATCCTGGGAATGGAGAAGCTGTCGCTGGCGGCAGCGGGGAGGGGGGCGGACTTTGCGGAACTTTGGCAGCCATTCCTCGCCTTGCTTACTGGTGAGTTCCGGGAGGTGAGCTGTCCACGCTACCTGCGACTGCTCCGCTTGGCGGAAACGCCCCTCCCGGACCCCAAACCACACGCTCGCAAGCGCACAGGCCCTGCGCGCGTGGCATCCACTGACTGTTGAGAGGGGTTCCCGACCTGTAGCTAGAGCCCGGAAATGGACAAGGAGAGGGGTGGGGCGGGGGGGGGGTGGGCTGTGGGGTTGTTTACAGTTCTTTGATTCTCGTTTCCTTGCAATGTACTAGCACTGCTCAGCTTGCACCGTTGTAGCACCTCTTAAGACGCGGCCGGCCCTTTTTGGGTTGTAGGCGGCTTGCTGTGTTAATGAGAAGACTTCTCCGCTGGCCCTAGGCGGGGTGTCCGCGAGGCCACTGATTTCGGCCTCCCTGAACTGGTTACGGCCATTGCAGAATTGGATGGGGTGCATTTTTTGCTTATGCTCAATAAAATATTTAATACATAATACATGGATTAGAATCAATATAGGAGATGGCACCAGACTATCAAGAAAGCTGAGTATGACTAAAGACCTCAAACAAGGTAGCGTATTGGCCCCACATCTTTTCAGTTTGGTCATGTCCGACCGCGTTATTTGCCGTCCGCCGAAACTCAGTAAGCTAGTACTCACACATCTCTCGTACGCCGACGATGTGGTGTTAATGAGTCTAACTAAGATCGGTCTTCAAAAAGTTTTAAATGAAATGTCAGATTACATCTCATCTAACAAATTAGAAATAAAGATACCAAAAACAATGTTGATTGGAAATCACCGGAGAAGCAAGCTGAACATCTGGCTCAATGGCAACCATTCAGAGGATTAAAAAAACTATAAATACTTGGGATTTTATACAGACAATTTGCAAAATCTTTTAGAGCAAAAAACATATATGGCACAGAGAACCAGTGCTCTCACATTTGCATTCAGTCAGCTGGCAAAAAAGCTGAATGGCCCATCATATAAACCACTGTTAGCTGTGATAGCGGCGAAAATCCTCCCCAACGATAACATACGCCAGTACCGCCTTTCATAGTAAAGACTGAGAGCTTCTAAACCAACTAATAGTTTCAATATATAAAAAAGTTTTTCAGTTACACCAGTCAGCTTCTCCAGCACAGGTTCGTCTTGAATTCGGCCTCACAAACGAAACTATAGGGAGAAAGTATACCACAGTAAAGTTTTGGTATTGGCTGAAACTGAGCGAGGCCACCTCACCAATTAACAAAGCCCTTTGGACTGAAGTAGACGATGACAGGAAATCACCTTATAATCAATACTTTCACAAATCTTTGTCAATAACCTCTACAACCGACTTATGGAACAAAAACCTGCCATATCAGTCCTTCAAACAAGCAATAAATAAAGTTGTAAAAATTCATTCATTACAGTTCGGTAAAAACATCTTCAGGTTAAGGTCTCACAGTTGGATGGTGATTAATAATTACAAGTCACTTGTACCAGCCACTTACTTGAATATGACATTCTCTATTTTTCTGAAAAGACAATTAATGGCAATACGGTTCGGAAAATTACCATCAACAGCGGATCAGCCTACCTGGGTACACATAGGGCCAAAATCATGTTGACTCTGCGGTTACCACAAAGAGGACTTTATCCATATAATCTGTATATGCAACAAACTCGACAATGCATGAGTCACCTTACTCAGACCAATTTTTATCGCTAGAGGCATCAGGTCCTGTAGAACTGCAATATTCGTGTGCCTAAATCCTTCGGACCCACATCTGAACTATTAATTGATTAAATTCCTTAAGGTCTTTGACCAGGCCCTTAAAACTGATTTTAAAAAAAGTGACACCGAAGGTGATAACGCTTGAAAAAAAATTAAGAAAAATATATATATATATATTTTTGTTTGTTAATAGGGCTTGTACTTCGGATGTGTAAATGGACAAGACTTTGACTAATAATTTTTAACCATGTATGATATTTTATGAGCTTCTTATCGATGTAAAGTGCACTTTCTTTTTTTTTAAATATCTTTTTAAATGTCTTACGTTGTTAAGGTTTTAATTGACCAAACAATAAAAAATATACTTGCTTACTTAAAGAGTTGGTGTCAGATACCGGAGTATCTGCTACTTCCCTGGACAATATCGAGATGGAAGGCTCTCAGCTGTGCCCATTCTTCTCGTCGACGCTGTGGTGAAGCACTGCCCTCAAGCTCCGTGTTACCCACCAGAGGTGTCTCCAAGCGAATCCGCTGGTGCTCAGGAGTGTATCCGGCAAACCAGCCACTGGTGATCCCAGAAGCGCACCTCTGCGTGTTCCTCTTCCTTCTATGCTCTGGAGAGCAAGCCGTGACCCTGCCTTCCGTGCTCCCAGAGGCACAGTTCTCCTTTGGCTAACGGGCTACCAGTGCACGCTCAGGAGAGCGGTGCACTCATGATATTTGTTTTGCTGTTTTATCACTCGCCTAGTGTTTCGAGTTCTCACAACAGACAGCAGCTATTCCTTTTGTTTTTGGTGATTTTGAATGACTGTGCAGGAGTGCTAGTTATTCTTTTGCTGATTTTGCGGGTTGTACGGTGGTTGTGCAGGAGAGCAATTCCCTACCTCACTGCATCTCCAGTAAGGCTCTTTACACTCCCCTAGGGTGCCCGCGACAGGGTACCAACCTCGCATACCTGGACGGAACGTTTTTCGAGACTATGACACAGCTAAGTACTATTAGCTTCCTATACTGCTTTTATCTCTGTTTCAAAACTCTATCCTGTGGCAGTTGCTATGTATTTTGAATGTAAGTAAACCTTGATTGGATGTGCACAAACTGACACCCTGCATTAGAACACAATAGGTGTGTAATCATTGTTCGTTTTGTCTTTTACACAGAACACATTGGCACTACTACATGTCCCAGGAAGAATAGGACCGCGTCTGCCTCACTTCTGTGGATGATGCTATCTCCTTCCTCAAGGCTGATTTCTTTTTTTTTCTTTTATCCCTTTTTTCCCCTTTCCCCAAAATGGTGTCTGCTGAGCGAGTTGTGCATCATTCACTCCCCCCAGTAGACACCATCGTGGGGAAAAGGGTTATTGTGCATCGTACATCGCCCGTGCTGGTCGCTTGCTTCAGGTTAGTGGTTTGAATCTGACTATCTTACATCCAGGAAGCTGCTTCACAAACACAAGTGGCAGAGGAGGCATAGTGACTCCTTCAGGCATCATTCATTACATGGTTAGTCACCTAGACATTCGCCGACACCATCTGAGTTTTCTTCAGGTCCCAAACTAGTTAAGGTCAAAGACATGGCTCCTGTGGCATTATTGGGCCTGCGGCGATGCTGACTCCTTCTCTGCTTCATGAACGCGTTCTGAGACCCCACATCTCTGAGACCCCACGTCCGACAAGCTTATCCTGCATTTCCGACTCAGTGATCATGCCCTTTATGTTTTTTCAAATGCTGTGTTTGACATTTTCAGAAGGACGAAACCAAGTCGAGTCCCCCCGGAGTGACTCTTGGAGAGACCTCTAGGTGTGCCTTTCAGACCTTTGCAACAGGTATTTCATCAGTGCCATTCACTCCCTTCCTGCCTCAACCTCTGGTGCCGCGGGCTTTGCCGACAACACATCTTCCGAAGCCGGTACCACTCCGGCTCTCCCAACATCTATTCCTCTACCACCAACGGAATTGCCGTCTCAGAGCCAGACGACGCAGGTCCCTTAACGGGACCATACTCTTCTTGAGCCTGGAACCCCTGTAGGTAACTTACAGAGGCCCAAAAATTACTGGAGGAGCATCAGTACACGGAGGGCCAGGCAGCTGGGTTAGGACAAAATAGCAAGATATTTCACTTTATGTTTGTTGTTGTCTCATACCCCCTGGAAATTGCAGATATGACACTGATGATAACACTGCACTGTTAATGCCACTTCTTGCCACAGGCTCTGATTTCCAAGCTTTAAGAGACTCACACGGGATGGATACCTCCTCTTGATTTGGAAATGGAGAGCCCTTGGGGAAACTGTCCTCCTGAGGTGACCGCATACTATATTGTGGTTGGCAAGGCTGAAAGGGTTTGCAGCTTCCTCTCATAACTGCTGAGACCAATGGAACTGCTTGCTTAACCAGTCATCTGAACCTCTTGTCCCCAGGCACTCTAAGGCCATGTACTGGCTGCGTGGGAGAAGACAGCATCATCCCCTGCAGTTAGCAGACAGGTGATCAGGTATTACAGACTCGCACCTGGTGATCCATCATTTTTGCCATCTCATATATCCACAAGAGTTTAGTTGTGCTGGCCTCATGCTCGTCCAAACAATCACCTGGATCATTCCTTGCAGCTCCAGGAGTCAGAGAAGCAAAAAATCTATAGGCTTTTACCAATACCATGTTGTCAGTGGAGATTCTGGCACTGAAGCCCATAAAGGCAAATTGCCTATTGAAGCCCTGCCCTAATGCATTATGGGACTACGTGAGCTGGTGTGAGATTTGCATACCACATTGAGATAGAATTTGAGATTAAATACTGCAGACTCAGTGGCAAGATCAATGTGGGTACTCTGTAGCCTTTGCTGCCATGCTTGGCTTCATTTTTCACGCTTTTCTCTAACTGTCCAACCTGCATTGATGGTTCCACCCATTGATGGATACAGACTGTTTGGTGAAATAGTCAACTCTGCTCTTGAGAGATTCAAAACAAGCATGGTACCTGCTTGGTCCCTAGGACTCCAACCCTCTCAAGGAAGCTATAAACAGTTTCAGAAATTTCGGGGCTTTGTACAAGGCTTTAATTTCTGACAGAGGCAATCAACACAGACCCAGCAGTAGAAGTAAACACACTACTTGGGCATTACAGGAGCTGAGGCAAAGGCAGAGGCTGCACCATTCCGCAAACATCGTTCTCCTCCCCCTCCTCCATTTTTCCTTGTCCTACCTGGGGAAACGGTTTTAGTTCACCCTTGTCGATGTATATGAGGCCAATGAGAGTTTGGGTGCCCTCCTTTCTACATTCCTTAATAATAATAATAATAATACTGGATTTTATAGAGCGCGAACAGCTACCTCGCTTGGAGGTGTCCCGGCGCTAGTAGAACACAGATGACCTGGGGCTAAAGATAGGAAAGCTAGCGGGGTTGGGTGAAAAGCCAAGTTTTCAGCAGTTTCTTGAAGCAGGGTTCAGAAGGGGCCTGTTGGATTTCTTGTGGCAGGGTGTTACACAGGGCGGAGACGTTTGCCGAAAAAGTCCGACCGCCTAGTCGAGCCTTTTTCGTGCGCGGGACTGCCAATTGAACACGGCAATTGGACCGCAATGCGCGGGTTTGGGAGTATCTCGGGAGGCGGTTTTTCAGGTATTCTGGACAGGAGCCATGCAGAGATCTAAACGCCAGCGTTAGTGCTTTAAATTTTATTCTGCTGGCAACTGGCAGCCAGTGCAGGGATCGAAGATGCGGAGAGACTGACTGCTTGAGTGGGATTCGCAGTAGCAGTCTCGCAGCCGCATTTTGAACTACCTGAAGCTTTTGTGTCAGGTATTTTGGTAGGCCTAGGTAGAGTCCGTTGGCATAATACAGCCGTGATTTAACAGTAGCATGGATAACCGTTTTTCGGCAGCTCTCCGGGAGGAGTCTCAGGATTTTTCGGAGATTTCTCAGCTTGCTCAGGCAGCAGCCGGCGACTTGTTGGATATGGGAAGTAAAGGACATGCTATCATCCCATCTCACCCCAAGATTTTTTGCCGTGTGACTGGGTGAGGGGGCAGGGCCCATCTCCGTCGGCCACCAAAGTTCTGAGGCGGGGGTGGGACCCTTGCCAAAGAAGATAACTTCAGTCTTATTGGCATTTAGTTTTAATTTATTTGTGTTCATCCAATGTGCTATATCTTGGAGACAGCCTTTGAAGTTTGAAAAGGACTCTTGCGTCATCTCAGAATACGGAAATACCAACTGGGTGTCGTCGGCATACGAGATTGCCTTGACACCCCAGTTGGCAATTAACGTAAAGAGAGGAGCAAGGTAGATGTTGAACAAAAGGGGGCTGAGGGCCGACCCTTGCGGAACTCCACAGCTGAGGGTCTTGGGTGCCGAAGAGATCGTCCCAAGTGCCACCTTCTGAGTTCTCTGGGACAGATAGGAGTGTATCCAACTCAGCGCCCTATCCTGAATACCTATCTCAGCCAATCGGCTGAGTAGTCTTGCGTGGTCCACCGTATCGAAGGCGGCCGACAGATCCAGGAGTACCAGCATTGCTGAGTTACCTGCATCCATCGACCACCTTACTGACTCGGCTACCTCAATAAGCACTGTTTCCGTGCTAAAGCCGGGTCGGAAGCCAGACTGTGTTTCATGTAGGATTTTGTTTACTTCTACAAATTTGCTCAGTTGGCGCTGTATGACTTTCTCCAACATTTTTCCCGGGGCAGCTAATAGAGATATTGGGCGGAGATTAGTGAGGTCTTCTGGATCCCCATTAGGTTTTTTCTTTAGGGGTAGGAGAGTAGCATGTTTCCAGACGTCCGGAAATGTGCCCGAAGCAATGGAAGAGTTCGAGATATGTTGAAGTGTGGGAGCTACAAAGTCAGTTATAGAGCTCCATAATTTAGCTGGGCAAGGGTCGTCAGGGGAACCAGATTTGCATCGGATAAGTTCTTGCCTTACTTCACTCAGGGGAATGTTCATGAACTGGGTGAAGGTCTCACCTGGCTCGCCATTACTCGCAAGGTCCTGTTTCACTGTTTTTATTACTGGTCCAAAAGAGTCGTACACCTTTTTAATTTTTTGGTCAAAGAACTCGGAAATTTGCTCGCATAGCGTAACTGTTGGTGCAACCTCCCTCTTAATGCACTTTGGTTTAAAAAACGACTGTACCACTTTGAAGATCTGTTAACTTGACTGTTCTGCCTGTAGAATCGAATCCGCATAAAAGCGTTTTTGACTTTTTCTGATAGCTTTCCGTAGTTTTTTGGAGGCTTCCTTATACCTTGTTCTTTCTTCCAGGCCATAATTTGCTCTCCAGAGTCTCTCCAGCTTTTTACAAGCTGCTTTCTCTTTCCTTAGTTCCTGCGAGAACCAGGGAGCTGAGGGAGAGTCTCTTTTTGATAGTGCTCGGGAGGCTGGCGCAATGGAGGAGACCATTTTTCCGACCCACTCATTGAGGAGTTGAGCATCAATATTGGCATTGTTTGTCAAAGATGGGGTGGTTTGTGCCAAGACAGGGCCCATAGTATCGGGGGTCAGCTTTTTCCATTGCCTCTTCAGGAAGTAACATTTGCTAGAGGCAGGAATGTCATACACCATATTCAGTGTGAATGGGACAAGTGAGTCCTTGAAGACCATACCTTTAGAACAATGGGACATTCAAATTGTCTAAAGGGGAAATGTCCCAGACTTTCAACAGGGCACTCCCCAGATCCCTTTACAAACATCTCTACAGTCAGAAGATCAAATCTACATACTGCATATGTAGGTGGCAATCCTGCTGCAGAAAGCAGCAGTGGATTTGGTGCCAGAGTAGGAAATTGGGCAGGAGTTCTACTCTCTGTATTTCCTAGGTGCCAAGAAAGGACAGCAGTTGTTATCCAATCCTGGATATCAGGGTCTTCCGTAAGGAAAAGTTCAAGATGCTATCTTTGGCTCCATTGGCGTTGGAAGCTGGAGATTAGATGGTGTCCCTTGACTTGCCGGACATGTATTCCCACATATTGATCCTGCAGGCTCACATGAGGTATCAGCAATTCGTGTTAGGGTCCACTCCAGTTTGAGGTCCTCTGGTTTTGAATTGACATCAGTACCTTAAGTCTTCACAAAGATGATGGTGGTACCTCACCTCAGGAAGTTGGAGATACTGATATTTTCATAGGTTGATGACTGGCTGCTCAAGCTGGATTGCAGCAGAGGGTGTTGCGCCACTAACCCTCTACAGCAACCATGTTGTTTGGCTTGGGTTTTTCTGTCAGTGTGCCACAGATTCACCTAGAGCCCTAGGTTCATAGGGGCCTGTCCTAAGAAGGTGGTGTCAGACAGAGGTATCAACTTCATGTCTGCATACCTGAAACACATGTGGAATGAGTGTGGAGTGACCTAGAAGTTCACTACAACTTATCACCCACAAATCAATGGCCTTGTTGAAAGCTTCACCAAGACGTTGAAGAGTATGATCATGGGACTCCCTCAAAAAACTCAAAAGGAGATGAGATGTCCTTTTCCATGGCTGCTTTTTGCCTACGGAGAGGTGCCTCAGAAGGGATTAGGGTTTTCCCCCATTGCACTTCTGTTTGGCAATCCTGTTAGGGGGCGTCTTTGTCTTGTGAAGGAAGGTCGGGAGATGTCTCTCCTAAAACCTATGCAGGATATTGAGGACTGTTTATTAGGCCAATGCTCCAGGGTGGTATAGTACATGAAAACACATTGAGGCCAGCCAAGAGCTCCAGAAGCTCTTGTATGACCAAACGGGCACTAGCAGGATCCCCAACGTCAACATGCTTCCTTCCAAACGTTGGTGAATCCATTCCCTGCTGGGCTGGAGATCTTTCTTGCAGCATATCTTGGGCAGGATCACCTCGTCTTCCTGGGGAAGGTTTTACAGGCCCTGCAATCTCCAGGCCTAACTACCAAGGCAACCAAATGACAGGTAGGGCAGGGTACTTTTGTATACTTGGGCCACCTTGTAGGTGGAAGCCAAGTGCAACCCTTACAACCCAAGATCCAGACAATTCTGGACTGGGAAGCTCCAACAACCCAGGCCCAAGGCAGGACATTCCTTGGCTTCACTGAGTATTACAGGAGGTTTGTGAAGGGGTATGGTTCAATTGTGACACCCCTCACAGAACTCACCTCCAAGAAGATGCCCAAGAAAATAAATTGGACAGTTAGTTGTCAAAAGACTTTTTACACCCTGAAAGAGGAAATGTATTTAAAAACTGTTATTTTACAAAGCATAATTTACTCCAACAAAGTATCTTTTGTTCTAATTTAAACATACAAAAAGTAATATTTTTACAAACAATTGGTCTCAGATTAAGTCATTGAGTGCGTCCACTAATTTCTTACCTGAGTTTGTGCAACAAATGGTTAACACAGCCCTCTGATGAGCCTAACTGCTCACCCACACTACTACAAAAGAGAGCATTTGGTATTATCTACTTTAGTCTCTGAAAAGCCTCTGGGGATCCGCTGGAGTCTGAGCACACTATACCTTACTTTGGTATAGTCTATATAGAGTCATCTTCCTACCGTATTCCAACTACAAGTCTCTTAATCCCTTGTATGCTCATGACGAGTTGAGCTCGTCATGGCATACAGTGCTCGGGTGCTCATGACGAGCTCAGCTCGTCATGAGCCCCACCCACGGGGGGAGCGCCAGCGCTCCCCCCGCGGGTGTCCGATCTCCTTCGTTTCTGCGTGGAAGGCAAGGGAAGACCTTCCCCTGCCTCCCCCCGACCGCGTCATCAATGACGTCAGCGCGCTGACGTCATTGGAGGTTCCCTTTCTCCTCCGATGCGCAGGGAAGCCATTTGCTTCCTAATCGTCGGAGGAGAAACAGGTAAGTTTGGGGGCTGCGGCGGGGGGATTTAAACTAAAGAGGCATCGGGGGAAAGGAAAGGGTTTTCCTTTCCCTCGATGCCTCTTTAGAGCATTCCTGCTGCACGATCGTGCGATCGTGCAGCAGGAATGCCCACTAGACACCAGGGTGTTTTTCTTTTTTAAAGTGGCAAAGTTTGTTGGTTTGGGGAGCGGCCCCTTGGGCAAGGGTTCCTCCCCTTTAGGGGTCATATTTTGTAAATTGTTGGCCACCCGGGAGGGGGCACAACTTTATTTATGTTTTGAACATTTTTTATTAAAATCGGGCATTGGTTTGGAGAGTGGCCCCTTGGGCAAGGGCCACTCTCACGGGGGCCATTTTAGGTCTTGTAAAAAATTATTTATTTAGTTTTGGGGAGCGACCCCTTAGGCAAGGGTCGCTCCCCTTTAGGGCGCATATTTTTTAAGTTGTTGGCCACCCGGGAGGAGGCACAACTTTATTTATTTTTTGAAAAAAATATATTAAATCAGGCATTGTTTTGGGGAGTGGCCCCTTGGGCAAGGGCCACTCTCACGGGGGCCATTTTAGGTCTTCTAAAAAATTATTTATTTAGTTTTGGGGAGCGACCCCTTAGTCAAGGGTTGCTCCCCTTTAGGGGGCATTTCGTAAGCCTTTGGCTACCCCTCGGGGGGGGTCACATTTTTTGAAAATATAAAGGATGTGCTAGGGAGTGGCCCCCCCGGCATGGGTCACCCTTGGGGGCTATTTTAGGTAGCCCACATTTTTTTTTGGTGTGTAGGGGAGCGACCATCTAAGACTAGGGTCGCTCCCCTTTGGGGGCAAATATATTTTAAATTTAGGGATGTGCTGGGGAGTGCCCCTTGGACAAGGGTCACTCCCCTTGGGGGCCTTTTTTGGATGCCCACTTTTTTTGTTTGTTTTGGGGGCCATCCTTTTAGCTTTATTTGCCAAGGGGGCAAAATAAAAGTTGTAATAATTTGTTTGACACACTGTGCCAATTGTGTAAATGTAGTGGGGAGTGTCCCCTTGGGCAAAGGTCACTACCCTTTTTTGGCACAAATATTTTGCCTTGCCATTTTGGTATGCCCATGATGTTAGGTTGTAGCTCACCGCAGCACCCCAGTTCAGACATGGCCATATGCAAATTAGTCTGACCCTATGCCTCATGGGAGAAGTACAGCCCGAACTGCCAAGCCATATCTTACCTGGCCCGGAAACAACCATAATGGGACTGGTTACTGGCTAATCAGCCATTATCAGCCAGGTTAGCTTGAGTCCAGTGGCAAAGTGAGCAAGGAACCCTCGTCTGCCAACTTAGGGCAATCAATGCGCAAAGGGTCAGTCTGATTTGCATTTGGCCATGTCTAACCTGGGTTGGTGAATTGAGCTAAATAATCATGATGGATTAAACCAAGATCAGTTGATTTGGGGTGAATGTTAGATTTGCGCAAGGGCTCCGTCCATGATCCCTCTTTTGGTGTCACCTTGAAGGGCAGTTTTGCTGGGTTTTATATGGGTCACTAGGGCACCAGGGTTTATTTTTATGTTGGGGATCCGCCCATTGGACATGGGTCGTTCCCCCTTTATGGGAGGATGATTGTGGCCTTTACTGCCTCTTTGAGTGGTAGAGTAGCAGAATGTGTTTAGTCCCATCTGTCCCCAAGGGGGCCGAAGCCACTAGACACCAGAGTTGTTTTAATTTTTGTTTTGGTGGGGGTGGCCTCAGGGGCAAGGGTTGCTCCCCTTTTGATTTTATACTGTTAGGCCCACCTACCCCTTAGCTTGGCAGGTGGACTGGTGCATTTTTTGAATATGTGATTCTAATTTTTTTTTCTTCTTTTTAAATCTAGTGTAAAGCTTTTGCTTCCTGTTTGCGGTTTTGACAATGGTTGTTCTGCAGTTTTGTGTAGTTGCATTTTTTAGGTAAGAAAAATTATTTTTGTTGTATGCACTGAAATTTTTGCTGTGTCATAGTGGCATTTAGTTACTGTTTTGAGCATGAAATTCTTTGTGATGTGTTTTGTATTGTCTTCTGTGTATTTTTGTTTTCACTTTCTTTTTTAGTGGGATATTGTTGATCCATACTGTGTCTGTGCAGAGTATGTGGTGGTGAGTTTAGCTGCTTCAGGCAAGTGAGTGGTTTTGTTTTGCAGTGTATAGGTATTTTTGATAAAGGTGAATTGTGTTTGTTGCTTATTTTACATAGTGATTGTTGTTGTTGACTTGTGTGACAAGTTACTTTTATTAGTAATCATTATGGCTAGCCGTAGAATGACTGCTCAGCAGG
This sequence comes from Lissotriton vulgaris, assembly GCF_964263255.1. NCBI lineage: Eukaryota > Metazoa > Chordata > Amphibia > Caudata > Salamandridae > Lissotriton > Lissotriton vulgaris. The sequence goes on from NC_141699.1 coordinate 652,613,698, forward strand.
TGGTTGGTATGCTTCGTGAGTCTTTCCCTGAGCCGGATTATGACACTGACAGTGCGTCTGAGGGAGAGGAGGGAGGGGAAGATTCTGGCAGTGAGTTTTCTCTCCACATGGAATTATCGGATGATGAAGGTACTCTCAGTGCAGATGAAGGGCCTGTTTTAGAGGAGGACACTGCTGTGCCGATGGTGCAAGAGGCATCTGTATTGCAGCCTGAGGCTGCTAGTCTTCCTACTGGAAGTGTTGGACTCTGGGTTGATCCTAACATTGTGCAGCCGGTGTTGCCTGCCTTTAGCGGTGATGCAGGGTGTAGAGTGGATTGTGAAAACCTTTATGCCTATACAGTATTTTCAATTATTTATGGATGATGTGTTTAGGGCGAGATTGTTGAGCAGACTAATTTGTATGCTGAACAGTTTTTGAGGGTCAACAGTGACAAACTTAGGCCCCACTCTAGAGCTACCCGGTGGACTCCCACAAATCTGGAAGAGCTGAAGAAGTTTTTGGGTTTGACTTTATTGATGGGTTTGTTAAAGAAGCCGAACCTGGCTTCATATTGGTCTACCAGTCCCTTGATGGCAACAGCCATATTTCCAGCTGTTACGACTCGTGATCGGTATTTACTTTTGCTACGCATGTTCCATTTTGTGGATAATTCTTTGGCGTTGCCACATAGTCACCCTGACTGTGACCGTCTTTTTAAGATTCCGCCTGTTCTTGATCACTTTGTTGAACGATTTTCAGAGATTTACATTCCTGGGAAAGAAATATCTATTGATGAGTCTTTGGTTTTGTTCAAGGGTCGTTTGGTTTTTAGGCAGTACATATCTAGCAAGAGGGCACGCTATGGAATTAAACTGTATATGTTGTCTGAGAGTAAGACAGGGTATGTTTTTAATTTTCGTGTGTACACTGGTAGAGATTCCACTATTGACCCCCCTGGTTGTCCGTCCACTTTTGGAGTGTCAGAGAAAATTGTGTGGGATTTTGCTAGAAGACTGTTCAACAGAGGCCACCATTTGTACCTTGATAACTTCTACACCGCTGTGCAATTGTTTAAGGAATTGTTTAAAGTGGACACTTTTGCATGTGGCACAATCCGCTCTAACCGCAAAGGTTTTCCAAAGGAGCTTGTTTGCAAGAAACTTCAGAGGGGTCAGTGCAGTTCCTTACGTTGTGGCGAACTACTAGCTGTGAAATTTGTGGACAGGAGTGATGTGTACATGCTGACTACCATCCATGGTTTTTTTGTTTGTCTGTATTTTTTTATTGAGATTTTGCCAAAAACAAGCCCCCGAAGAGGGGTAATACATCACATGAATACCAATTTTCACACATTTGGGGGTGCATAGCAATTAAAGGAGTTAAAAAACAGTGTTCTTCTGTTACAGTCTGTCCGGACCTCAGCTAGTTGTCCGATATCCGGGGGCCCATGGACTTATAAAATGGGGGGTGGGGTGCACAATTGCAAAGTTTTCGGTATCCTGGTCATGGGAGTGCGTGCAGGTGTAGGTGACTTATATATTGTCCCCGTCTGTGTTATTGCAGATGTGCAACCTTGTGATGGCTACCAACTAGGGAATGTGCGCCGGTTTTGGAACTTCCGGCTAGTAACTAAAACCTTGGAACCGTCCTGGTGTGGCGAGATATTCTAATCGTGTATGGCGGGTCGGATGGGAGCACGGAGATCTGTTTGTGGAGGGTGGCCGGTGGGCTTAAGATCGGAGCCAAACGGGCGGGGGGGGTGGGCCCGCCGGGAGGATAGGCCCCCCGGGCCGAGGGGGGTGTTGCAACCCGTCAAGGGCGCATCAGATTCCAGAGGGGCTAATGGTCAAACTGGTTTGCCTAGCCCGTGGGGGGCTTATGTGTCAGGTGGTTGAGTGGGGTTTTGCGGAGAGACCTGGGTGTGAGGGGGAGATGGGTCCGGAGAATGTGCTGGGGTCGTTTCTTGTTTAAAGCGTATGAGCAGCTGCGCCCATTCTAGGGATATGGGATTCTTCCGCATTCCCCTCACCTCCTCTTTCCTCTTCCCGTAAGAGTTCCTCCTCAGCTGCTCCCAACTTGTTTACCGCTCCTATCCAAGCCACCTCCGGGGGACCTGGGGGGCCCTCCAATTCATGGCCATGGCACTCTTTGTCAACAGTAGGGCTAAGGAAGCAAACTTCCACTGCAGTTTCTCCGATTTCTTTCTGTTGTATATCCCCAGTGAACAAACTTCCCAGGAGTTTATTTGCGGTAGGTTAACTAATTCCAGGAGGACTCATTGGATTGCTGCCCAGTATTGGTGTAGGGAGGGCAGTCCCAGAATATATGTTTGAAGGTTGCAGCCGGGTAGTAGCGTTGGAGTCTGTCTGGCGTAAGGTAGGCCCGGTGGAGAATATTGAATTGTATGTTCTTAAATCGCGCGTTCCTAGACTCTTTTTGGTGTATTCCAGGGCACGTTTCTATTCCGTATCGTGGAACACTCTGCTTCCATCATCCTCCCAAGAGTGACGCAAGGTGTCTAGGGGGGCGCTAGTAAGTTCCCTGATAGCCTTGTAGTGCCACGTTATTAGGTGTCTGCCGGCTCCCATACGAAGTATTGTGTGGAGCACCGGATGCGTGGGTGGCTCCCCTTCTCTGAGATCCCAGAATGGTCGTGTATCCTCTAGGAGTTGTCTGTACGTAAGGAATTGGCCACCTGGGAGGTCATACTATTCGGTCAACTGTTCGTAAGTGCGCAGTTGTCCGTCTTGGAACAGCGCCTCCATCTCTGTCACATCGTGATCGGTCCAGGTTTGTAATCTCCTGGTGGTGTAGTGGCGATCTCCCCGCGGGAGGCCCACTAACGGTAGCAGTGGGGAGTAGAGAGGCTTGTTTCTAGACAGTCGGTGAATTCTCATCATACTCTTGCGTGCTACGGATACCTGGAGTGGGTAGGTTTGGGACGGCTTGGTGCCCGGGAGGAGCAGACGTCTGATGGCCGGGAGAGGTATCGTGCCCGTCTCCTTTGTAGTTTCCACCACGTTACATTCCGCTGTCCAATGGGACAACCACTGGAGCTGTGCTGCCAGGAAATAGGTATCAAATGATGGGGCTCCGAGGCCTCCCTCCATGGTGGGTAACTGTAATTTACTAAGCGCCACTCTGTGTCGGCCGTTTCCCCAAATAAGAGTTGTGAGCAAGGTATCCAGTTCCCTAAAAAAGGACCTGTGCGGGATCACCGTGAGATTGGTAAAGTGATAGAGGAGTCTGGGCACCATTACCATTTTCGCCAACGCTACTCGGCCGATGGGTGCCAAGGGCAGAGTCTTCCAGAAGGCCACCGCCGACCGCAGACCAGCTAGCGCCTTACGGTGATTACCTTCGTACTGGTCAGTTGGAGATTGGTACAGGCGCACCCCCAGGTATCGGGGGGCCGCCCCGTTCCAATGTAATAGTTGGGTGCCTAGTGTCACAGTGTGTGGCGCTAGATGTGGACCGAGCGGGTATACAGTCGACTTCTCCCAGTTTATCCTAAGCCCTGAGAGATCGCCGAAGGCTTGCAGAGTATCCCAGATTGGAGTCAGATCTCTAGTCATGTCACAGACATAAATTAGCAGGTTGTCAGCGAATAAAGAAACGCAGTGCGTCGTCCCTGCTATCGGAATCTCCCAGGCTGCCCCTTCCTGCCGTAGGCTCACGGCCAAGGGTTCAACCGCGAGCGCAAATAGGAGGGGGGAGAGAGGGCACACCTGCCTGGTGCCTCTCGATTGGGAAGGGATCCGAAATGAGTTTGCCGAGTCTGACCCTGGAGGTGAGTCCCTTATAAAGGAGTTGCGTGTACTCTATCAGGACCTGGCCATAATTCAGTGTCTGGAGGACCGTAAATAGGTGTGACCATGCCAGTGTGTCAAACGCCTTTTCTAGGTCGAATATCAGGCATGCTGCCCCGGGGAATCTGCCCTGTACTCTGTCCTGAATATGGAAAACCCGCCTCAGATTTTGGGAGGTGTTGCGCCTAGGCACAAAGCCACACTGATCGGGGTGGATTAGGGTAGGTACGAGTGGGCTATACCAATCGGCCAATATTTTCCCCAGGATTTTACAATCCGCATTGAGGAGTGTAATGGGTCTGTACGAAGAAGGGTACACGGGGTCTCTATGGGGCTTTATAAAAGTCACCATGACGGATTCTCGAAACGATGCGGGCAAGATTCCCGTGGATAGGGCCTCGTATATGAGCCCGAGATGGGGTACTATCTGAGTCTTGAATGTGCTATAATATTCCATTGGGAACACATCCATCCCTGGTGCTTTTTTACGTGCTAGGGACCCAATGGCGTGTTTAATCTCTGACGCCGTGATTTTCCCATCTAGATCTCGTTTATCTTCCGGGATATGGTGGGGAGCTGGTGTTCGCCCAGGAAGTGTTGTAGCGTGACGTGTGGCACTGGTTCGGGGACTCGGTATATGCTAGTGTAATAAGTGCGAAATATGTTGAGGATGTCAAGTTGTGAGTGGCGGAGTCTGCCTGTTTCGTCTAGTAGCTCCGTGATGGGTTGCACAGTCATGTCTTGTTTGGCCATCCATGCTAGGAGGGCGCCAGCCCTATTACCTTCCTTGCGTATAGGCGGAAGTTATATTTTCGGAGATCCTGGCGTGCCTCTGCATGCGCTAATTTCGCTTCCCCTATTTGTTCCGGGTTGGCCCCTCCCTGATCCGAATCTCGGGATAGTTCCGCCAGCTCCTGCTCCGTTTCCCTCAGCATCCGGTCCAGTGTCCTCCGCACCCCCACTGCCTGTTGGATGCAGTGTCTGCGCGCTGTGACCTTGTATGCGTCCCATTCTAGGCCTCTGGAGGAGGCTGAGCCCACGTTGCGCTGAAAGTGTGTGTTAATGAAATCCCTGTGTGAGTGGCAGAATGCCTGATCTGTGAGGCACTCCTGGGGGAGCTGCCACGTGGGAACCGGGGGGTGGGGTGGTCGCCAGCGCATGGTCACCGTGTGTGCGTCATGATCTGATACTATGCGCCCAAGATAATCTGTATGCTGTACTTTCTGCAGGAGTGTTGAGGAGCATAAGAACCTGTCCAGGCGCACCCTAAGATCATGTGGGATGGAATGTAAGAAGTATAGCCTAGCCGTGGGGTTCCGTGCTCTCCAGACATCTGTCAGTGCCCAGCGTTCCACCCAATTGCGGAAGCATTCTGTTTGTTTGCGCACCGGGGAGCGCTGCGGGGGAGGATGTGATCTATCTAAAAGTAGGTCAAGGGTACAATTGTAGTCCCCTCCAAAGAGCCAAGGAATCTCGGTGAAGCCGTCCAGTATTTATCCTGCTCTGTGTTCGGAGCATATATGCTACTGAGTAGTATTGGCTGGCCCTCTATGTGACCGCTGATAAGGGCGTACCTTCCGTCTCTGTCTACCAGTCTGCTTTGTTCTTTAAATGGCATGTCTGGGCGTATCCATATGAGGGCGCGTAGAGTGGTGTGGCTCACTGGTTAGAGGCAGCAGACCCGGAAGCAGAAATCGGCCCGGCACCAGGGTTCAATTCACGACGCAGCAGGGTCGTGGACCAAGGTCAGCGGACTCAATAATTTTCACCAGGGGTCCCACTCGGCAACTCTGGGCGTTAGCTTGCCTAATCTCCACAACGGCCCTATCAACGCCGGGGATGCCTGGCTCCACCTTGGGGACTCCCAGTAGGGACCATCCCACAGGGAAAGCCAGGACGGGTTCCCCAGCGGCATACAGTGCCAGGACGCCGGCTGGCAACAGTGCGCTTTACAAGTAATACGTTACATTACATTACATTACATTAGGGCGCCCCGCACGAAGGCGGATTATTTCGTGGCGCAAATGACCCCTCGCCATTTTCGGTGAAGTCGGCCCACCTCTTGGTCTGTTAGGTGGGTCTCCTGGAGGAGGGCCACATGCGCCTGTTGTCGTTTATTGTAGGCGTAGATGGAGTAGCGCTTTGTGGCTGTGTGCATTCCTCTGACGTTCAATGTCACCAGTTTAAGATCTGCGTGTGGTGTTGAGGGTGCCATGAGTTAGATGTGTCATGTGAGGGTCCCATGGACCACCCTCCTCCGCCCACACCCCCCGCCCTCCCCCGGCCCCCCCCAAAACCCCCACCCGAGCCCCGCGCCTTCATGTCTTCCCATTTCCACATTGTCCAGGAAAAAATTTGTCGGGGGGGATAAAACTTAACACCGGGAAACATTCCCAACTATGAGAACCTATCGCACTGGGCAACACGTCCAAACAATAGAACATGAGAGATCGTTAGTTCGTTGCTGTGGGGTAGTGACCGGGTCTTCTCCCAGGCGCCGCCAATGCCGCCATCAAAAGAGATTGACTGTGGAAGTGGTCCCTCTAACCTTTCCAGCGCTGTCTGTTAAGTCTGGGGTGGCATTGCAGTGTCCCGTCGACTTTTCCGACCCGTCTAACAGCATCCTGGGCCGTGCAGGGGCGGCGGGGCCGCGCAGCGTAAGTTGAGCCACTGCCTGGTGATCTCCGCTTGTCTTTCCATTTTACATCAGCAGGTCTGAGGTTTGTGGTGTCACCATTGGGGGTGTCTGGGACCCCTCTCGGGAGGCTTGGGTGTCGCTGGTGTCTTCCCCTGAGATGAACAAGTGCGGCCCTTTTTCCGTGTCTGATCCTTCCTCTGTGGGGTCAAGTGCTGCCACAACCTCCAGTGCTCTCTTGCGCTCCACCATGATCTGGGTGAGATCCGGGTAGCCGCTGACTGTCGGTGTGGATTGGGGGCTGAGTTGTGTCAGGGTTACCTTGCGGTGTCGTCTCCGTGGCTCCTGTGGGTTGTTCTGCGGGTCCGTCGGCGCCGGACGGCGCGGGGTGTGTTGTTCCACCCAGATGTCAGCCTCCTTCGGATCTGTAAAAAAATGTGTGGTGCCTCTGTAGATGATCTTGAGTTTGGCCGGGAATAAGAGGGCATATTGGATATTCTTTTGTCGGAGTGTCCGCTTTATGGCTTGGAAGGTGGCACGCTGTTGTTGCACAGCCCGGGAGTAGTCGGGGAAGAGCATGACTTGCTTGTCCTCTACTTGAATCCGCCCATGTGTTCCGGCTGCCCGGAGAATTGCGTCGCTGTCTCTGAAATGGAGGAGTTTCAGTAGGAACGGTCGTGGGGGCAGGCCCGGCTTAGGCTTGCGTACAGGGACTCGGTGCGCCCTCTCCACTGAGAAGTAGGGGGTCAGGTCTGCATCCGGCGTAAATGTTTTAATCCAGTCCGTGATAAATTGGACAGGGTCGGCCCCTTCCGCTCCCTCCGGCAGATTCATGACGCGGATATTACTCCTACGGGAGCGCCCTTCTAAATCATCCGTCTTGTATTCTAAGGCTTTAAGTCTGGATTGGAGGTTAGCGATGTCGCTGTGGTGTTGTTGGACCTGCGTGTTAAGCGCTTGTAGCTCCTGTTCTACCTGGGTGACTTTATCCGCTAATTTCCTGTGGTCATCGCGGAGAAGATTGAGATCCATAGCTAGAGAGTCGAATTTGTGTTCCATCGCCACTCTGGAGTGTTCTATTACTGCGAGCACTTGATCCAGTTTTCTGGTCATGGAGTCCTCCCTGTCCTGTTCATCCCGTTGTGTGGTCTGTGTCGGAGCTTGGCCTTGTAGCTTTTGTGGGTCTGCGCACGGCGCAGCACCAGCCGGTCTGCGGCCCATCTTGGGTGGTAAGGGGGTCACCACCGGATATCTCGGGGGGCGGCCACAAGGCGCAAGTCTCAGTCCACAGGGCGTAGGGCCCTGCCTTTAACCCCCGAGATTCGTCCCTGCCCTCGGAGTTGCCACCGCCGCTAACTTTGTAAGGGCCCAGTTGGGGGGGGGGGGGGTTCCCCTCGGTATCAGTGGCGCGGAGTATCCTGTAGTCCGGGCAGTCGATAGGTTCCCTGCTGGGCAGCGGGCAGGTCAGAGGTCGCGACGACGGGCCCGCCTCAGTACAGCCGCTGGGGCGGACTATGCTCTCCGGTTTTCAAGCTCCCTTGTGGTGATGGGTCCACTGCCGGGTATACCCCAGCGATAGTTCAGACTGGCAGCCCGCAGCTCGACAGGGGGCAAACTCTTGATGGAGGTATTTTCAAGGTTTCTCCTGGTGTGGGGTCAGCCGGTCCCCAGCTGCCCCAGGGAGACACGCGAGCACCTTGGTGTCGTCACTGGGGTGGGCTATGCTCTCCGGTCTTTCAGCTCCCTTGTGGCGATGGGCCTACTGCCGGGCACTCCCCACTGACCATCCAGACCAGCAACCAACAACTTGACAGGGGTCAAACCCTTGGTGGGGGTATTTTCTAGGTCTCTCCGGGAAGGAGATCCGGTTGCAACTTCCCCAGGGCCGTTCTTAAGGTGTCCGGCTGCCCCGGGGTGACGCACAGCCCGCCCCAGCTATGTTCCCGGTATCTGGTGTACGGCGCCGTCAGGGGTAATGGAACTCCCCCGGGGGACGGGGCACTCCCGGCAGCGTAGTCCGTTCAGGTCCCTTGGCGGAATGGGCCCTTCTCCCCAGCCACTCCGCCTCCTCACCAGGTGACTCGAAGTGGGCGCTCCTCTGGGTCTCTCCAGCCTCCTAGACTGGGGGTGCGGCACTCGGGTGACGCTGCTCTACCCGGCGGCCATTAATCTGCCAGGCCACACACGGGAAGCCGTCGCGGAGCGCTGCAGGGCCGTCTCATGCCCGCTGCAGGTCCAGGCCATTGCGGGAGGCCCAGCCCCCGTCCAAGGGTCACTCGGGACGTCGTCGGAGGTAGGTAGCCCGCCTCACGCTTTGTTGATGGTCCCAATAGACCCAGGTCTCAGGGTCCAGGGGCCACTCCGCGGGGGGTCGGCCGCCCCTGGCGGTGCCGCCCGTCCAGGGTGTCAAAGGCCGCTCCTCCGTCCCGAATCTCAGGTGGGTGCAGCACTCTCCCCGCCAGCTCCGCCGCCTCGCCTCCTCACTGCACGGCTGCTCATGAGTGTGTCGCCGTGGTTTCCCAGCCGCGCCGTTCGTGCATCACTTTCTTGCCACTGCTCTACCCGGCAGCCGCCATTTTACCAGGCCGCGCACGGGGATCAGCAGTGGGGTGCCGTGAGCTCGCAGCGAGCCCTCCCCGAGTGTCGTGGGCACCTCCGGGTCACCTCCGGGTGTTCCACCGGCTGTGCACATCTTCAAAGCAGGAGCCGCTTGGCAGAGGGTCGTGTGGACAGCATTTTAAGCAGGTCGGCAGCCGGTGCCTCAGGAAGACCGGTCCGCCATCTTAGGCGGCTTGGCCACGCCCCCTGACTACCATCCATGATGAGAGTACTTCACCTCTGCCAGTTTTGGGTCAGGTTGCTGAAGTGCACAAACCTGTGTGCATTCTGGACTACAATAAGCACATGGGTTGTGTTGACAGAGTAGATCAGAGGTTGGAACCTTACACTGCTATTCGGAAGGCTTATGTTTGGTATAAGAAGTTGGCCATCCATTTTTTCAACTTAGCTTCTTTCAATGCTTTTATTGTGTTCAAGGAGTGTTCTCCTGGGTCATCGTTGACATTCCTTCAGTTTCAGCACTCTGTGATATCTAGCCTTGTTGTTGTGCAGCATGTAAGTGTTCCTAGATTTGGAGTGGTGGAGGATGTGGCTCGATTGAAAGATCGCCACTTTCCTGATTACATTCCTCCCACATTTACAAAAGATTTCCCACTAGGAGATGTAGAGTCTGTTTGTATTCTTTTTTAAGGTTGGCATTTGTGCAGTGTAGTTAGTTACAGATCTTGTGTTACTAGATTTTTAACAATTTGCAATTATTTTTTTTGTTTTGTTTAAAAATTTTTAAATGTGATGGCGGTGTACGTAGGCTGGCGCTTTGCGGGCGGTGGGGGCGGAGTGGCGCTTGGCTGGCGGTTTGCGTGGAGTGGCGCTTGGCTGCCGGTGTGCGTGGAGTGGTGCTTGGCTTGCGGTGTGCGTGGAGTGGCGCTTGGCTGGTGGTGTGCATGGAGTGGTGCTTGGCTGGCGGTGGGTGTGGAGTGGCGCTTGGCTGGAGGTGTGCATGGAGTGGTGCTTGGCCGGCGGTCTGTGTGGAGTGGTGCTTGGCTGGCAGTGTGCGTGGAGTGGTGCTTCGCTGGCGGTGTGCGTGGAGTGGTGCTTGGCTGGCGGTGTGCATGGCCTGGTGCTTGGATGGTGGGGTGGGTGGACTGGCGCTCGGCTGGCACTGTGTGAGTAGTTACTTTCTGTTGGTCACTACACACACTGCTAGTTGAGCGACACTCCACGCAGTCCATCATTATGTGTAGTTGCTGTGTCAGGAATGTGGGCGTGTGAAAGTGATGGGCCCTTGAATGGCGCTGTCTGCTGGTGTGAGTGTTGTAATGTGATGGGCCCGCGCTGGCGGTGTGAATGTTTTGTATGTGTCACACGTATGAAAGGTGTATGAATGGCCTGTAAAGAGGTTGGTGCCTTGACGTGGCTTTACAGCTCACGAGCTGTGAGTCAGTGGTTCAGTTTCTCATACTTTCAATTATTCGCAGTGCATTTCATTTTTGTGAAATTACTTTCGAATACAATTGTATATACTGAATCATCACTCACCCTCGTGCCAAATCCAACCAGTATGTGTGTGTGCTTGCGGATTAGATGGCTGTGCAGTAATATTTGTCTTATTTTCTCTTTCTGAAGTAGGGTGTACCTTGTCCCCTTTTGTGAATGTTGTAATGTGTTGCTTTTTCTTCTGGATGGTGTCAATGGTCTGGTGTGTATCAGGTATGAAAGGTGCGTGAATGGCCTGTAAAACGGTTGGTGCCTTGTCGTGGCTTTACAGCTCACGAGTTGCGAGTCACTGGTTCGGTTTTTATGCATTTATTTATAGACAGAGCATTTCATTTCTGTGAAATATCTTGTTAATAAAATTTTATGTACTGAACCATCACTCGCCCTCGTGCCAAAACCAACCTGTATGTGTGTGTGTTTGAGGAATAGATAGACGTGCTGGAATGTTTGACTTTTGAGTAACTCTGTTAAGGTGTACATTACAGCTATAAATAACTTACTAAATGTAGATATTATTGTTAAACCATAGGAGTATATGGTCATGTCTTTCTTGTGAATTCTAAGTTATTTTTTTATCCACAATGTCCTGCAAACTTGAAAATGTCTGTCACAATTTCCATGCAATATTGTCCCAGGAATCTCACGCTGTAGAACTGAAAACTTAATTAAGTCAAAACAATTTGGTTTTGCAATGGAGGTTACCTGGGTTTTTGGTCCTGTGCTTGGCGGCCATCTAGGGAAACCTATCAAACCCACACATTTCTGAAAACTAGACATATCAGGGCTTCGAAGGAGGTATGGCTTGCGTTGATCCCCCGAACGTTCCCTTATCTAGAATCCCTTGCAAACCTCAATTTTTGCTTAAAAAATCTGTGTTTTCGCACATTTTTGTGTTAGAAAGCGTGGCATCATTGGGCTCACACAAATTTACTCCCACCAAGCATTCCCCCAGGTCTCACGATAAAAATGGTGCCTCGCTTGTGTGGGAGGCCCAAGTACCCGCGACAGGCAAGGGCCCAAAACGTAGTGAGGCGACTTCAAAATTACCTATGTTAAAACCACCTACTTTTGCATCGGGTCACCTGGGTTTTTGGCCCCGTGCTCGGCGGACATATAGGGAAACCTACCAAACTCACACATTTCTGAAAAGTAGACACCCGGGGGCTTCCAAGGAGGTATGGCTTGCGCGGATCCTCCAAAGTTCTCTTACCCTGAATCCCTTGCAAACCTCAATTTTAGCTGAAAAATTACTTTTTTTCACACATTTTTGTGTGGGTAAGCGTGGCATCACTGGGCTCACACAAATTTCGTCCCACCCAGCGTTCCCCCAGGTCTCCTGATAACAATGGTACCTCACTTGCGTGGGTGGCTCCAGGACCCGCAACAGGCAAGGGCTCAAAACCTAACGAGGCGTCGTCAAAATTACCTATCACAAGCCAACCTGGAATTGCAAGGGGGTTCCCATAAGTTTTTCTCCCGGGGCTCGCCGGCCATGTAGGGAAACCTACCTAACCCATACATTTCTGGAAACTAGACACCCAGGGGACTCCAGCCAGGTATGGCTTGCGTGGGTCCCTCATCATTCTCCTACCCAGAATCCACTGCAAAGCTCAAATTTCGCAAAAAAAAATCGCTTTTTTCTCACATTTTTGTGTGGTAAAGTTGTGGAATCTGCGTGGATCCTCAAATTTCCTCCCACCCAGCGTTCCCCCAGGTCTCCCGATAACAATGGTACCTCACGTGCGTGGGTAGGCATAGCGGCTGCAACAGGAAAAGGCCCAAATTGTACGGGGGAGACTTAAATATTACCTATAGCAAAACTACCTTATTTGGGGGGATGGGGGGGGCACCTGAGTTTTTTGCCCCGTGCTCGGCGGCCATCTTTGGAAACTACCAAACCCAAACAGTTCTGAAAACTAGACACCCGGGGGAGTCCATCGAGGTATGGCATGCGTGGGTCCCCCAAGTTTTCCTACCCAGAATTCCTTCAACCTTAAAATTAGGTTAAAAAAACAATTTTCCATACATTTTTGCGTGGGATCTCCGTGCCGGAACAAATGTCCTACCACCCAGCGTTCCCCTTGTTCTCCCGAGTAAAATGATACGTCACTTGTGTGGGTGGGCCAAAGCAGAACAGGCCACAAATGTATTTTTAAAAAACTGTAGCCTTCGGTATTTACAAGAAAGCACCAATAATTCTACTGTTTTGGGGTCCTCCTAGTCACAGGCCTTTGGCCCACCCACGCAGATTCCAGAACTTTCCACCACAGAAATGTGAAGAAAATGCGTTTTTCCCCCCAATATTTTAGGTTTGCAAGGGATTCTGGGTAACAGAATCTGGTGGGAGGCAGTCAAGACACCGCATCCTGAATTCCCCTGGGTGTCTAGTTTTAAAAAAATGTATAGGTTTGCTAGGTTTCCCTAGGTGCCGGCAGAGCTATGGTTCAAAAACTATAGGTAGGCACTTTGCCAAAAAAGGGCCAGTTTTCACTGCGAAATTGAGGTGCGACCACGTTGTGTTTTGCGCCGTTTCCTCTCGCAGGCACTAAGCAGACCCAGGCAAGTGAGGTACCATTTTTCTCAAAAGACTTTGGGGAACGCGGGGTGGGTGGAAATTTGTTGATCCACGCAGATTCCAGAACTTTCCACCACAGAAATGTGAGGAAAATGCGTTTTTTTTCTCCAATGTTTTAGGTTTGCAAGGGATTCAGGGTAAAAGAACCTGGTGGGAGGCAGTCGAGTCACCCCATCCTGAATTCCCTAGGGTGTCTGGTTTTCAAAAATGTATAGGTTTGCTAGGTTTCCCTAGGTGCCGGCAAAGCTATGGTTAAAAAACTACAGGTAGGCACTTTGCCAAAAAAGGGCCAGTTTTCACTGCGAAATTGAGGTGCGACCACGTTGCGTTTTGCGCCGTTTCCTCTCGCAGGCACTAGGCAGACCCTAGCAAGTGAGGGACCATTTTTCTCATAAGACTTTGGGGAACGCGGGGTGGGTGGAAATTTGTTGATCCACGCAGATTCCAGAACTTTCCACCACAGAAATGTGAGGAAAATGCGTTTGTTTTCTCCAATTTTTTAGGTTTGCAAGGGATTCTGGGTAACAGAACCTGGTGGGAGGCAGTTGAGTAACCCCATCCTGAATTCCCCTGGGTGTCTAGTTTTCAAAAATGTAAAGGTTTGCTAGGTTTCCCTAGGTCCCTGGCAAATGAGGTACCATTTTTCTCATAAGACTTTGGGGAACGCGGGGTGGGTGGTAATTTGTTGATCCACGCAGATCCCAGAACTTTCCACCACAGAAATGTGAGGAAAATGCGTTTTTTTTTCTCCAATTTTGAAGGTTTGCAAGGGATTCTGGGTAACAGAACCTGGTGGGAGGCAGTCGAGTCACCCCATCCTGAATTCCCCTGGATGTCTAGTTTTCAGAAAATGTATAGGTTTGCTAGGTTTCCCTAGGTGCCGGCAGAGCTAGGGTTCAAAAACGACAGGTAGGCACTTTGCCTAAAAAGGGCCAGTTTTCACTGCGAAATTGAGGTGCGTCCACGTTGCGTTTTGCGCCGTTTCCTGTTGCAGGCACTAGGCAGAACCAGGCAAGTGAGGTACCATTTTTCTCATAAGACTTTGGGGAACGCGGGGTGGGTGGAAATTTGATGATCCACGCAGATTCCAGAACTTTCCACCACAGAAATGTGAGGAAAATGTGTTTTTTTCTCCAATTTCTTAGGTTTGCAAGGGATTCTGGGTAACAGAACCTGGTGGGAGGCAGTTGAGTCACCCCATCCCGATTTCCCCTGGGTGTCTAGTTTTCAAAAATGTATAGGTTTGCTAGGTTTCCCTTGAGCCGGTAGAGCTAGAGTTAAAAAACCACAGGTAGGCACTTTGTCAAAAAAGTGCCCGTTTTCACTGCGAATTTGAGGTGCGACCACGTTGCGTTTTGCGCTGTTTCCTGTCGCAGGCACTAGGCATACCCACGCAAGGTAAGTACCATTTTTCTCATAAGACTTTTGGGAACACGGAGTGGGTGGAAATTTGTTGATCCACGCAGATTCCAGAACATTCCACCACAGAAATGTGAGGAAAATGTGTTTTGTTTTCCAATTTTTTAGGTTTGCAAGGGATTCTGGGTAACAGAACCTGGTGGGAGGCAGTCGAGTCACCCCATCCCGAATTTCCCTGGGTGTCTAGTTTTAAAAAATGTATAGATTTGCTAGGTTTCCCTAGGTGCCGGCAGAGCTAGGGTTCAAAAACTATGCAGGCACTTTGCCAAAAAAGGGCCAATTTTCACTGCGAAATTGAGGTGCGACCACGTTGCGTTTCGCGCCGTTTCCTGTCGCAGGCACTAGGCAGACCCAGGCAAGTGAGGTACCATTTTTCTCATAGGACTTTGGGGATCGCGGGGTGGGTGGAAATTTGTTGATCCACGCAGATTCCGGAACTGTCCACCACAGCAATGTGAGGAAAATTCGTTTTTTTCCAAATGTTTTAGGTTTGCAAGGGATTCTGGGTAACAGAACCTGGTGGGAGGCAGTCGAATCACCCCATCCTGAATTCCCACGGTGTCTAGTTTTAAAAAATGTATAGGTTTGCTAGGGTTGCCGAGGTGCCGGCATAGCTAGGGTTCAAAAACGACAGGTATGCACTCTGCCAAAAAAGGCCATTTTTCACTGCGAAATTGAGGTGCGACCATGTTGCCTTTTGCGCCCTTTCCTGCACATGCTCTAGGCAGACCCACGCAAATGAGGTACCATTTTTCTCAGAAGACTTTGGGGAACGCGGGGTGGGTGGAAATTTGTTGATCCACGCAGATTCCAGAACTTTCCACCACAGAAATGTGAGGAAAATGCTTTTTTTGGTCAATTTTTTAGCTTTGCAAGGGAATCTGGGTAACAGACCCTGGTGGGAGGCAGTCGTGTCACCCCATCCTGATTTCCCCTGGGTGTCTAGTTTTCAAAAATGTATACGTTTTCTAGGTTTCCCTAGGTGCCGGCACAGTTAGGGTGCAAAAACTACAGGTAGGCACTTTGCCAAAAAAGGGTCAATTTTTTACTGCAAAATTGATGTATGACCACGTTGCATTTTGCCCCGTTTCCTGTCGCAGACACAAGGCCGACCCACACAAGTGAGGTACCGTTTTTATCGGGAGACTTAGGGTAATTCAGATTTGTAAATCAACTGTTATTACCTATTGAGTTTTCATGCATTTCTCCCTTCAAAATGAAAGACATTGTGTAAAAAAAAATCATTTTGAAAAATTACAAATAATTCTCATGCTAGTATGAGTATTCCCAATTTTGAAAATGTGGAAATATATACTGTTTCTAAACACTATAATTTGTACCTAATTCAGAAATACATAGGTGTCTTTCATACCCATTTTTCCATGTATCCATTTTCCCAGAATAATTGCTCTATACCCGGTACATAATAAAAAACCATTGCAAGTTGCTTCACCGTTTTTGGCTCTGGGTTCGTCGGGTTCTTGGCGAAACTACAAGTCCTGTATATCCCCACAACCAGGAAGTTCTAACAAATGTAACGGTATATTGCTCTCAAAGAGTTGACAAAATTACAAGAAGTTACAGGTGAAAATGTTGAGACAAAAGGCTGGTTTTTTTAAAACTAATTTTCAATTTTTCCAATATTTTACTGTTAGTTTCTATAAAGAAACCTTCATGGATTTAGACAAATGACCCCTTTCTGAATTCAGAATTTTGTCTACTTTTCTAAAACGTATAGCTTTCCAGGATCCATTATTGCTTTCGAACTAATTTCTACCATTAACTGGAAGGGGGTTGAAAGCACTAAAAATAGCAAAAATAGGCTATATCCCAGAAAAATGCAAAACTGTGTGAAAAATGTTGGTTCTCTGACTGACAAAAGACTGTCAATTCCTAAAAGCTGGGAAAATGCTGATTTCAGCCCCAGAAACCCTTTTTTGATAACATTTGCAGGGGAAAACACAGAGGCTTCACTTGGCAACCCGTTTTCCCCATTTTTCTGAAAAAAACGAAAATGTTACTATATTTTGCTTAATTTCTGGGACCCCTCCAAGGGAATCCACAAACCCTGGGTATCTTTGGAATCCCCATGATGTTGGAAGAAAAGGACGCAAATTTGGCGTGGATACCTTATGTGGTCAAAAAGTTATAGGGGCCTAAGCGTGCACTGACCCAAATCGCCAAAAAATGGCTTAGCACAGGAGGGGAAAAGACCTAGCAGCGAAGGGGTTAATGTTAAATTTAGTGATATTAAAGGTTCTCTCATTGTAGTGTAGAACATGATTAGCATCAGGACTAATATTATGCACATGTTATCCATTTTGCAAATGTTTATTATTGGGAACTTAGTTGAGCTTTGAGAAAGGCGAGTCTAAGTATGGTAAATTTAAAGCTGCTCAGCCATTCATGAAGCTGTTTGAGATACATGAAAGGCAAGTAAGTGTAACTGGACATGGTACATCTTGTATTTAACTTTCCCTGTGATCTATAGTATGCAGAATTGAGGCAGAGCTCTCGTGCATGGAGATTTATGGTACAGAATCACTGATTCAATGTTCTATTCTGTATGTTTCAGGATTCTCTGATGTATGAAATTGTAATATCAGCAAAGAAATATTTTATTTCCCTTAAGAAACAGTAAGTGACAGATGTTTTCATTTACATATATAGTATCAATACTACTGTTTGTCTAATTAGCATTAGTGCAGGCCATATAATTGTTTAAAGCACAAACCCATGTATCCTGTAATAAGAAAATGCACAAATTAATTATTTATAATCTTTGTTTAGTTACTTTACTTTTTTCTTGAGAATTTCCAACCAAGATTGTTGTAAATGTAGTTAAGTGTACAGATCATAAGGCAATATGTGTTGACAGTACTGTATAGATTTTCTGTAATACACCTTTTTATCTAAAAAAGAAATACCCATTCAGATCCTTTATGTTACAACTTAATCACTTTTAGACAATAAATCAAAGTGTAAAGTAGAAGAAATTATTTCTTACAGTTACTGTGTGTAGACCCTATTCTTCTCATGGTCCCCAGTGACACTAGTCCATTTGCTTAGATTTGGATCATAGCAACCGAAAGGATGGTAGTGAATCCTTGTGAATGACTTCTATTTTCTAGCCTAATTCATCTTAAATTTATTTCTAAGATTTTGCCTTATCATTAATTTTCAAAATCCAATGTTTCTTCCCATTTCATACATTGCTGTGTTTAAACTGTTATAGATTTGAAACCATGTAAATATGAATCCGTTAGGAAAATGTCATATTGTTTGAAATAAAAGGAGCAATATAATGTTGGAAGGCAGACAGATTGTCGAGGTTTTAATGCTAAAACTTTTGTAATTGTGTAACAAGCTTTTTTTTTAATTCAACCTGTCATTAACAATACGCAATTAATCTTGAAAATGGTTTTAAAGTTGATTCTTTTTGCAGTATGGTGAAAATGGTGACTGGTTAGCAGCTCCAGCCCTCAGCTGTATATCAAGTAATCCTACAGCATAAGTCATACTTAGCTGCTCATCTCTATAGCTAACAGAATACTCTTGCAACCCGAACAAATTGACTACTGATTTTTGTGGGGGCTGTCCTTTCTGTGTATTCAGCCAGAACAAAAGGCATGTGACAGACCTCTTCACAGCTATTTGTGTAATGGTAATGCTCAGAAAATATAGTTAGATTCTAAACTTCCGTCTTGTGGAAGGAAGGGCTTTATTTAGGACTTATCATTAAAGGGAAAGTACACCACTCTTCTTAAATGAAAGTCATAAAGCTTCGATAAACTCAGTATTTTTGGATATCAAAATGTTCACAGATCAGACTAAGCTATTCTTAGTTGATAATGTTGATCATCTCCTCAGAAAGGTAAATTATGTAAGAGCACATTATGAGCTTCTTAAATACTTATGAAAGTTTAAGTTTTTATATTCCAGTTGGATTGTGTTTACAAACATAGTATCCCCTGTATGCTTATCTTTATTAACCCCTTAAGTGCTGCCTCGGTGCATTGGCCGACGGCAGCACTACCTCCCCAGTGCTGCGCACGACCATTGGACGTCCATTCAGCACTAGTTCCAATGGACAGCGCAGCACTGGGGAGGAATGTGTAATAGCATCTATGAGGTTAACTTTGAAATATGGGTCTCTGTTATAAATTAGTTGTTCAAAAAGCTGACAAATCCCCGACTGATGTCTAATCAATCGTCAAAGGTTCAAGACTGGTGCCTGCAGAAGTGTTATACTGGGGGGTCTATCCTTTCAGTACAGAGCCTCATATGCTGATTTAACCTGCCCAATGATCCGGAACCTACTAAGGACAGAAAGTAAGCCTAAATATTACAAATAAACACTTGAACTTACCCGTAGTGACTAACAAACGCTCGCATTAGGAACTCCCATGCACTAATTAATTGCACTGAGCATACGCTCACCAGAGGGTAGCAATGATGACAAAGCTGAAATTCAAATGCAATGCGAGGCTCAGGTGTTTGGTTTGTGGCAGCCCTAGAAGAAGGGATCAATCTTCAATTTATCATAGTACATCGGATCTCTTAATTGTCTATGTGCTTTAGTAACATATTCCGTAAGGTCCCATATCACAATGTTACTGCCTTTATCAGCTATTTTGATCTCTATTTGGTCATCTTTTGAGAATTCATTCATTGCCATTCGTTCCTCCTTTGTTATATTGTCACTGTATTTGCAACATTTTAGTTTGTATATATCCTGGATTACTGCCTCCTGGAATAGGTCTATCTTGTTCCCTGGTCCCAATTGGGGATAGAACCTAGATTTCGTTTTTTTGCCGCTTAGACCTGCTCCCGCTTGGGTACATATCTCCTCCAATGGTAATTCACATGTTATTGTTGTATCAAGGTTCATTAGAGTTAGAAATCCTTCTGTGTCTCTAGCTTGTAGACCTCCTTCATGACATTCTAGTCGTTCCATCGATGTTTTCTTTACTAGCGATTCCTTGAAACATATAGACACATAGCACATAGACAATTAAGAGATCCGAAGTATTATGAAAAATTGAAGATCGATCCAACAAAAACAATCAAAGAAAAAATTGATACAAATCTTGCCAAATGGTCATCGATGGGATTAATTGATGAGGCAGAAAGAAAATTCCTGACAGTACAACACCCAATAATGGCAACTATGTTCTTTCTACCGAAAGTACATAAAGATGCGAAGAAACCACCAGGGAGACCAATACTCTCAGCAAAAGGCTCACTATTGGAACCATTAGCAGAGTACATTGACTTTTTCCTAAGACCATATGTGGCTCGACTGAGTTCCTATATTCAAGACACGAGTGATGTGTTAAGAGCACTTAAAGATACACCATGGCAATTGTCCTATCAACTAATCACAATGGATGTCATTGGGCTATATACCAACATAAACAATTGAACAGGAATACATGCCTGTAATTATTTTCTGCAGGATAGACGAATACAATACAGTGAACAAAATAAGATGCTTATGGAAATGATAACAACAGTCCTCACTGACCATGTTTTCATGTTTGGAGAAGACTTATACCGACAAAGCAGCGGGACGGCAATGGGATTCTCCTTTAGTCCTAGTTACGCTTGTCTCACCATGGGATGGTGGGAGCAGGAGAAAGCATGGAACACCACAAATGATGAATCAGTGAATAAAATCGTAAGCTGGAAGAGATTTATTGATGGTCTTTTAATAATTTGTGACGGCAGTGAATCAGAATTCGAGGAATATTTCAAAGTAATGAACAATAGTACCAACAACCTGAAATTTACATACACTAAAAGCAAAGACAGGGTCATATTCCTTGATACTGAAATTTACATCAAGAATAATCAAATTCACACTACACTGCACAGAAAGATCACAGCGACAAATGCAACCTTGGAAGCAACCAGCTTTCATCAGAAATCCCTCCTATCCAGCATCCCTTATGGGAAATTTTTGCGAATCCTCAGAATCTGTAGTGAAGATCAAGAATGGGACACGCAAAGTAATAATGCGGCTGAAAGATTCTTGAATCAATCAACCAATCAATCAAGGCATTTATATAGCGCACTACTCACCTGGAGGGTCTCAAGGCGCTAGGGGAGGAGGGGTCCGCTACTGCTCGAACAGCCAGGTCTTGAGCTGTTTCCTGAAGGCAAGGTGGTCCTGGGTCAGGCGGAGGTGGGTCGGGAGGGAGTTCCAAGTCTTGGCGGCTAGGTAGGAGAAGGACCTTCCTCCTGTGGTGGCTCTTCGGATCCGGGGGACGGCGGCGAGGGCGTGGCTGGTCGATCGAAGCTGGCGTGTGGGAGCGTAGAAGTTGAGGCGGCTGTTGAGGTATGCTGGTCCTTGGTTGTGCACAGCTTTGTGTGCGTGGGTGAGGAGACGGAAGGTGATTCTCTTGTTGACCGGGAGCCAGTGCAGATCTCTCAGGTGTCCGGAGATGTGGCTGCGACGGGGGATGTCCAGGATGAGTCGTGCTGAGGCGTTCTGGATCCGCTAGAGTCTCTTCTGGAGTTTGGTGGTGGTTCCGGCGTAGAGGGAGTTGCCGTAGTCCAGTCGGCTGGTGACGAGGGCCTGGGTGACCGTCTTCCTGGTCTCGGTGGGGATCCACCGGAAGATCTTACGTAGCATGCGCAGGATGTTGAAGCACGATGAGGAGACGGCGTTGACTTGTCTGGTCATCGAGAGGGAGGAGTCCAGGATGAAGCCCAGGTTGCGTGCGTGGTCTGTTGGTTTGGGTGCGCTGCCCAGGGCGGGGGGCCACCAGGAGTCATCCCAGGCGGAGGGTGAGGATCCCAGGATGAGGACTTCGGTCTTGTCCGAGTTCAGTTTGAGGCGGCTGTTCATCATCCACTTGGCTACTTCTGTCATCCCTTCGTGTAGGTTGGCTCTGGCGGTTGCGGGTCGTTGGTGAGGGAGAGGATCAGCTGGGTGTCGTCGGCGTAGGAGATGATGTTGAGGTTGTGTTGGCGTACGATGGCTGCGAGGGGGCTGCTGTAGACGTTGAAGAGGGTTGGGCTGAGCGAGGAGCCTTGAGGAATGCCGCAGATGACTTCGGTGGCTTCTGATCTGAACGGGGGGAGGCGGACTCTCTGTGTCCTTCCGTCGAGGAATGAGATGATCCATTCCAGTGCCTTCTCCTGGATTCCGACGTTGCTGAGGCGCTGCACTAGGGTGCGGTGGCAGACAGTGTCAAAGGCCGCGGAGAGGTCTAGGAGGATGAGGGCCGCTGTTTCTCCGTTGTCGAGCAGGGCTCGGATGTCATCGGTGGCTGCGATCAGGGCGGTCTCGGTGCTGTGGTTGGCCCGGAAACCAGACTGAGAGAGGTCGAGGGATCCGTTCGTCTCGAGGAAGGCGGCCAGCTGCTTGTTGACGGTCTTTTCGATGACTTTTGCAGGAAACGGGAGCAGCTAGATGGGGCGGTAGTTCTTGAGGTCGGTGGGGTCTGCTGATGGCTTCTTTAGTAGGGCGCTGAGTTTGGCGTGCTTCCAGCTCTCCGGGAAGGTAGCGGTGTCAAAGGAGGTGTTGATGATGTCCCGCAGGTGGGGTGCGATGACAGCGTCGGCCTTGTTGAAGACGTGGTGAGGGCAGGGGTCGGTCGGAGATCCGGAGTGGATCGAGTTCATCGTGCGGATGGTGTCTTCGGTGCTGATCGGGGTCCAGGCACGGAGGGTGGTGGTGGGGGGCGGTGGTTCAGTCGTGGCGTGCGTCGGTTAGGTGCTGAAGCTGTTGTGTATGTCCGCGATCTTGTTGTGGAAGTAGGAGGCCAGGGAGTTGCAGAGGTCTTGTGAAGGGGTGATGCCGTTGTTTCCGGCTTTGGGGTTGGAGAGCTCTTTGACGATGTTGAAGAGTTCCTTGCTGTTGTGTGCGTTGTTGTCCAGTCGTTCCTTGAATGCAGACTTCTTGGTGGCGTTGATCAGTTGGTGGTGTTTTCGGGTGGCGAGCTTGAGGGCAGCCATGTTGTTCGGTGTTGGGTCTCTGCGCCAGGCTTTCTCGAGGTCTCTGCAGTTCTTCTTGGAGCTCTTGAGTTCGTCGGTGAACCATGGGGCTTTCTTGCTGCCGGGTCTGCTAGGCGGGGTCTTCAGAGGGGCGAGGTCGTCTGCGCAGTCGCTGATCCACTTTGCGAGGTTGGTGGCCGCCTGGCTTGGGTTCGTTGTGCTGGTGGGAGAGTTCACGCTCAGGGAAGTCGCGAGCTGGCCGGATGTGATCTTGTTCCAGCTTCTGCGTGCAACCTGTTGCTGGTGGTGGTGGATCGTGGTCCTTCTGAAGCTGAAGTGGACGCAGCTGTGGTCCGTCCAGTGGAGTCCGGTGGCGTGGCTGAAGGTGATGTCCTTGCTGGATGAGAACACGGGGTCGAGTGTGTGTCCGGCGTTGTGGGTGGGGGTGGTCACCAGCTGCTTGAGACCGAGGTTGGCGAGGTTGTCCAGCAGGGTGGTGGTGTTGCGGTCGTTGTTGTTCTCCAGGTGGAAGTTGAGGTATCCGAGGAGGATGTAGTCAGCGGAGAGGAGGGCGTGCGGGCTGATGAAGTCAGCAATGTCTTCGTTGAATTGTGTGCGTGGTCCCGGGGGTCTGTAGATGAGGGTGCCTCTGAGGGTGGTCTTGGGGTTGATGTGGATCTGGAAGTGCAGGTGTTCGGCGGGTACGAGGGTGTCGTCGGAGTTGGTCGTGATGCGGATGGTGTTTCTTTGGATGATGGCGATGCCTCCTCCTGTCTGGTTGACGCGGTCCCTCCGGATGATCTTGTAGCCGTCCGGGATGGCGATGGCGGGCGCTGAGGAAGCGTTCATCCAGGTTTCCGTGAGGAAGGCGACGTCTGGGGCTGTGGTATCGAGCAGGTTCCAGAGCTCGACAGCATGTCTGTGGATGGAGCGGGTGTTGAGCAGGATGCACTTGAGGTGGTTGCTGCTGTGGCTTGGCTTGATCGATGCAGGTGTAGTGCAGGTCCGGATGCAGGTGAACTTGCAGGAATGGCAGCAGAAGGGTCCGTGGGTGCGTCTCAGGGTGGCCCGGTAGCAGCCCGGGATTCGACCGGCGTTGAGTGCGTAGAGTTCGGTGGCGTCGTAGGTCCGGCGGGTGGGTTGGGGTCTGCGGGAACCAGGGGTCCTGGCACTGGGCGCGGTCCAGGTGCGGACGGGCGCAGACGGGCTAACCTTTGGCGCACCTTCGGCGCTCAATCGTGCTCCCGCTGCGCGCGTCCGCTGCGCGCGTCCGCTGCGCGTGTCCGCTGCGCGGTCGCTCTGGGGGCGTCATAAGTAAGGAGCCGGTAGGGCGGGTCAGCTGGGTGGCAGGAACGTGGGCGGCCAATGGCAGGAGGGGGGCGAAGTCGGCGTAGGTCAGTGGCGGGAAGGGGGACTGAGGACGGCTCAGTGGCGGCTGGGGCGTCCGGCGGCCGGGAGCGGTCTCAAAGGAAGGGGGAGGGCAGCAGAAGGGGGGAAAACGGGAGGCAGCAGAAAAAAGACAAGCAACACGAGTCAAAGGCAACCCAAGGAGGGAAAGAAACAAAGGCGGCAGCAGAAGCGGCGGCGAAGGCAACCACGAGGCAGCAGAGTGGGGAAGTAGCAGAAGGCAGCAGCGAGGCAGCAGAACAGCTTGTCAGGGCAGCTCAGGTAGTCAGCGGGCAGGAGCAGCGGAGTGGGGGCGACCTCGCCTGGAACAGGCTCAGCGGTCGCACCCAGTCGCTGCACTCGGTCCCCTTAAGTAAGGAGCCGGTATGGCGGGTCAGCTGGGTGGCGGGAGCGTGGGCAGCCAATGGGCAGGAGGGGGGCGGAGTCGGCGTAGGTCAGTGGCGGGAAGGGGGACTGAGGATGGCTCAGCGGCGGCTGGGGCGTCCGGCGGCCGGGAGCGGTGTCAAAGGAAGGGGGAGGGCAGCAGAAGGGGGGGAACACAGGAGGCAACAGAAAAAAGACAGGCAACACGAGTCAAGGGCAACCCAAAGAGGGGAAGAAACAAAGGCGGCAGCAGAAGCGGCGGCGAAGGCAACCACGAGGCAGCAGAGTGGGGAAGTAGCAGGAGGCAGCAGCGAGGCAGCAGAACAGCTTGTCAGGGCAGCTCAGGTAGTCAGCGGGCAGGAGCAGCAGAGTGGGGGCGACCTCGCCTGGAACAGGCTCAGGGGTCGCTCCCTGTCCCTGCACTTGGTCCCCTTAAGTAAGGAGCCGGTAGGGCGGGTCAGCTGGGTGGCGGGAGCGTGGGCGGCCAATGGGCAGGAGGGGGGCGGAATCGGCGTAGGTCAGTGGCGGGAAGGGGGACTGAGGACGGCTCAGCAGCGGCTGGGGCGTCCGGCGGCCGGGAGCAGTCTCAAAGGAAGGGGGAGGGCAGCAGAAGGGGGGGAAAACGGGAGGTAGCAGAAAAAAGACAAGCAACACGAGTCAAAGGCAACCCAAGGAGGGGAAGAAACAAAGGTGGCAGCAGAAGCGGAGGCGAAGGCAACCACGAGGCAGCAGAGTGGGGAAGTAGCAGGAGGCAGCAGCGAGGCAGAAGAACAGCTTGTCAGGGCAGCTCAGGTAGCCAGCGGGCAGGAGCAGCGGAGTGGGGGCGACCTCGCCTGGAACAGGCTCAGCGGTGAAGAGAAAATACCCATCAAATACAGTATCGAAATGCTGGGAGAGAGCCAACAACAAAACACAAGCTGAATGCCTGGCAAAAAAAGTTTGTCAGGAGGACAAACCGACTGAACCGATCAGGATGATAGTGGACTTCTCACAAGAAAGCAAACAAATTGAAACCATCCTCAGAAAAAATTGGAAAATTTTACAGCTAGACACGACAGTGAAGTATCTAATGGGAAATAACCCAACCGTAACATACAGGAGGGGGAGGAATCTAATAGATCATATGATTCACAGCCATTTCCAGAAAGGAAAAAAGGGAGATGACTGGCTAAAAACTAAAGGCTTTGTAAAGTGTTACTTGTGCAAAATGTGCCAAATAGCGAAACCCACAAAAGAGATAATCTTGGCGAACAACAAGAAATGGGAAATACGCCAGTTAATTACATGCAAAACAGCCTACACCATATATGTAGTGGAATGTCCATGCCCTAAAAGATATGTGGGCAGCACAACGCGCGAGTTAAAGAAAAGAATCATGGAACACATGCGAGCAACTATCCACAAAGATCGATCTAATGCAGTAGCAAAGCATATGGAACAAGAACATCAGGGAGATTGGAAAAAACTGAAATTCTACGGAATTGAGACACTACCAAAAAAAAGCCGAGGTGGGAACCGGGAACTAGAATTGAGCAAAAGAGAATCACGCTACATATTAAATATGAGAACCCTACACCCACATGGCCTGAATCAGTCGGAGGAATTATATATTAATTTACAACAGTAATTGGGAGAAATATGAAAATGAATCATCTGTGAAACATGACAAATATACATGGGAGTGACTAATAAATCGAGATGAACTGATGATCCGAACGGAGGAACAAGATGAGATAATAAACATCAAAACATATGGGCATCAAGCGACAAATCCCACTGGAGGGATAAAAAGTTTGTATTGAATATTGTATCAACAATTGAAAGAGAACAGTATAAACAACAACATTGCCATAGTGAAACATACTATGCCATCGGGAAGATCAATGAAATCAAACTGGTAATAAACAAATACAAAGCAAAAGTAATATGAAAAAGGAAGCTACCAAAGAGGAGAGAATAAGAAATATCAAGTCCCAGGATGCAAATCGCTGAAAAGGACTAAACAATTACCGACTGACAAACGTGCAATTAAGAATAGAGAACTACAAAGATCAGAATTCCTAACGTCAATGCACATGACAGGAAGTGAAGTCATGTTGAACATTTTAAATGGTAACGACACGAAGAGACTGTTGATCGTGAACAAGGTGTGGCGAAACACCGAAACGCGTTGATCCAGATACGTGGTCAAAACCCCTAATTTGATGTAACAAAAATAAATACCCTTCAAAATCTCACCACTGGAATGCGGCCCATTTATTTCCTTGACCTGGGGGAAAGTGAGGTGATGATATATATATATATACTAGCAGCCCGTCCCGACGTTGTCCGGGTATGAATTGCTGCCGGCCAGTAGTATATTGTTTTGTAGGATTTCGTTTTGATAGCATTTCTTATCTGTGACAGTTCTGTGAAACGCTCCGATTCACAGTGCACTGCTGATGCACTTAAGAGTGCGCGTTCAGTAGTGTGTGAACTCGAGTTTCCCTACTTTATTTTTCCTTGCAATGTTATATAGTGCGAACTCGACAACATGGCATGAGAACAATTTACATTACAGAAGAACACATTCATTTGTGGTAGGCACGGGGAGAAAAAGCAATTTGCCTGGAATCACAGGATGTTGAGCTGATGCCGAGATTCGAACGTAGCCCCCGGGCTCTAAAGTTCGCAATTCTAGAACTTGTGGCGGGAGGTGTGTCTAAAAGTGTATGTCGGTGTTGGCCATCAATGAGAGAGACCTGTGCATTTTTCAAATGGATGGTGAAAAAATATGAGTATGTTGCTGGAGATGTGGGCTGCCGTGCCACCAATGTACTTACCAGGGGAGGGTAAACACCCATTATTCCGCAACTTTCTTTCCGCATACCATCACTCTGCATACTTTCATTACGAAAGTACCATGACTCCGCAATGCCATTATAACGCATGGCATTACATTTTATATGCTTTTACCACGCATACATTTACAACGAAATTCGTTGTAAATGCATGAATGGTAAAAGCCTGTTTTTTTTTAATGTTTGGATAAGGTAAGTATGGGTATAGGGGTATATGTTTTGGGGTACTGAGGTATATGTGTTGGGGTGTTTGGGTATTGTAAGGGTTCAGATATAGTTTTGGGTTATGGGGTACAGGGGTAGTTTTAGGGTTTAGGGATAGGTATGGGTTTTGGGGTACAGGGGTATTTTTAGGGTTCAGGGCTAAGTTTGGGTTTTGGGGAATAGGGGTATTTTTAGGGTTAGGTTTGGGTTTTGGGGTACAGGGGTATTTTAAGGGTTCAGGGCTAGGTTTGGGTTTTGGGGTACAGGGGTATTTTTAGGGTTCAGGGGTAGGTTTGGGTTTTGTGGTACAGGGGTATTTTTAGGGTTCTGGGCTAGGTTAGGGTTTTGGGGTACAGGGGTACTTTTAGGGGTTCAGGGGTAGGTTTGGGTTTTGGGGTACAGGGGTATTTTAAGGGTTCAGGGGTAGGTTTGGGTTTTGGGGTACAGGGGTATTTTAGGGTTCAGGGGTAGGTTTGGGGGTACAGTGTTATTTTTAGGGTTCAGGGCTAGGTTTGGTTTTTGGGGTACAGGGGTATTTTTAGGGTTCAGGGGTAGGTTTGGGTTTTGAGGTACAGGGGTATTTATATGGTTCAGGGCTAGGTTTGGGAGTTGGGATACAGGGGTATTTTTAGGGTTTAGGGATAGGTTTGGGTTTTGGGGTACAGGGTACAGGGTATATTTATAGGGTTAAGATGGGTTAGTGTTTTAGGGTGTTGGGGTATTTTAAGGAGTAAGGGGGTAATGATTATGGGGTGCAGGGGTATGTTAAGGGAGCAGGGTGGGATTAGCACACGATATGAGACATGGCATGAAGGGTGGAGCGTACCACACGCCCCCAGCGTTTGTCACGCCCACAGCACAACGCAGACACGCCCACAAGGGACTACTTTGCTGGCACTGTTCTTTTACCTTTTAAATGTATATGGTGGGCGTCCGCATAGCCTATGTCCTTCTGCTGCAACTGCCCTTTCCAATGCTGTATTGGGTGTTGTGATTGGTGCTGTGGTTCCTGAGATTACCCGCCTCAAAGGTTTGGGCTCTCTCTTTATATTATTAGTATGGATATATATATATATATATATATATATATATATATATATATATATATATATATATATGCGGTATGTGTCCTCCTCAGCTTGTTAAAGCTCAGCTACTTGCAGCCAAAAGAAGATGCGAGTCCCGATTTCTTAGGTGTTATTAAGTATTTATTTTGAACCCAAACACCAGTTTGCCACGACGCGTTTCGGCCAAAGCCTTGATCACATGACGCAGTCATGGGGGCTAGCCACCCATTTAAAGTGAAAGGTGCATGACACGCAAATTGACATAGAGGAAATACTTTTCCTATATATAACTGCATATATATATTCTCTCCAATCCTGTCGATCTGTGCTAGAAAACAGGCGCTGACTCCGTGGGGTCTTGTTTCAGAAACAAGTTTATTTTCTTTTAGTGCTCAGATTATTGACGCGTTTCGACGGATACAACCGTCCTGCTCACAACAAAGAATAGCATTACGTCAGTGTTTTTAAACATGTCAAGTGCTCATTGGATCATGTGATGGTTTACCTGTAGTCATGACAACCAGTTTGCTGAGTTCACTGGAAATTTACAGCGTTACATTTTACTTAGCCACAGTTGTTAGTTTTAGCTTTACTTATTGTTACCGCTGCACATTTTTACATCAACTTAAATAAAAGACAATTAAATCGCATTGTCGATTACTAGCATACAATTAATTCTCACATTGCAAACATTTGCTTTAGCACAACTATCAACCGTTTGTACTTTTTTCCGGTTCATGTACATTTATGATTTTGGAAACGTAATAGGTTTGAATAATTCATACCGCATTACATATACTGTGTCAATAAGGATTATATTTAGATTATATAGGGTCTAGTGCCCGTTTAATCAGCTTGATAACAGTATTACGTTGGGAACCTATATTTGGTAAGGTTCTCATGAATAAAGCCCAAGTGGGCAAGCTCATCCAAATGCAGTATTAAACCCAACTAAGTTAGTTTCTCCTTTTTCTACATTGTCTTTCTTTATCTCTCTGCTTGTCTGCAATGATAAATCATATTGACTTTTGAAACCACCAATATATATATATATATATATATATATATATATATATATATATATATATATATATATATATATATTCACTGAAAAAAACATAGGTTTTACACACGTTATAGTTAGGAAGTAGCATTTAAAAAACCTATGAAATTCACTGAAAAAACCATAGGTTTTACACACGTTATAGTTAGGAAGTAGCATTTGAAAAACCTATGAAATTCACTGAAAAAACCATAGGTTTGACACATGTTATAGTTAGCTGGACATTTCACTCATATAAAACCAATGAAATTCCCCCGTTATAGTTACTTCAGCTAACTATAACTCGCGTGCCCGCCTTATTCTAATTCTAATTAAACTCAAAATTGAGAGTCATAAATGCTCCGAGAAAAGATACATTTCTTCATTTCATTTTGATGGTATGACATACTTAAAAATGTCGTTGCAAGTTTAAAAAATCAAAAGCAACATAACACTTGTTTCCAAAAAAAAAAAAAAAAAAGTTCTTTTCAGAACTAACTCTTTGTACCAAAACGAGCTCCAAGAGCATATTATAAAGGAAAGTTTATCGCCGCTTTCTTTTAGTGCGCGACCGGGTGCGCGCACCCACCTATATATTTCGTGAAAAGTTTGCAATTTGAGCCTATTGAATTTCTTCATAGACCCTTCAAAGAACTTATAGTACATGAAAGAGACTAAACCTAGGCTAATTTTGTATTATTATCAACATTTTCATTAAATAAAACCAAATGTCTTTTTAAGCTTTGTACGAGACTGGATGTACACACCTTTGTATTTTTTTAAAGAAATATAAAAGGTTTTATAGTTTAATAATTGTATACTTGAATCGAGCTTAAAAGATATACGAAATCCGGATTTGCTTGGATTGACTCCTTTTCACGTTTTGAAACTTTGCTGAATTACACCGCTACTTCAAAATAACGTACGTGACTAGATAGTATCATCGCGTACAGGACCTGAGACGCGCATGTGAAGTCATGTGACTTGAAAACAACACTTCCAATTGGTTCTTAGTAGTTTCTATTCTGGAATTTACACGAAGCACTCCACCCACTTCCCTCACTTTCTTTTCTACTCTCAAGAGAGAACAACGTGGAACATCTTCCGGAAGACTTTGCTGAAATGGCTGCCGTTTCGCATTCATCTTCCGAATCTGAAGAAAATGAGCGACTACCTTTAAAAAGAAAAAAGGAATCTTTCATTTGGCAATTTTTTACTTATCCTGAAGATCAAAAGAAAGTGAATGCGCCAAAAGTAACCTGCACGATATGCAAATCGGAGCTCTCAAGGGGAAATCCAAGTAAAAAATATTCCTTTTCCATACATACCATGCAGCGGCATGTCAAACAAAGGCACCCTGAGCATTATGCAAAAGCATCGACAAGAGCCCTTGCCACGCTATTACCATCAGAGGTGGCCAGCACATCTTCTGGTGGACGACCTGTATCTCCATCGAGTGCTGAGATGGACTTAAGACCATATCTTGCGAAGGTGCACATGAAATGCAACGAGTGTGGAGAAATTATTTTGTTCGGAGAGCAGAGCCTCATTCTTATTAAACTCAAAATTGAGAGTCATAAATGCCCCAAGAAAAGATAAATTTCTTCATTTCATTTTGATCCTGTGTTACACTTCAAAATGTCGTTGCAAGTTTAAAAAATCAAAAGCAACATAACACTTGTTTCCCGAAAAAAAAAAAAAAGTTCTTTTCAGAACTAACTCTTTGTACCAAAACGAGCTCCAAGAGCATAATATAAAGAGTTTATCGCCACTTTTTTTTGTGCGCAACCGGGTGCGCGCACCCACCTATATATTTTGTGGGAGGTTTGCGATTTGAAGCTATTGAATTTCTCCATCGACCCATCAAAGAACTTATAGTACGTGAAAAAGACTAAACCTACGCTTATTTTTTGTTATTATCAAAATTTTAATTAAATATAACCAAATGTCTTTTTAAACTTTCGTGCGTGACTGGATGTACACACCTATGTATTTTTTTAAAGAAATATAAAAGGTTTTATAGTTTATTAATTGTATGCTTGAATCGAGCTTAGAAGATATACAAAATCCGGATTTGTTTGGATTTTCTTCTTTTCACGTTTTAAAACTACGCTGAATTAGACCGCTGCTTCCAAATGACGTTCGTGACCAGATACTGTCACCGCGTACACATCCTAAGACGTGCATGTGAAGTCATGTGACTTGAAACCAACACTTCCAATTGGTTCTTAGTAGTTTCTATTCTCCAATTTACACGGAACACTCCACCCACTTCCCTGGAGAAAAAGTTTATCGGAAAACTTTTAAACCCTCCTCTTATCAAACATTCGACATCGTTAACATAACAGTGTAATAAATAAAACTAGATCCACCCCGTCCCTTAATTACAAGGGACACATTACTGTGTGAAAACAACTTTTGTTTTCACGCGATAATGTGAAATACTGAGCCTGTTACAGGATTTTCTTTCACATATATGTTCCCATTCATCTTCAAGCACTAACACCGTGGAAAATACCACCGATAGCGGTGATATTTTTTAACGCCGAGAACGGGCGATTTTTATCTCTTAGAGCCCTTGCTATTATAAAGGTTTATCTCCTAAGTCTCTGATTCTCCAACTGTGCAACGCGGCTCCCCTGTGTGTCGTAATGAGGTGCTAGGGGCGCCACGCACACTCTACTGTGACTAAGCATCCATAAATTCCACGGACATCTCTACCCTGCTATCTGCAATTGTAAACATCAAAAGGAGCTGCGCTGCGCCCCTTGGAGAGGCCTCACTCCCACTGCTACAGCGGCTTGGCAGTCGCCAAGATCCACAAGAACAGCGTCTCGGATCCATTGAACTTCTGTGACGGTCTCAATGAAAATAAGCACTGAAGAATATTCAAGTATGTAGTAGTCCTCCTGCTACAGCATACAGAATGCATTCTGTTAGGTATAAAAAAGGGAAACACCCACGCCACAATCATACAGAACACTTCCTGTAAAGAAGCCTGTGATTAACTTTAAAACATAAGGTTAACCTTTTTTCACTCTCTCATCATTTTTTAAGATAAGTATTTATAATACTATATTAAACAATGCCATGGTTCTTGCTTTTTTATTTGAAGAATCTTGCAATCATTCACAAATCCAATACTCATGCCTTCTTTTTCGTGAGAAAAATCTTGCAACATTATATATCTACATAGAATAACAGAAAAAACATAACACTGCAAAGGCCGAAAACTCTACTAAATGCAGATTTGTAACATATAGGGCAGATTTATGTTAACTACTTCATACCCAGATATCCACCAGTTAATGTGCACCACAGTATGCTAGTGCTCCGTAACCCATGGTGTGCCACATTTAAAATGAGGCGCACCATGGCACAAAGACAGCATACATGCATAACATATCTGTGTAGAAAAAAGAATACATTACAAGAGTTGTATGGCAAATGTAATGCAGCTACAGCAAGGCTCACCAGTGCACTTTGGGGCATATTATCAAGCAATAGCGATAATTATCGCTATTGCTTGGTTAGAGACAAAAATTTACCGCAGCGCTGCGGCGATTTTTACCGCAAATAAACCTTGGTATTCACAAGGTTTAACGCAAATGCGGTAAAAATCGTTGCAAAGCATGAATATCGCTGAAAAGTCAGCATTATTCATGCAATAGCGAGCTAATGCTGTTAGCCATGTTATCCACCTCCCATTGGATAACATGGCTAAGAACTGCTCAGGGCAGGTATTAGCTTTTACAGATATTCCCGCTTAGCGCAAATATCTCCAAAAGCTAGTAATAGGAGATAGCGATGTTAGCGACTGTTTTCAGTCGCTAACATCTTGGCACGCCCACTTTGCATCTCATTAGTGATAAATATAACTGACATGCAAAGTGGGGCCCAAGATGGTCGCTATCTCCTACTAGCTGTCGCTAACTGGTGTTAGCGGCAGCTAGGTATAGGGAGATAATTTTATCTCTGCTTTCTTGGCTTTTAAAGCCAAAAAACAGAGATAAACCCCCTTGATAATATACCCCTATATTCAAATTGCTGCGTCAAGACCTACGCCTGCTTCAAGCACATGCACAGTTTTGAAACAGCATGGGGCTGAAAGTCACTGAGTAAAATCTCATGGATTACAGTCAGCCACTTTCAAGACGCATTA
Organism: Lissotriton vulgaris; assembly: GCF_964263255.1. Lineage (NCBI taxonomy): Eukaryota > Metazoa > Chordata > Amphibia > Caudata > Salamandridae > Lissotriton > Lissotriton vulgaris. The sequence continues at coordinate 652,647,203 of NC_141699.1, forward strand.
CTTCAGAGGAACACTTCTTTATGATACAGGGCTTTAGAATGTCACATATCTCCTAGATTCATTAATGTTGTATATATGATACATTATTTCCACTGTCATTATAAAAAATAAAGTGACGAAATTCTAGCGCAAAGAGACGCAACGTCAACATAAAGCTGCCACAATCTGTTTTAAAGTACCCTTTAAATTACAACCAACACTCTCTTTAAAGAGACCCCTCAGGTTTTTTTAACAGCTGTTAAATCCTTCCATACTCATCACAAAGCCGCTCCATCACGAGCATTGCCTCAGCTGTCCTCAGGACGGACGACATTTGTAATGGACTTGCCGCTGTGCTTGCGCAACACTAACATTGCGCTTCCATGACACATTCTATTGACTAAGCAGAACCATGACGGAACCACTCTATCATGAACACACCTCAACCATGGCTCGGAAAGTAGTAGCTCTATCATGACCATACAAGTACCATCCAGCCCCCCAGCCCCTAATCCTGAGGCAGAATTACCACTGCAACACAGGATTTAAAGTCCTGCAAAGAACACCATGTAACATTTAATATCATTTTCCACCAATATTTTCATATATCAGTATTGCTAAACTCACTCACTGAAATGTCGCTCATTTTATTAAATCACTTTTAAAGCATGCCTTATAACAATGCACCCAATCCTATGTGGAAGTGTTTATATAAAACATGACATTGCTTTAACGAGGATAGACAAAGAAATAACACAATGATGTAAAAGTTTCTTTATTTTATATACTTACCTAAAAAAAATAAAAAAATAAAGTAAATTTCTTTTTAAAACATAGTACCTGTGGAAGAAAATTAAAAATAAGATTATAAAGTACATTTTATTAAAGAAAAAACAATAGGAGACAATAAGAGAGACGCAGAGAAAACTCTCGGATATTATTAGTTGAACTTACCTTATAAATATAATATCTGTGGAGGACAGTAAAAAAAAATCTGTTATAATACATATTTCTGAATGCAATGTAACAAAATAAGTCAAACAACATATTAAATGGTTTATTTTTGCTGTCCTCAGAATACATTGATTTTCACTATGAAGAGTGATTTCAATATTAATCATCATATAACAGCGGGGAAAAAAAAACACAATCAAAATGATTGTGTTTAAAAAACCCATACAAAATCTGCATACATATTATAAATACCTGAAAAAAACATGTCTTAAATGTTTTCCTCAAATTCGCAATTTCTTGAGTAAGCACACTACATCTTCCACAGTTACAAACTAATTAAAGTATACCACTTATTTTTCAAGATATCTCAACAAAGCCCCGTGCAAGTATCTCCTATAAAAAATCTATTTCAAGGACACAGTTTCTTCTCTCATACCTTTCCGCGTGGCCAAATTGTATAAGCTAACTCATTATCTTTTAAATACCTCTCCCAAAAACTTGCGTCCATAAAAGTTTTAAAATAATTATCTAAAGTACTCATTTTCTTCTCTCATATTTTTCCACGTGGCCAAATACTATGAGTTAAGTACTTTTTTTCTGAAATTATTTAATCTTAGTCTTATCTATTGTTTTCTGAACCTTTACAATTAAAATTTGTAACATGTTTTATACCATCAAACATTAAGTAAATTTGTACCTGATGTTATCACTATGCCAAACACAAATTTCATTTATAGATTTGTACACCCTCAGTCACATGATATTTGTAAACTAGTAAGTTTCAGATCTCTACAGTATACATCTTCCTACAGCAAGTCATTCTACTGAAATTTGGGTTCCAAAAATAACAGATAAGAGTTAGTTAAGGCAAAAGGCAAATGTTTTTTAAAAGTCAATTGGCTATCATTGCAAAGCGTCCGGCCACTAGCACACTTCAAATAAGCTGTATAATGTCCTGATGATGTAGAAGGCCCTTCATGAAAAATAATGGCTACAGTTACAAATGTTCTTCTAGAAATAGAAACTTGAGAAGCCACAAAATTTTTAATTAAAGTTGACAATTTACTCCCATCAGCTCTGCATCGTTGAAACATTAAAATTACATATTGTCCGTATCTATGGATAAATAAAGTTGATAACATTTCAGACTTGCATTGAGAACAGACCATGTTCTGATGCGCATCTTTAACTAGTTTATTAAAAGGCACTTCTTTGCAGTCTGGTAATGTCAAATATAAAAATCTTTCACTGTGTATCTCAGTACTACTTAAAAATGAGCAACTATCACACTTATGTTCCCATTTATAAGAAAGGCCAAAAAGACTATCAATATCTACACCTTCATCTTCCAAAACTGTAAACATATACATGATAAATTCCTGACAATCTTGCTGAATATTCTGAGAAAATTGATTTACTCCTGCACATATGTCTAAAACATTCCTTAGTTCTGAAACACTTGCTACTTCACTATCACCACTACTACATATTTCAAATATAGAATTTAATGAATAGCAAAATGTTTGCTCCTGATTTTCTATAATCTGTTCCTTAACATTTTTCAGAAAGAAAACAACATTAACTACTACATTTGCAAAGCAGTTGACACCAGACCTATTTTCAAACTTAAATCCAACAATCTCTACAATACTAACAGTTTTGCTACGGCTACCAACAACAGCGACATCTTTTTTTCGTCGTTTCTCGACTACTTCAGCACATTTGTCCTCTATTTTCCTTTTCTGACCAACTATACGCCTTTCAATTAAAGGATATTGAGGTAAACATGGAGCATATTCTCTTCTTAACCTATTATACTCCTTCACACAATTTAAATCTGCACTAATCTTTGTCTCATCATAATCAATTAGATAAAGTCCACATAAAGTTCTAACTCGCGATAAAGCAACATACGCCATACCCTCTTTGAATACAGTGCTTCCAATATTGACCAAAGCACAATCTACACTTAAACCTTGAGATTTATGTATAGTCACTGCATATGCCAAACAAATTGGAAATTGTTTACGACGGACATATAAGTCTTTCACAAGCAAAAAACGAGTTGAACATCGACTAATTTGTTGAACTTCCTCAATTCCATCAAATTTTATTCTCAAAAATTCAATCTCATCTCTATTTGTATAATTGACAAAACCAACAACATTACCCATTGCTCCATTTACCAATCCTCTTTCTACATGTAAATTTCTCCTTAAAATTATCCGACAATTTAAACATACATACAGATTTTTCTCTAAACCAGCAGTTTTAGATATAGTTTTTTGAAGAGAATCCAATTTTAACTTCAACTTTTCAGACAAAATAATAGTACTACCTTCATGCTGCTCTATTCTATCTTTAGCTTCCAGTTTCTTAATTTCTTGATTTTCTAAATTCAACATTTTCTCATTAAAAACTGAACATTCTTTCAGAGTTGGCATCAAGCATATCACTGACTTATCTGCTACCTCTTTACTATATATTTTCTCAGGTACATTATCTTCATTAGGAAACAGCTTGGAAAGTAATCGGGTTCGTAGAGTATGTTTCGCATCTTCAGTTAGTTTTCCAATCCTAATATCTTGAAGAATATTTCCATATTTAGTATCCTTTGCCTGTCGCATATTTTGAATCAGTTCAGTATATTTGAAATGTGACCATATATTTACATTTCCAATACTGCCCAGGCACTTTCTGGTCTCCTCATGTGTAACAGTTTCAAATACAGGTTGTCCTTTCACAGGAGTTAGCTGCAGTAGATCTCCAAAAACTATGACATGTTTACCTCCAAATAACACATCATACTCTGTCTTAAGTGTCTGTTGCATTCTTAAATGCACAAAAGCAAGCATTAAATTGGATACCATGCTTACTTCATCAATAATAAGAAGTTTCATTTTTTTAAGGACTCTAGAAACTTCAAAACAAGCTTCTCCAGATAGCTTCTGATATTGTAATTTATTTTCATGTTCAACTGGCAGCATCAGTAAACGATGTAAAGTAACACCTTTAATATTATGTGCTGCCAATCCAGTTGGAGCAGTAACAACACACGACAGTGTTGACTGAGTTGTTTGCTGTAAATATGTAGTAATTCCTTTAATTAGGAAACTTTTACCAGTCCCAGCTTCTCCACTTACATATAATCGAATAGGTTCAAATGACATACATGAGCAATCTTTTCTCTCATGACGAAAGCCATGCTCAATGTGCTCTGTCACTTCATCATATATTTGTCTTTGCTCAACATTAAACTGCTTCTTTAATTCTTCTAAGTCGATTACTTCCTCTTGACCTTGCTGCATTGCTCTTTCCACCTCATCCATGGCGGTGGCGGCTTCATTTTGGATAATTGGTTGTCCCAGTGGATCTTGACTTAATGAAGCCGAACTTTGACTACCTTGTGAACTATCTCTAGCAATCTCCGCTGCAATTGTCGCTTCTTGCTCTATTTCATCATTCAACATTTGGAGATAATTACTAAAAACAGGACATTCAATATTACTTTTAGATGCGTTGAATGAATCTTCATAACTATCAAAGTCTCCAAGTAGTTCCTCTTCTCTACGCCATGGTTTAAAGAGTTGCAAAAGAGCAAAATAGTAAAATTCTCTTTTGTCAGGTGTTTCGCAACTCAGTTTCCGATGATTTATCAAGTGTCCTTTTCTTTGTTTCACCAGACATCCTTCATGTCCAATTACAGCGTGTACACCTTTATCAATGTTCTCCGTAACATTCCTTTTAAAAGTATAATTTTGAAGTATTTCATACAGACAAATGTTTTCAAGCAGAGTACTTCTATTTGGATAGTATGTATCCAACATATTTGTTTTCAAAATGTCTGTACTGTTTGGTTCTTTCTGGGCTAAATATTCAATTTCTTGCACAGGTTTCAGAACACGGTTTCGTGTTTCTGCTAGGCCCAAACTCACCCAGAGAATAGTCCTTGATTTAGCATAAAGACTTGCTGATGATAATCTGTCACAACATTCATATGCTCCAATTTCGCGATGAGACAGCATCTTCAAACTGTACGTATACAATTTCTTGCTTAGGCTCTTTTCATGAGAAATGTCTTCCCACATCTCCTTCAATTCCGTCTTTTCAAATTTCGTAATGTAAGACGTTACATATCGAGCCACAGCAATAGAATTGTCTGCAACATATTGTATGTCCATGTTAGCATTCCGCATGGACAAAATAACTGGGTTATAGTCATTTATATATTTGGATTCTTCACCTCTTCTTAAATTGTACGTGTTTTTAGGTGACCTCCTTCTGATATTATGTCGCAAACATGACATCAAATTGTTGACTCTTCCTTTTGAAAGTACGGGTCGTGCAAATCCAAAGCGACATTTGGTGTAGAATTTGCTCTTTGATTCGAATTTTCGCCGACAATATTTTCCACAACGATGACTTTGAAAACGTAACACTTTTCCTCTTAAGTCCTTATCAGTTGTACTATTAGGTATGTCACAAGTGGCATACTGTTCAATAAAAGACAGTACAGTCTCATCCGAGTCTATTCCAAATTTAGGAGCATCCTTGATCCATAACAGCATATGAATATGAGGAGCACCTCTTGCTTGATATTCTTTTCTCCAAAAGAAATCCAGTACTTCACCAAGAGGTGGATTTTTCTTGTTTGTAATGAAAGACATCATAGCTTCAAATCTATGATTAAAATATCTGCAAACATTAACTGGATCTAATGAACACAGTTCTCCAGGTGTCTTGTAGTTTATGTTTTCTATGTTTGCATTCGCCTCTCGAAGAAATTCAAGTAAATCTTCCCAAGCATACTCTGCACAGCTTAGAGTTAAAAACCATGTTGGTGCTCCTAAGTTTCTAAGCATGCACTTCAAATCTCCATGACGACGGTACCAATACTCATTAGTACCCCGCTGACAAGCCATTAAATTAATTAGATGTGAATCCAAAACACTATCTTTCTGTTGCACTTTATCCATAAATTCCTTTGCTGAAATATTTTGCAGATGTACACCACTTTTTAAGATATGATTTACTGCATAAGACAGACCAGATAAGTCACTCTCAAACAGAAGATGAAACAAATATGGAATGCATTGGCGAAACCTCGGATCTTCTGCATATAATCTTGTTGTCCGGTACTCAGATGCAGGAATCTGCATAGGTCAATCATCATATCGTGTACCTTCACCTGTAGGAAATAACTGTGGAAAACAACGACCTTCCAAACTTTCTTCCCACACACTAATAGGATTTCCTTTCGCCTTTTTCATCTGAAATAATTCAATAGCATTCCCTATTGCTTCTTTGGAATGCAGTGGATGAACACTGTAATGTTCATAAATTTCTTCAGTTCTGGATACATCAACTTTTTCAATTTGTCCACTAGACAAATCACTATCCTCTTCTTCACTTACATCTTCTTGTTCTACGTATACATCTTTGTAGTACTTATTGTTTTTCACTAAATACAACGTTGCCTTTTTCACTTTCCTAACATCCACTTAATCTTGCCAGATTTTCTTACTCTTTGTAGGTACACCATTAACTAGAATAACTAGAGGTTCCTCTTCTACATTTTCAACACCAATGGTTTCCATATTTTTTTTTAAATCAAGTGGCAAATACACAACTCTACCCTTTAATCCTCTTTGTAAATCTGAAGGATTTAATTTACCAGTCTTAGGCTCCATACGAACAATAGCCTGAAAAGGATGTACACATTGAATCAGAATAGTCTCATAAGTATTTAAATCCATCAATTCTGATGGAATATTTATCAACTCTAGATTATTATGAACAGCTCTAGCAGGCATTTTATTTTCATTTAATTTATTATAACAATATTTACAAACACGTTGCTCAAAACCCAAATCAAAATAGTTTTCCACCAACAAATAAGTTGCAAAATCTTTCCATTGACCATTACTTTCATCTTCACTTTTTAAATATAAATCAACTAACCTAGTTTGACTTTTGTAATGAATGCGTCGACAACAGACACAAGAAAAATTTGGTTTCTCACCTGCAATTACCTTAAACTTTATTATGTCCTGTTCAAAATTTTCAATATTAACATTTCCAACATTTTCTAACACATTTCCTTCTATAATTATATCAGTTTCTGCATTATCTTCCTCTGGACCAAAATAACTTACCTCAATTTCTGCACAAATCTTCTTAACATCTAATTCACATCCATGCAAAAGAGCACTATTTAACTGTTTAAGTTTAAGTGCTGGACTTTTTGCATAGTACAACTTTCTCACTAATTTTCTCATTTTAGTATGATGCACTGCTAACATCCTGAAGTGATGAAACACACTCTGGCATATTTTTTTAGAAAGACAAGCCAGAGAATGGCCTTGCAGACCTATTTTTTCTCGCACTCTGCATTGATCTAATTCTTGCAACATTTTAATTTTTTTTTTTAGACTTTCTTTAGTGTACTTACGTAAGAAATTGCGAAAGAAATCAATTGAATCCTGTCGTACACTACAAATGCTACTACAATTCCAACTGTAAACAGGAGCATTAGGACGTCCCTCTAAAGCTTCTCTAGCCATAACCTCTTCTGCATTTCTAACCACAATTTTCTCTTTCTCAATAACACAACCATCCTTCACCTCATACGCTCGACCACTGGTGTCAACTGCATGCAACAGATCGTTACTTTGAAAGTAACTCTCTTCATTGAAAAATGGCTCAGAAGTTGAAGTATGCATCCACTTCCCAGAAAACACTTTACAAAAATTACTCCTATTTATGTGTCTCTTCCATTTACTTTTACCTTTTAAAACTCGAATCGCCTTATTTAAAATATTTATTCTATTAAGTATTAAAATAAATAATTTTCTTTTTGTCTCAAATGCGCGCTCAACGATACCCTCTATATATTGTTTCTTCTTAAAAAAAGCAGATCTTCTTTTAGAAACTTTCTCCTTTTGTAATAAATTCGAAACTACTCTGTTGTAAAACATACACTTCCTGATTTGGCTGAATTGATTAGTCCGGGTTTTACTGTATACTTTTTCTTGTCTCCTAATTCCAGAAACATTTTTATCTTTGATTCCATATCTCCTTCTAGATACCGATATCGTTTTCTCCTTCTGGACTTCAATATTAACATTTTTCCTTCCCAAAATTCCTTTCAAAAACTTTTAGTTTGCTTACCAGGAGCACTCTTCTTTGTATCCATCCTCTCTTTCTTAGAAAATTGTTCAATTCCTTTCTTCTTCAAACTGTAAGTCCGTTTGTAGAGTTTCTTTTTTTCAATTCTGGTCGGCATCTTAATTAAAAATTTTGATGAAATTGTCAATCTGTAAAACACAAAAATAACAAATATTATAGTTCACTACTAGCATATACCGTACAAATTAAAACCACAGATTCATTTCCTAATAGAATACAGATAATAACAGAAAATCTCTGAACAAAGTAGTAAATCCTGTAGTGAATGTTTGTTCTAAATTTTTCACACTCCATATCTTTTTTGACATTATAGACAGTTTTTTATTCTAATTTTTAAAGCATACAAACAGTACACTTTTTTCAAGAACTATCGGTCATCGTAAGTGTTTTAATCTTTTTTACTACAATCTCTTTTACACTTCATGAGAACATATCTTATCACTCTCATAAAGCACATCATCGACGAATATATCAAGAAAACTGTCGTCACGAATGCTTTGCTATCAAATTTTTTTTATTTATTCAAAAGTTCATAATTTAGAAGAACTTCAAACATTAGTTCATCAAGGACTTCTTCAAGTCCATTGTCCTCATCTCCTTCTACCATCTCTAAATAATCTGAATCTAAAGATATGTCCATGAAATCATTATTTTCATCTGTTTCCTCTTGAAACACCGTGTCTAAAATTTCCTCCATCAGTTCGTTAATGATGTCAAAATGAATTTCATTGTCTTCTGACCAATTCTCCATAACTAGACTGTTTTTATTCTTCTGTATCCTTTTAAAAAAATATAGAGACTAAATTATATCTTTTTTCATAAGTGTATAACTGAAAAGTACCTTTACTAATTTTTAAACTACATATATTTTTATAATCTCTAACTTATTAACTCTATGTATTGTAAGATACCACATTCCTCTTGTTTTGAAAAAGAAATTGGCAATATAACCCTAAACATTTACACTGATCTTTTTTTTCCATTAAATAATTACTGTTGTTAAAAGACATTTCACTGTAAAATTTATTTTTAGATTTTCTAGATATCTGAAATATTTATTACCTGTACAATAATTTTTAGAGACCCATTTTTTCAGTTCATCACTACAAAGTGCAATATAAATTTATGCACTCTGGAGAAAAGGATCACACTATACAAACTATAGCATTCACTTAACAGATTACTACTTCCCACAGAGACAGTTCCATTTATGTTTCAACAGCATACTCACCATGTAAATGTCATAGCATATGCAAAATGTCATACTAACCATGAAGAACCACCTCATAATAAAGCTCTGCATTAATATGTAAAAAAGTGCCTATACATAGTATAATCACAGATATGCAGGAAAGATGACCATCACATTTAGAACCATATCATAATACCTCTCTGTAAATAAAGGTGAAACACCGCCAAACATAATACAACAACATTTCAAAAATAATGAACACTTCACAAGAATTAATTAAAGGAAACCTGAAAGAATTATACTCCAATGATTTGTAAATCTCAACTCCTTCCAAAAGAACACATGCACCAAGCTCATTAAAAGATAATTTGAACTGTCAATGGAGAACATCTCAAAATACATATCTAGTATAAGCAGATAGAACCACATGTGAAAAATTTAAGATAAAATCATGTTCCAAACATTTTGAAAAATATTCTTTATTATTTTCATCACCACCCACAGAAATTGCCAAAGCAAAAAAAGTAACTCACCTGAAAAAAAGAATATATTCCCTCAAATTGTATAATTCAAAAGGCAGGTTGTTGCTTTCAGGCACCAAACACTCTAAGAAAGGAAATAATAAAATTTTATTAACTTATTACAAACTTATTTCCTACACAATATACAGTCATTATAGCATTGAACAAGCATAACTGATAAGTACCCCAAAATCCTCTGCATTAAAACAAAATACAAAATTTCTCATTTATAAAAGCAGATATGTCACTTTTTCCCATGTTAAAATTGATGCACCTGCAACAGTAGGCCTTCATAACTAAAAGCCCAAGTCACAAAAAAACAAAGGCCTTATTTATGAAGACCTTGCGCCGCCAGTGCGTCACTTTTAACATGGGAAAAAGTGACGCACCGGTGGCGCAAGGCCTTCATAAATAAGGCCCCATGTCCATAGACAAAAAATACAGGGCCAGCATTAGACACATGCAAGCAGTACACTTGCACAGCACCACCAAACCCCAAGGGCCACCATGTTAATATATATCCTTAATATAATAATCCTCTGAGAATGGATACATATTTGCGTGGCAGCCCATACCAGAAACTTGGCGTCCTCTGACTCTGATCCACTACCAAACACCCTGACCCCCCCCCTCTTCACTGAACTCCGCACTCCACCCCACCCGGACCCCCTGTTACAAACCCCCTACCTACCCTCCCTGCCCAAGGCCACCATGAGCCTAGAACCGCCCCTGGTAAATATATAAGACACAGCATTACTAAAACTCAAAGAATAGGCAACAGGCAGATAAACTAAATAGTACATAAAGACACATATTTTTTACATAATCCCATTGAAAAACATGTAGTAAGTTTTTTTTAATCTATCATGCATCTGGACCTCCAGAACTTGAAAACTCCTGCTTTAAACCTTTACATTTCATTTTTAAACCATACACTTTCAATTACATTTTTTATTTAATTACAATTCCTGTAATGTTACACACCTTTTCAAAAATACACCAGTCCCTGTTATTATAACGATTTTTTTTCATTCTTCATCAGTGATACTTTCTTAACATATAATGAAAATCAATATAACTTTTTAAACGACAAAGCTAACGCGGTAAAAATAACTCTCCATTTGCTTTCCTTTAAGAATGTAGATTATCTACCCCACGCATGCGATCCTTGATATTTGCATTTGGCAGCGAATACCGACCTTGAATCGGAAGACATGAACAACAGCTCCATTGTCACATTTAGAACTTAACGTAGCATCTGCTCACACACATATCTTTCACTTAGCTAATATTCACAGAGAACAGCATTCGTGTAAAAAAAAAAATTGACCTTCCTTTACAATTTGCTCAAATGACTCCCTTATTTTTTAACGCATCCTCCACTTCAAGACAGGCTATTTTTTTGATAACTACTAAGCAATATTTAAGTGACTACTCTGCTAGAAAATGTATCAAGTAATTCTGCTACTCTTCACTCCATAGCCGGCGACCTATTTCTGTGGAGTTCTTGTTGAACTGGCAGTGCTGCGTCGTTTCCCTTAACATCTTGGTAAATTCAAAATGGATGTCCCTCCTATCTTCGCAAACGAGCCGGACCACTTAGAACTATTTCGACAGAGAATGCTTCTCTACTACGGCACCTTAGCACTCTCGACTTTGAATACTTCCTATCGATTATCATTTCGATATTCGTATTTCACCTGTGTGCAGCCTGTATTTCATTGCCTGAGCTGTGATTTCATGTGGGCCCTGGACTTATGTCTCTGCAACTTGGTACCTCCTGAAGCGAATTACAATCACCTCATGAATCCGTTAATTGATCATGAACAGCTTTTTTACAACGGAGGGTTTATGGCCTTTGCAGCGATACAAGGAGTTCTGGGTCATTGGAATATATTCACAGCGGCGCAAGATTTCCTAACAGAGAGCTACATCGAAAACCCACCGAGCTGTCCTCTGATGGTAAAAGAGGCTCCGATAATAACAGATCATTAATGCTGCTTTCCTCTTTTCAATTGGATGGCTGACATGTTTTCAGATGATAACAGTGATTTCCTGTTAGAAGCACTTGCTGCCTACTTTGCCTACACAATGGACGGATAACTCTTTCCTAACAGAGAGCTACATCGAAAACCCACTGAGCTGTCCTCTGATGCTAAAAGAGGCTCCGATAATAACAGATCATGAATGCTGCTTTCCTCTTTTCAATTGGATGGCTGACATGTTTTCAGATGATAACAGTGATTTCCTGTTAGAAGCACTTGCTGCCTTCTTTGCCTACACAATGGACGGATAACTCTTTCCTAACAGAGAGCTACATCGAAAACCCACCGAGCTGTCCTCATGCTAAAAGAGGCTCCGATAATAACAGATCATGAATGCTGCTTTCCTCTTTTCAATAGAATGGCTGACATGTTTTCAAATGATAACAGTGATTTCCTGTTAGAAGCAGAAGCTACCTACTTTGCCTACACAATGCTTCGATAACTCTTATGCAAGCCATTGACGTCCTCATTTCCTTTTGCCTCCCTATATTCTTCACGTTCTTTTCGATATTTTCTTAACAAGAACAGACCTATTGGCTTTACTAACAGTGGACATTATGATTTCGTGCTGGTTAAATTTTGGTCTTTTATGTGGACTAAATTTTTTTCTTCAGCTACTCGATTTTCAACTTTATTTTTTTTTTAAACTCTAATCTCAACAATTCTATTGCATATCTTATCTTATGTTGTTTCAAACGTACTCGAAGCAAAACTCGCTAATATATGCTACATGTGCCCTGATTAATGTGTAAATATAGAACGAGTTTTTTATAACTGTAAACGCCATTTCGCCTTTCAACTGCTTATTTCCGCCTCACACGCCTCTGCTCCTTTAATTTTCCATAAAAATAATTTTTTTTAAATACATAAGAGAAAAATATGTTCTTTCAATAATATTTCCATTGTTTTTCGTGCTGTATTTCAAATGCAATACTGCAACCTTCAAAAGATATCTCAATACAGTAGTTCTTCTCAACAGTGATTTGCGAACCATCCAACAGATTACATACATGCACCTCTCGCCATTTTGTCGCTTTTGGCGCCTTTTTTTCCCCTCACACAGTAACATAACACAAACTAGATAATGCTTCGCATATAGACAGCTGATTGATAAAGTGATGATGTATAACCACTAGCATTTTCATATATCGTTCCTAAACTGAAAGGCCAGAGACCTTCTTCCATTTATTAAAATATAATATACTTCCTTATAAGAGTGTACAATTAATTTTGCAAAACTATATTCATTTTTCTTCAACTATAGCGTTTGTATTCCATGTACTACTGACTATACCGATTACTTTGTTTTTTGCAATGTCTGTACTCTTATTACATAATGATTTGCCTTCAAAACAGTGCATTTCTGAATAAACATTTCAAATATACACGTTCCCTCTTTTAATCCATAATCTCAACTGAAATGATTATATATTGAAAGACTATTCATGTGTTCCACGTAACCTCAGCTGTACTAACTTAATGTTTTCTTTTGTCGACCTCACTTACTAATACTACAACCCGCAAGCCTATAACGGCCCGTGAACTCTTTCTTAGTAGGTCGCGCACCGTACAGACCGTTGTACCTCTGTTAAAAAAAATGTATTACTGTTACCAAGCACCGCCACAGTTCCGCTTGACTCAGAGTTAATCACTGCTCCCACGCTTCTACAGGCCAGACGCTATGTCGTATTTCACTCCTTATCACGCTTTCATCTCCACAATAACAAACAGTTCTCCGCCAGACACCAGAGAACAGACTACAGATGCAGAGGCAACAACAAGTGAAATACGACATACCCTCTGCTCTGTGAAAGCAACCAAGCGGTAATTCTGAAAGAAAACATTCAGTAGCGCTTCAAAAAAGCAATGCAATTATATAATTATTTTTTAGAAAACGTTCCAACTACTTTGATAGGACTATCTGTGTGTGCCTCCACAGCAAACTTCCTCAGCCCGGACTGAAGGCAGACACAGACAGACAGACACACACACACAATAACAGAAGGGACATGAAGATGCAGTCAAACAGCAGGACTGAGAGAGATATTTTTATACTCCGTTTGCTACCTCAATTTACGAACACATTTACTGCACAAATCTGTGTACAACCTCATGGTCAAAACTTTTCATTTTATTTCACTCGACCACCTCCCTTTCTCACCCCACCAGTGCAAACCGCGACCAGAAACCGCACTATAATTTTGTCGTCTAACAGAAACTTTGTGAATACCTTAATCATTACCACTTTGGCCCCCTTCCCCCTCCCTCTCGCCCCACCCCCACCAGTGCAGGCCACGGCCACCAACCACCCTGAAATTTTGTCGACTGACAAAAAGTTTACGAATTCATTAACCATTAGCATTTTTTGACGACGGTATCACTAGTAATTTACCATTTCTCTCTCTTTCTGCATTATCTGTCTCTCTGCTAATATCATTTTTTCACTTCATGACATGAACAACTTCTCTCATTATATATAAACGCTTCAAAATCTCACAAATAATTACTCTCTATATTAAAAATATTTTATACTGCGTATTCAACATTTAAATGAAAAAATTAGTTTTAGAAATACAACACATTGTGACAGCCAAAAATTAGTTTTCTTTCAGGCTACGAGGAAAATCAATCAATGTTTGCGACTGAACTATATTTTACGGTACATGATAAAACAAACTGTTACAGACTTACCTTTACCAATCCTTTGTACGATGTACAACAGTGACAGACACAAAACAGATATTCGTTTGACGGAACTCTCTATTAAGCTTCTATCACTGCAACCAAAATTCAATGGCACAGATATCCAGTCAATACAGACTCGTATAACTCTCTTCAGCCAATCACATTTCGTCACGCAAAATTGTAAAATCAAATTTACATTTCAATTGGTTGTCCTTCACAATATTTTTAATCTCACGTAAGGGTCACCCATCACCCACTGCCATCTCTGGCTGTTTCCATGGTAACACCTCATTCTGCACCTGGCTGAAGGCACAGGTCAAAAGTTCATATCTCAACGTTCTACAGCAAACTAAGAAGACTGTTTTCCCTCCAGAAACACCTGCCAATCCACAGCTCTGTTACATGTCATTTTTTTCACACCCAATAGTACTTTTCGTTTAACATAAACATTAACATGCAACGTAGTCTTCAATCTCAAGGTATTACAATCAACCAATCATTTTTATTTTTTCAACCACACCCAGCCTCATCCTTTTTTTTATCCTGACTTTCAGCTTCTAACTACCATTCCACTTCCAGAACCCATCGGAGTACGACTGCATATCCCTTGAAAATGAAGGTTTGGCTTTTAGGACACAGTTATATTCACTGGAGTGGAAAATATGCAGCAAGCAGACGAATTTCCAACCTTGATTTAGCAAATGTGCAGATAACGTGGATTGGCCAAAGAGGATTAAAATGTCACCAATTGATTCCATTGGTGAAAACTTTTATGCATCTCCCAGAACCAGACCTTATAATTGTGCACTTTGGTGGGAACGATCTAGGCACAATGACTGGGGTAGGTCTGGAAATGCTTCTAAAAGACACCTTTCGACAATTGATGACACTTTTTCCTCGAACTGCCTTGGTATATTCCAATATATGCCAAAGACAGAAATGGAATTGGTCCAATCAACATTGTGCACAAATTGAGAAAGCAAGGAGACATGTAAATAAATCTGTTTCTGCTTTCCTCAGAGATTATAGCATGGGTTCTTTTTACCACAACAACTTGCGTTACCACATGCAAGACGTCTATAGGAGAGATGGTGTTCATTTCACGGATGAGGGAAACAGAATCTTCCTCTGCAACATCAGGCTCTGCATCGGTACTTACTTATAAATGCAGAAAAAACTCAATTAACACAAGGGCTCTTTTCAGAGCCACCTTATATCTAAGCACTCAAACTTCTGATTTATCTCTATTTTCACACTCTTGTAAATAGGTGTGCTCGACCGGGTGCGCGCACCCCGCAACTTAAAAAAAATATATATATATCTTTTCGCGTTTAAGGGCCTTACTGCACACCCTAAGAAAACCTACGCAGCAAGACAATCTCTACCTTCTCCCCTTTCCATGTTTCAACGCTTTGAAATGAACAATATATTTACTCGCAGTGACAAAATGGCGGTCAACACTTCCTGATTTCCTTCGAATCGAACGTTAACAGACGTCACGCAGCAAAAAAAAATTCCGCTCACGCGCAGCCGCTTGAGTGCGCGCACCCGTGTGCGCGTATAGATATATAATTGACTTTAACTTTAATTATCTCAGCAACTACTGAACGAATTTACACCATTCCAAAAAAAAGCGTAATCTGCGAACCAAACTCTACAGTTTTGCCAAATTTCTTATAAATCCATTCAGCCGTTCGACCTGTAGCCGAGTCTAAACGTCCTATGGAAAATAACATTGAGAAAACACGTTTTGGGACCCCCCTTTTATCTCAGCCCCCACTTGACCAATCCCCCCCAAACTTTCGGGAAGGAGCGCAACGGACCGAGCCATCTTCTTTGAGAAATTCGCAAAGATTCATCCACCAGGGCCAAAGTTATTCCAAATAGAATGTTGAGGATTTCCTATGGAAACTAGGTCCTAACTATAACTACCTACTGGCGACTGCCAGTAGGTAATATATATATATATCGCTATAACTTGCGCGCCTGCAATGCACTGCTGATGACGTCACATATTACATCAATCATGACATGGTCAGTGACATCACTCATGACATCACTCATGACACCATCCAGTGAATGTGTGTCTTTCTGAAAAATAAATATGTTTTATATATGTACATGTAAAGGTTGATGGAAGAATAAATGTTTATGATGAGTGAATATATGTATGAGTGACTATATAGAACTGTTGGTGAATGAGTGGATGTGTATATAGATGGTGGTATTACTGAATTGGTTGTTGTAACTGGTATGGGTATCTATTTTTCTGAAAATTTTAGTTTCTATTTTTGAATATGTGTTTCAAGGGTTACATTACACTGAAAGGAGGTCTGTCACTCTGTCACAAGGATGGTGTCATCAGTGATGTCATGAGTGATGTCACTGACCATGTCATGAGTGATGTAATATGTGACGTCATCAGCAGTGCATTGCAGGCGCGCAAGTTATAGTGAGTCCAACTAACTATAACGTGGGAATTTCAATGGTTTTATGTCAGTAAAATTTCCAGCTAACTATAACTGGTGTCAAACCTATGGTTTTTTCAGTGAATTTAATAGGTTTTTTAAATGCTAATTCCTAACTATAACTGGTGTGAAACCTATGGTTTTTTCAGTGAATTTCATAGGTTTTTTAAATGCTAATTCCTAACTATATAAGGCCTGAAACCTATGTTTTTTTCAGTGAATTTCAAAGGTTTTTTTAATGCTAATTCCTAACTATATAAGACCTGAAAGCCCACCAGGAATCTCCAGTATGCTCCAGGGGACTGCATTGCAGAGAGGTGTAATGAAGCCACGCCCCTTTTTTACACCTCTCTGCAACGCAGCCCTCGTGCATGTTTGAAGAGGGGGAACTAATTCCCCTTGCATACTGGGGGCCAACTAGCCCACCTGGAACCTCCAGTATGCGCCAGGGGGCTGCATTGCAGAGGTGTAATGAGGCTATGCCCCTTGTTACACCTCTCTGCAACGCAGCCCCCTGCCGCGTTTGCAGAGGGGGAACTAATTCCCCTTGCATACTGGGGGTCCCTGGGGGCCAACTAGCCCACCAGGAGCCTCCAGAATGCACCAGGGGGCTGCATTGCAGAGAGGTGTAATGAGGCCACACGCTTTTTTACACCTCTCTGCAATGCAGCCCCGTGCATGTTTGAAGAGGGGGAACTAATTCCCCTTGCATACTAGGGGTCCCTGGGGGCCAACTAGCCTACCTGGAACCTCCAGTATGCGCCAGGGGGCTGTATTGCACAGAGGTGTAATGAGGCTATGCCCCTTTTTACACCTCTCTGCAACGCAGATCACTGACGCGTTTGCAGAGGGGGGACAAATTCTCCTTGCATACTGGGGGTCCCTGGGTCATATCTGCCCAAACACCGATATTCCGAACGATTGAAAATGACTTTTCTTGAGAAACATTTGGATTTGGATTATCATGTCCTATACTTTGGAATTTTTGAAAGACTGACTTTGAGGATGCTATACATTACTCAAGTCTGCCCGAATTGTGTGGGTAAAATTGATACATAGTCACTTTGAATAAGAATGTACTTACGTCTCGTCTAACATTTGGAAGAAATATCTAGTTATATGACAACAGGATACCGACATAACTTGAACGAAATAAGAACGCCCTGAAGAAGTTCTGTTGTACAGAACGAGACGTTTCGGCTGGCTGTGGTACATAAACTTAAGGAAAATAAAAGCATTTGAATATACACGAAGATTCAGCGCTTCAATAAGGACTCTAAGTGATATGATTTGATTGGACTTATTGTGCAAGTGGTGCTGTGCCAAACTTTGGAATATTCTCCACTACTCTCTACTACTTTCTGTCTCCTACTCTACTACTCTCAAATACTCACTCTCTACTACTCATTCTCTACTACTCTACTACTCTCTACTACTCTCTCTCTACTACTCACTCCCTACTACTCACTATCTACTACTCTCTACTACTCACTCTCTACTACTCACTCTTTACTACTCACTCTCTACTACTCTCTACTACTCATTCTCTACTTCTCACTCTACTACTCTCTACTACTCACTCTCTACTACTCACTCTCTACTACTCTCTCTCTACTATTCACTCTACTACTCACTCTCTACTACTCTCTCTCTTTACTAGTCTCTACTACTCACTCTACTACTCACTCTCTACTACTCTCTACTATTCTCTCTCTCTGCTACTCACTCTCTACTACTCACTCTTTACTACTCTCTACTACTCACTCTACTGCTCTCTACTACTCACTCTACTACTTACACTCTACTACTCTCTACTACTCACTCTCTACTACTCTCTACTACTCACTCTACTATTTACTCTACTACTCTCTACTACTCACTCTCTGCTTCTCTCTCTACTGCTCTCTACTACTCTCTACTACTCACTCTCTACTCTCTATTACTCACTCTCTACCTCTCTACCTCTCTCTACTTATCTCTCTACTAGTCTCTTCCTCTCTACCGCTACCTCTCTACCTCTACCTCTCTACCTCTACACCTCTACCTCTCTACCTCTTTCTACACGCACACATATACACATATATATGTATATATGCATATATATGCATATGCATTTATATATATGTATGTATATATATATATATATATATCCTTTTTAAAATCTCCCGCCCTCCTTTCAGCGCTCCCAGCCGGGCTCGTCACGGAAAAAAACGGGAAACGGACTCCGTAGTAGTATGTGATTCAGCAGGTCTTTATTTCAATTGCCACCACCGTCAGACGCGTTTCGGGTAACAAGTACCCTAAACATATATAATCTGTATATCTATATAAATACAAATATAAATGCATGCATACATATACATATATGCATACAGATGCATGTTATTTACATGAAAGTTTAACAAACACTAATAAAAGCAAAGCTAAAAAGCCACCTCATTACAAACAGAATGGCTTTAACTTAAACGAGGGCGGGATCTATTGCATTTTCAATGCTTGTTTACTTTGGTTCCATCAAGAAGGCATTCAGATGTGTCATACATTTGCCATAAATTCTGAATGTTAGCACTCTAGTTACTCATTAGATCACTGTAGTAAAGCTACAGCTCACCAGGGACGTCTGCTGCTGGTATTCAAAGTGCATGTTTCAGTCTGCATGTCAGAATTTTTTTAATGAAATAGAAGAGGATTTGAGAAGTCACTCAAAATGATCCCTAATTTTTCTTTCTGAAGCACTAATCATACTTTCTATGGCAAAATTAACCCCCTCATTTTGTTCCTTTTTAAATTAAATGTTTTCAGACTTACCACTTCATTCCAATCAAGATGGCTTCTGGTGTGCCATACTTTTGTCATAAGTAAGACTGTTAGCGCTCTAGTTGTTCTTTAGAACACTCTGGGACATGCTATACTTGGGCTACATCTGGGTGATATTTGGGCTACATTTGAGCTCTTTTGTCTCTGGTGGCCATCTTGGGAGACTGCATGTCAGAATTTTTTAATGAAATAGAATAGGATTCGAGAAGTCACTCAAAATGTGCCCTAATTTTTCTTTCTGCAGCACTAATAATACTTTCTATGGCATAATATACCCCCTCATTTTGTTCCTTTTTAAATTAAATGTTTTAAGAGTTACCACTTTATTCCCATCACGATGGCTTCAGGTGTGCTATGCCTTTGTAAAAAGTAGGACTGTTAGCGCTCTAGTTGTTCTTTAGAACACTTTAGGAGGCTGCAGTAGAACACAAAGGAATCAACTGACAGTCTCAGTCCTTGTTGGATGTACATGTTTTACTGAGAATGTCAGACTTAATTCTCACATGACTGAGAAAAATAATGTGAATTTACAGAAAATATGCTTTCAGTTTAGCTTATAGATCCCCTTCCAAACCACTGTGGGAAAATCATGAGATATTAGTTTTCTTTCAAACATGATTCATGATATCACAGCAGAAGGCTTTTTCACATGGTAAAATCACCTTAGAACACACCACAATTCCTAAAATGAGTATGGTACCATCAACAAATGATTTATAATGTAACTAAAGTCCTAAAACCCTCTATTAACTACAATGTTTTTAATGAGGTGCTATCATGTATATTGGTCCCAAGATGGCTGCCAACACTTCTTGGATGAAGTGCTGACAGCCAATCAGATCAGATGTGTGGTTAGGCTCCGCCCAGATATATATATTTTTTTTAATCTAAATTACTCAAAATCCACTGGAGCACATATCTTGAGACATAGCAAAGGCACATCGGGCTACCAGTCCCTACAATTTTGCCAAGTTTTGTGGAAATCCATTCAGCCGTTCGGGCTAAAAGTGAGTCCAACCGCCCTATGGAAATTAACATGGGGAAAACGCGTTTTGGGACCCCCCTTTTATCTCAGCCCCCGCTTGACGAATCCCCCCCAAACTTTCAGGGAAGGAGAGGAGCACAGCGAGGCAAATTTAAGGACAATTACAGGCAGATTCCTCAACCAGCGCCAAAGTTATTCCCAATAGAATGTTGCGTATTTCCTATAAAAAATAATCCTAACTATAACTACCTACTGGCGACCGCCAGTAGGTAATATATGCGGCAAAAGGACGTCTTCAGGTAACGTAGCAAAAAGACAAGGTGAACCCACTGGATGGTGCGATTTTCTTTATTTCATGCCCGACACCAAAACCGCCATGACGCATTTCAGCCTGGAAAGGGCCTTGGTCACATGACACAGTTGAAAAGGCGGAGTGCTGTTTTAAAGTGTAACATATCATGACGTATTGAAATGAATCAGCTGCAGTGTTTGTAACTGATATACATAGAAAGCATACTACTGCATTTCCTAGCATTAGGTGTCATCAAGTGTGTCAGAATATATATAACTAGCAGCCCGTCCCGACGTTGTCCGGGTATGAATTGCTGCCGGCCAGTAGTATATTGTTTTGTAGGATTTCGTTTTGATAGCATTTCTTATTTGTGACAGTTCTGTGAAACGCTCCGATTCACAGTGCACTGCTGATGCACTTAAGAGTGCGCGTTCAGTAGTGTGTGAACTCGAGTTTCCCTACTTTATTTTTCCTTGCAATATTATATAGTGCGAACTCGACAAAATGGCATGAGAACAATTTACATTACAGAAGAACACATTCATTTGTGGTAGGCACGGGGAGACAAAGCAATTTGCCTGGAATCACAGGATGTTGAGCTGATGCCGAGATTCGAACGTAGCTCCCGGGCTCTAAAGTTCGCAATTCTAGAACTTGTGGCGGGAGGTGTGTCTAAAAGTGTATGTCGGTGCTGGCCATCAATGAGAGAGACCTGTGCATTTTTCAAATGGATGGTGAAAAAATATGAGTATGTTGTTGGAGATGTGGGCCGCCGTGCCACCAATGTACTTACCAGGGGAGGGTAAACACCCATTATTCCGCAACTTTCTTTCCGCATACCATCACTCTGCATACTTTCATTACGAAAGTACCATGACTCCGCAATGCCATTATAACGCATGGCATTACATTTTATATGCTTTTACCTCGCATACATTTACAACGAAATTCGTTGTAAATGCATGAATGGTAAAAGCCTGTTTTTTTTTTAAATGTTTGGATAAGGTAAGTGTGGGTATAGGGGTATATGTTTTGGGGTACTGAGGTATATGTTTTGGGGTGTTTGGGTATTGTAAGGGTTCAGATATAGTTTTGGGTTATGGGGTACAGGGGTAGTTTTAGGGTTTAGGGATAGGTATGGGTTTTGGGGTACAGGGGTATTTTTAGGGTTCAGGGCTAGGTTTGGGTTTTGGGGAATAGGGGTATTTTTAGGGTTCAGGGGTAGGTTTGGGTTTTGGGGTACAGGGGTATTTTAAGGGTTTAGGGCTAGGTTTGGGTTTTCGGGTACAGGGGTATTTTTAGGGTTCAGGGGTAGGTTTGGGTTTTGGGGTACAGGGGTATTTTTAGGGTTCTGGGCTAGGTTTGGGTTTTGGGGTACAGAGGTACTTTTAGGGTTTAGGGGTAGGTTAGGGTTTTGGGGTACAGGGGTATTTTAAGGGTTCAGGGGTAGGTTTGGGTTTTGGGGTACAGGGGTATTTTAAGGTTATGGGGTAGGTTTGGGTTTTGGGGTACAGTGTTATTTTTAGGGTTCAGGGCTAGGTTTGGTTTTTGGGGTACAGGGGTATTTTTAGGGTTCAGGGGTAGGTTTGGGTTTTGAGGTACAGGGGTATTTATATGGTTCAGGGCTAGGTTTGGGTGTTGGGATACAGGGGTATTTTTAGGGTTTAGGGATAGGTTTGGGTTTTGGGGTACAGGGTATATTTATAGGGTTAAGATGGGTTAGTGTTTTAGGGTGTTGGGGTATTTTAAGGAGTAAGGGGGTAATGATTATGGGGTGCAGGGGTATGTTAAGGGAGCAGGGTTGGATTAGCACACGATATGATACATGGCATGAAGGGTGGAGCATACCACACGCCCCCAGCGTTTGTCACGCCCACAGCACAACGCAGACACGCCCACAAGGGACTACTTTGCTGGCACTGTTCTTTTACCTTTTAAATGTATATGGTGGGCGTCTGCATAGCCTATGTCCTTCTGCTGCAACTGCCCTTTCCAACGCTGTATTGGGTGTTGTGATTGGTGCTGTGGTTCCTGAGATTACCTGCCTCAAAGGTTTGGGCTCTCTCTTTATATTATTAGTATGGATAAATGTAAAATACATTGTCATAGTGCACAGTGAGAATATCACCACACTAGCAGCATATTAAATAAATATAAAAACATATAAATAAATAAATATATATGTTAAAAAATAAATACCCAAAATCATGCTGTTAAAACTCTATGAAATTCTGATCACATCAACTCATATTAGTAAATATAGAGATAGTCAGGAACAGTTAAAACCAATTTAAATCTGAGTTTCCCTCAGGCTATCCACATTATTTAAAATTCATAGGAGTGATATTGGATGGCACACTGTATGCAAACTTGTCCTATTTGATTTGTTGGTTGGAACAAGTAAAATATAGCCCAAGTGGGCAAATGCCTAAATAACACATTCGTATTATACATAAATAGTGCAAAATCCGCAAATGAATACAGTCATGAAATAAAGTGCAAACCAAGTGCTAAAAAGTAATAAAATACAAAATATTCAAAAATGATTAAACAAAAAGGGACCTAATTGGTCTAAAGAAGGGGCAGCAGCAGGTATGTACAATTTCTTAGAAGAGCTAATTACAGGTAAGTAAAACAATCCCCGCTAGCATTTTGTCCGTTAGGGGCTTTACATTCAAGGAGTATATGTCTAGTCTCTAATTTGCGCAGTAGTGCCTCACGGTCACCACCTCTCCTCAACGGAGGGACTGTATCGATCACAAAGTATCTTAAATCTGCAGGGTTTTTATTGTGAGTTTCCTCAAAGTGCCTAGCGACTGCGTACGCGGTGTCGCTGTTGGTAATGGTCATAGGTGCTGGAGTATCCTCTTGTGCACCTGCAGCTTAGTGCTTCCCACATAGCACAGGCCACAAGGACACTCCAGCACATACACCGCGTACTCTGTCTTGCATGTCAATTTACTTTGGATACGGACAGGTTTCTCACTAAAGGGTGTCTTGTATTCAGTATTGCTCACCCCATTTCTACAGGCCTTACAAACTGAGCATTTAATGAATCCTTCGCTGCTATTCAGCCATAGGCTGGTTGACCTGACTTCTGGGCTACTAGATATCAAGCACCTACTCATCGATCTCGCCCTTTTGTATGTAATACTGGGAGTGCGTGTTAGCTGATTACCCAAAATTGGATCACTAACAATCAGCGCCCAATTCCTTTTCACAATTTTGTGACTGGTCTGATGTTGGCAGCTATAAGTAAAGATCAGCCTGGTCTCTGTTTATTCATTACGGACCAAATTCTTATTGCCTGCTGTTAGACCTGTCTGCTTCTGGGCAGACTCTAACCATCATTATTTATTTTGTCCCCCTTAGCCTCCCAGAGTTTCTATTTTTATTTTTACATATGTCCATCAGGAATCTTTTTTAATGCTGTCAGGGGGCTAGGTGTTCCTTGGCGATGACGCCATTTTTCCCTCATAACTTGTGAGGCCTAGTCAGCCCCTTGAAAATCTAGGGATCTCCAGAGACCTAAAATGGTGTCCACCAACTGCCATAACGGACACTACTGGAGGACAGGTCCATAGGATAACATTAGGGAACTTTCTGGAATTAACTAGAGACTTCTGCAGGTCTCAGGCCACCCTATATAAGGCCAGTGACCAGCAGCCATTTTGTGCTGACCCCAGAGTAGAGGAGTGAGGCAGTGGTGAGAGGAGGTGGACACACTGAGAGCAGCTAGTTTGTCTCTGAGGCTGACAGTTTCTTCAGAGGATTGTTCCCCCTTCAACCTTTGACCGATCCCTCTCTCAAGATAACAACTGCTGATAAAGAAATCGAGCTACTTGAGAAGGAAGACCCTTCTAGGTCTTGCCCCTATTGATCCCTAGTGGAACGCCGTGCTAGGAGACTTAATTTCCCTGGATAAGACTTTCACCTACCAGCGTTGAGTAGGGAGTGGATTCCAGCCAGGTGTGGACTCTGTGGTGCTCCTGAGGCTTGGTGAAGGAGGCAAGCGACAGCGGAGCCTGTTGGGACCCTGAGGATAGAGCGTCCCGCTCTGTGCAGCGTTTTCCCTTGGAGCCAGGTGAGGGGAGGATCTGTGGCCAAAAGAGTGGTGACAGCGCGGCGCCAAGCGGGAACACTGGTCCCTCGCGCCCGCGCTGCCGTAATCGGCCTCTGTGAGGCGAAGTGAGCCGGCCCCTGAAGAGACGCTTCCAGCGTCAGGCTCGCGCATGCCCCGTGAGCTGTGGATGTCCCCGGAAGGAGGGGCAACAAGGTGAGCAGGCCCGGAGCAGTGCGCGTCGCTGAGGAGGCGGGAGCGGAGGCGGAGCCGTCCAGGAGCGCTTCCGCGCATGACCGGAGGATCAGCGCGACGGTCGGCGTGACTGAGGAGGCGCCGGAAGGATTCCCGGAGCGCCGTGTCAGTTACATCGATCCCCCACGCTCGAGCGCTAGCTGAAGGAGCCAGCGCGAGCGAGGGAAAAGAAGGCCCAGGTGTGTTGCTCCGTTTTGCCTTCCCCGCTCGAGTGTCAAAGCGTGAAGCAGACACGAGCAGGGAAGGGAGAGTTGGGGATCCCAACCGATTCACCGCCAGCCCCCCCAGCAAAGCGCCGGTTCGGCGGAGCCAAGGCAGAGTGAGGCAAAGACGCCGGCAGGCGCCCTGAGGCAACAGTGACGCGTGGGGACTGGGACATCATCGTCCCCACGCTAAAGTAAGGAGCAGGGAAGAGGGGCCATTAGAGAGTCTGATAACTGGGAACTGCTAGTGAAAATTCTAAGTTGTGGAGAGGAGAAATAATAGTTCATTGTAGAAACCAGGGTTGATCAAAGCTGGGAGTTAGCTTGATACACCAGGGTAATTACAGAATTGGTTACAGGGTAGTGATACTAGGGTCTTGAAAATTACTACTGAAGCAGGCTAATAACCCTAAAGAGCACTCTGAAACTGTTATGAAATGTACATGCCAGTTAGGTGATGTAGTTGTGTAACCCTGCATAGTGTAAATCTAACAGGTTTCTTTTAATTTCAAAAGAGTGTCACTTCCTCATTACTGAACCCTTGTCAAGTGAATGTGTTTTACTGCCCTTTTTCCACAGCAGGAAGAGTGAAAAGTAATTTCTTAAAGCAAAAGTGTAATGTTTACTCCTGAAAGAAATTGATGTTGTATCCTGTATAATTTGAACCCAAAGAAACATATTATTTTTATAAAAGGTAACGGTATTTTTCCAAACAGTGGTGTTGTGTCTTCATTTTAGTGGTTCATCACTGAGTTACTGTGAGTGAGACTTGTAAGTACTTAACCAACGCCTTGAGTTAGCTGCAGCCACTACTGTGCCAAGCTACCTTATGTAGACTTGGGGAATCTAGGTCCAACACCTGCCAATAGCTGTAGCCTGCCTGATGCATTGGCTTTGCATATGGCCTAATCCAAAAGATCGGGTTGATAACCTCTCCTCAGAAATCTAGCCCTGCATTCATTCTGAGCCTCTCTACAGTCATAATCAGTGCTGCAAGTTCTTCTAATACGGAGCATTTCTACATAGGGAATGCTTCTTATTAGGTGTGCAGGATGGTGACTAGATGCATGCAGCACGGCATTGCCGGCTATAGGCTTCCTGTACAACCTAGTTTCCAATTTGCCATGATGGATGCAGATCTCAACATCTAGAAAACATATTGATTTCGCACTGATTTGGCTTGTGAAACCCAGATTCAGATTGTTGTTGTTCATGTCACCTATGAATTGTAAGGATTCACTTTCAGAACCATTCCAAATAATCAAAAGTTCGTCAATATATCTTATCCATTTAACAAACTTGACAAACATGATTTCAGGATAGCTGGGTATGAGTATCTTTTTTCAGAAATTTAAACTCGTCCATAGTTATTAGTCCATACTCCTCCATGCCATTAGATTGGTATAAATCAAATTCCAAGCCTGCTTAACATCACTCATGGTCGTTCTCTTGTAGCATTCTCTATCGTTCAATTGGCCAAGGGCTTCTTCCATGTACATTTGCCTTGGCCAGAGCAGGACATTCCCGCCCTTATCCGACTGGCGGATAATGATATTAGCATTGCTTTGCAGTTTCTTGACCAGCTGGTGATAGGCAAAGTCACGATAGTGGTGTCTTTTGGTAATTTTAGTCTGTTTTAAATATAATGCCCTAAGCTCAAGAGAGACTTTATCATGAAACATGTCAATGTTGTCCTTCAACATTAAAGGGCAAAAGGTGGATTTAGGTTTAAATTCGGTGGGAGCTGTAATGACTCTAAGCCTCATATCTGAACTGGAGGATGGTACTGAAGTCTCATTCTGCATCTGTAATAATTCCTGCAACAAATCAGAGTCTCCTGCTGTCAACGGAGGTGAGTTCAAGATCGGCACAGTCATTGGTATAGTTTTAGTAGATTTATGCACTGAATGGAATTTACGGAGTTTGAGCTTCCATACATATTTGTGAAGGTCAATTTTGGTACTGGCATAATCAAAATTGCTTTTAGCACTGTAGGAAAGCCCCAATGCCAAGATATTGGTTTCTTTATCACTAAGCGGTATATCAGTAATCAGTAATATATATTTAAATTATAGCCAAGCCAGTGGAACACATCTTCACACACTTATGTATACCCTGTATACACAACAGATGAGCAGAACTGAAAAATCAGCCTCCCAACACCATACACTATATCATCGAAAGGAATATTGCACCATCAATAAAACACTGTAGGTGACTTACATAAAGAAAATGCTGTCTGACAAAAGTATCTTGAAAAGTTGATACTACCTAAAGGAAAACATAAACAATTAACCCTTTGTAATGATGAGAAGTCCACAAGTTAAGTAGTATTTAAGGGATGCTTTAATCCAAGATGTACAGAGAGACCCCACTAGGAGCATCCAACATGGTGCTCAGCCCAGCCAACTGTAATCTGTCAGGCAGATCACCAACATTCTGATAGATGCATCACATGAACATTCCAATAGAGGTAGAGAGGGATAGCATAGAGAATACCAAGATACTACATTATCCTCTCTCCTTAAACAGAAAACAAAAAGCTAAAAACAGCAACGGAGAACAGGAGAAAATGAAAGTAAGTGAATTGAGCAAAAGCGGAAAAAAGAACAGTAAAGAGGAAACACCCTTAAAAAGAGAACAAGAGAGAAGAATGGAAAAAAACGTATAAACCATCCACCCTTCTTACACCATACAAACCATCCTCTCTTCTTACAGAACTTTAAAAAGAAGAAAACAAAGGAAAGCAATAGAAAAGAGAAAGAACAAAAGAAACCTACATTACAAGAACAAGGAAGATGAGGAAGAGTAGAGGTGAAACCTCATCTAAACGCTTATTACCTCTAAGCAAAATACAATTAAGTAACGCAAGAGATAACAGTGCAGGAAGTTGCAATAAAAATACGTCAAATCTAAACATACTTAGCAATGAAAGCATAAATGCACATACATAGTGAAAACATAAGCTAAATATGTGGATGTAAAACTTTAAAAACCTAGACTCTAAAAAGTGACTGGTAAACTAGCATAAGTGAATAAAAACGCAATAATGCTATAGGACTATAACCCAAGCATAACTCCTCTGAAGGAGACAAAATACAAACACCCGACAGGGCATAAACAAAAATAAACGAGGTCCGTGTGGACAACTGACATAGTGCCAGGTGGGACTAAAACCCACAACAGCAAAATGGGACATGAACCCCATAGCAAAAATATTAAATTAAGTAGATGGGACTAAAACCCACTACAAACAAATGGGACTGTAACCCATCGCAAATACAAAGAAAATGCGCAAGTAGGACTAAAACCCACTTCAAGCAAATGGGACTTGAACCCATCGGAAAAACATTGTAAAGTAAACAAATGGGACTAAAACCCATAGCAAACAAATGGGACTAGAACCCAAAACAAATTAAACTAGTAGGACTGAAACCCACAGTAAGCAAATGGGACTGAGACCCAATGCAAATTAAACAGGTGGGACTGGAACCCACAGTAAGCAAATGGGACTGAGACCCAATGCAAATGTAGCGAACACATTATGCCAACTGGCATACTGGGGTGTTGGGACTTAAAACCCACCCCCAACACAAAGGAAAAGAAAACATTTTTCAAAAAGCAAATGGGACTAGAAACCCACCCCTATGCTAACTACAGCTAGAAAGTAGGAATTATGTGGAAACTTAGCATAATAAAGCAAATAATTCACATAACCCTGTTAAATGAAACATTCTTCAATGAAAAGTTTCATATGCCCGTAAAGAAAAAGCAAATTCTTTAGCCCCATTTATATATGTTAAAGCTTGTAAAAACGCAATGACAGTGGCCTGTGAGGAGGAAAAAAAAACAATATGACACTTAAAAGAAAAAGAAACTAAGCACACCTCCTGCCGCCCTGCGCCCACAAAGTGCTATTCTAAGGCATGTAAGCACTACATTAACAGAAAATGACGCGCTGCACTACCCCTAAATGTAAAAGCAAATAAATAGATGAAAAAGAGCAGCACAGGAGTGCAATCATTAATGTTTTAAATCACCGGGGCTCGATCCTTGCCCCCGAAAAATAACCTTATTTAAAATGATGAACACACCAGGATTCCAGAAAGCGCTCCATAAGACACCGTCATTATCATGTATAAAAGTACAGAGTACCTTAGATTTGTGGCGTTTCTAGACTCACTATTACACAGGACGACTGCCAGATTGCTGTGGGCGATCGGTTGTAGGTCACTGGTGGGGTCATGCTGGCAGTTGGGGTAGCTTTTCTTGTTGCAGGAGGTCCTTTCATGGTTTGTAGTTTCCTTTCTTAATTTCAAACAGTTTGAAGTACTTCCAGACTTGACAGGTGTATGTTCTTTCTTAAGATCGTCGCCATGAATGTAATGATGAGAAGTCCACAAGTGAAGTAGTATTTAAGGGATGCTTTAATCCAAGATGTACAGAGAGACCCCACCAGGAGCATCCAGCATGGTGCTCAGCCCAGCCAACTGTAATCTGTAAGGCAGATCACCAACATTCTGATAGATGCATCACATGAACATTCCAATAGAGGTAGAGAGGGATAGCATAGAGAATACCAAGATACTACACCCTTGCTAGCAGCAAACACACATAGTCACACTTGCTCCTTCAAGAAGCAACAGATCATATGCGTACACCATGATCTCTCAAGGACTGTAGAGTACAGAGAATAACAGATGCATACAAGAGGAGGAACAAATGTCCACAAGGAGACAGGTAAAACTTAACCCCAGGCAGAATAATGCATGTCAAGAACTTTGCAGGAAAATAAAAAAGAAGAATAAGATCTTTTAAGAAAGCCTAAAATCCCCCTACTATGTAAGACATAGCTGAAAACAGCCTGAAGGTAAAGTCTTTTCAGACACTGCCTCTTAGATAACCTTAAACACAGAGTGCATAGAATCACCATGATCCAAAACACAGGAATTACATATACCCTCCAATAAAGGAAGAAAGCAAGAGTGTGAGGAATCAAAGGAATACAAAACATAGACTCTGAGCTTACCAGTGCAATGGTTCAACAAAAGAAGCACCCTCAGTGAACATGCACTCCGCCTAAAAAGAGAAAAAGGACTGCACTGATTATCTTGACAAGGAAAATCAGAGTATATTCACCCTATGTACTAGGTCAAATAACCGGCATAACAATATTTCTCTATAAGAAATAGTAAAAGACAGAAAAAGCATACACATTAAGCATACTGAACTGCTTTAAAGAAGCATGTGAATAAATAAGCTTCCCAACTGGAAGACATTTCTCTTTCAGTAAACTTCTTGAGTGTAAAGCTCATCCTCAGAGGTAAAAGAAAAAAGGGGACACAACCCTCCTTTAGACACCAATAAAAATGGTATTAAAACAAAAACATCTGCTCCTCGCAGGAACACCATCTGGTTACCAAAAGTGGACATGACAATGCCCTAACAATGCTTAACCCTTGATAAAGAAAGAGCTTGCTTCACCTATACAATCCAAGTATAGGCCATAGAGCATATAAACAGAGAATGAGGAATTGCGACTCTGTATTCCTTCAACTATCATGGAGGCGTCTTAATGCCACATCGGCCTGAGCCCCAAAGAGATTGGCACCATCAAATGGCATGTCGACCAAAGTCGACTGTAAAGACTCCAAAAAACCTGAAGCGGCCAACCAAGCACGGCGCTGTAGCACCACTGCTTATGCCAGACTTGACCTGCAGAATCTGTAATGTTCATGCCACACCTAAATGAAAGCTTAGTTGCCTGTTGACCATCTCTTATCGAGCCACCAACAGAGGTTATCCGGAAGAGATTGTAACATATTCTGCAAAGAATCCCACACAGCATGAGAAAATTGTCCCAGCACACAAGACATGTTGGTGGTTCTCAAGGCAGAACTGGCAAAAGGAAAGATGTGTTTGCCACATGCATCTTGACTGCTAGAATCCTTATTCACTGGAGCCTTAGGCACAGAATCCACATCATGTGAAGATGTTGCAGCCTGAACCTCTAAGCTACGAGTGTAAGGATGTCTTTGGAGGCAAACTGGGTCACCAGGTGCAGGCAAGCGTCTGCGAGCGACATCCCAATCCACTGAGACCCATGACTCAGGCTTGGCCCAAGTCCCTAATGAAATATCAAACAGGGCTTCACTATACGGAAGAACAGGTTCTTCCCCGTCTGTCCTTGGTAAAGGACCTCAGTCAGAGGGTTGGTAGACCTCTGCACCGTAGGTAACGACAAGTCTAAAACTGTAGCCACTCTCCTCAGCATATATGCAAGTAGCAACTCGCCTCATTAGTGAGACCGGGGGGAGAAAGTAACTCCAAAGCTGGTGAAGATTCCAGCCCACTACCCTCTTCAAGAGCAGATATCCAGTCCTCTTCCACCTCAGATGCAATAGCATCAGAAATAGGCTTAAAAAGCCCTGTCTCAGCCGACACAAGGTGACTTTCAGAAGTCTCCTCCTGAGAAAGAACTAATAGCACATTCCCCTCAGTATGTTCTGTCGACTCCGCATTCAATGCCGTACGACACTGAGAAGGCGACACCGCGAGATCTGTAGGAGGAGGAGAGACAACTTCAACGGGCGCCTCCGACGTCAGTATCGGCTGATTGAAAACAAGCGCCATAGGTGAAGATCCCAAAGTATTGTATACCTGTGCCAAAGCAGAGCTGGCCGACATAGATCAGTGCTGATTTATTCAATCATATAGGTTGATTTTTGTGAATCTCTATATGGTGTTTTATTTATACCAATTAAAAATATATATATTTTTGTATACAGTTCTTATTCGATTATTCTTTTTACCACTGGTTTTAGACTGATTGCTCACTTACTTAGCTGATGGCCTAGGATTTTTTACCCACATAGATCAGTGCTGACCCAATGACTCTGATGGACCAACCGTCACTGAGGTTGAACCGTCTGACAGCGCTCCACTCACTTCCTTGGGGCCCGAAGGTGCTCCAGAAGGAGATGGTGTAAAGCATCATAATACCCCCTCATCTAGGCCATCGATGCCCCCACACCCAGAAATACAGGGAAACGCGGTGCAGAGTCGTCTAAGGCCTTCTCAGCAGTAGGAGCCGTGGGAGACTTGGGGCCAGATGTAGGTAAATGAGAAATACCGATCCCTTAATACCGAATTTTACCGATTCGGTATTAAGAAATTGGTATTTTCTATGCAGGTAAAGATTCGGTAAAAAATACAGAATCCTTAATATTCCTTATTACCGAATCGGTAATTGAGATTCGGTAATAAGGAATACCTACCCATTCATTTCTATGGGCTTGGAGGCCCATAGGAATGAATGTGAAGACATTCAGAGTTACCGATTCGGTATTACCGAATCGGTAATACCGGGAGGTATTTCAAGGGTGCCAGGAAGTCCAAAGGACACCCTGTCGCACCCCTGAAATGTGCATGTGTACACATGTGGCACACATACATGCCCTAAGGACATGGATGTGTGCCACATGGCACTTTCAAAAAAGCAAAAAAGTGTTTTTTTAAGGGAAATCGGTAATTACCACCAACTTGAAGCTGGTGGCTATTACTGATTTCTTAAGGCTCAAAAGCCCTCTTTAATGTGCTTCCTACATTGCATTTAAGGATTCGGTATTACCGATTCCTTAACCCCTTCGATGCTCATGACGAGCTCAGCTCGTCATGCAGTACACTGCTCGTGTGCTCCTGACGAGCTGAGCTCGTCAGGAATAATGGGAGTAAAGGATCTGCAGCACAGAGGGGGAATTGCTGCAGCACTGATGGTGTTAAATGCAAGAGCAATAAGAAATCAGTATTAAGGAATCGGTATTTACTGATTCCTTATTTACCGATTCCTTACCTACATTAGGAATGGCTAAATACCGGTCGGTAACGCTGAAATTTACCAAATTTCGGCATTACCGACCGGTATTTAGCCACCTACATCTGGCCCAGAGTCTCCACACGATGAAACAGGGGGGATGCTGCAACTTCAACTGTTTCCTACCTTTTGACATGTCTGAAGAACAATATCCTCTGGACTGGCTCCGACTTCTAGATCTACCCCACAAACAGACCTCTTTCTGGGATGGCGAAGTCCGAGGCCAATAAGTCTCCGAAGATCGTAATATATGTACCACTAACAACTTCACCTGGTGCTCTTTAAGCGCCTTCTGCTTCAGCTTTTGACAGGAGCCGCAGTTCTCGGGTCTGTAACCGACATTCGCCAACTACAGGACTCACTAGGCTTAAAGCCTGATGAAATAAAGGAAAAAGGGCACACTGTTCCCAACGACATAAAAATGTCAGAGTATGCAGATAACAGCCAGAGGAACCCCCTTCTCTGGATCCGCTTTGCAGCTTGGAAAAGAAACTCAGGTCCGCATGCCGGAGCGCATTTATATGGCTCCACTGACGTCATGACCAGAGTCAACGTCATAACGGAGCTGTACGGCACTGTCCCTGGCGTACAGAGGTACTGCTGAAATATTTCCTGATGCAGTCTGACATCTGAGGACAATTCAAAGTTAAGGAATCTGAGGCTAGATTTCAACTCCCTGAATGACTTCTTCCGCGATAAGATCTTAATGATTAAACAGAACATTTCCACACTTCCAGCCTGCGCCCCTGTGGATGACATCTATTTTAATCCCTCAACTTTACATTCTTTTCCCCTTATCGATTTGAAAATTTTCTCGGTACTATTGTCCAGAGTCAAATCAGGCTCCCCCATGGATGTCTGCCCCCCCCAAATCATGAAAGAAATTGGTCGAGCCTTACCCAACAGCATGATACCCTTGCTCAACGACTCTCTCACTTCAGGGATAGTGCCGAGTAGCTTCAAGCAGGCCCTATTGATTCCCCTCACCAAGAAACCCGGTATCGACCCGCTGGACCTCACGAACTATCGGCCCATATCCTTGCTGCCCTTCCTATCGAAAATGCTGGAGGCGCATGTTACCAACTGCCTCTCTAACTTCATGGAGGAAACGGAATATCTCCAACCCAACCAAGCAGGTTTCCGGCCTGGTCACTCCACTGAGGCAGTAATATTGGCCGTCCAGAACACCTTGAGGTCCAACGCTGATAATAACCTTCATCAGGCCCTAGTACTTCTTGACCTGTCCGCCGCATTCGACACGGTTGACTATTCCATTCTGGTCAACCGTGTCGAACAGGCGGGTCTCAGAGACTCTGCCCTAGCCTGGCTGAAATCGTTCATTTCCGAACGTACTCAGTCTGTCTGCTTAGGCTCCTTTTCTGCTGCCAAAATCAAGTCTTTCTGTGGGGTGCCCCAAGGCTCTTCATTATCCCCCTTGTTATTCAACTTATACATGCGGCCCCTTCTTTTCGCTCTGAGAAAGCACAAAGTCACTGTATATAACTATGCAGATGACTTGCAGCTCGTTTTCGTTCTTAACTCCCCAAATGCGGTGGAGGACTTCCAAGCCACTATGACTCTAATCCAGAGTTGGATGTCCTCAAATCACCTTAAATTAAACCCAGGGAAAACTGAGTTGATCCTGCCCGGCAAGAGCGAAATCAGTTGGAGCCCCAACTTCTGGCCTACTGATATGGGCCTCCCCCCTAAGAAATCTCTGACTGTAAAAAGTCTGGGGATAACCATCAATGAGGACCTCTCGCTAAGATCCCAAATTGGAACCGTGGTTTCTTCTGGATTTTTCCAATTGAGGAAAATTAGGAAAATCGCCCATTTCCTCACTCCCTCCGCCTTAATTCAGGTGGTCATGGCCCTAGTCCTCTCCCACATCGACTTCTCAAACAGCCTATACCTTGGCCTACCTGTAGGACAACTCAGAAGACTGCAGTACTTACAGAATCAGGCCGCCAGGCTGATCTGCAAAGTACCCAAATGGGAATCGATCAAACCAGGCCTGGAGAGCCTGCACTGGCTACCCGTGGCTCAAACAGCCGAATTCAAAGCCGGATGCATCATCTTTAAGGCTCTGCAAGGCAAGGGACCTCTATTCATCAGACAGCTGATCGGAAGATACGTTCCCTCACGGAACCTAAGATCAGCCCACAAAGACCTTCTTGAAGTACCGCGCTTTAAGAAAAAACGACAAGGTGGCAGCGGCTTCCACTTCCTAGCAGCTACCCTATGGAATTCTCTGCCACTAGCCCTCAGACAGAGTAGAGACCTCCTTGCCTTCAGAAAGGCATTCAAGACTTACCTCTTCACAAAAGCCTACTTGAAATAACGCTCCTGGCAGACTCACCCTCTGTTATGTTTTTTATCTTTCCAGCGCCAAGAAGCCCTCGGGCGTATGTGCGCTTTACAAATTTTTAATAACATAACAATAACATTCATCAGATTAAACACATTTTAATACAATCACTAATAATAGCGCAGCATTCAAGAAACAATTTCAACCAATCCTTGCGCTGCATTACACCAACCAACCTATCCCAGCGTGGCATACCTTGACGTCACTCCCACTCCCGCAGCAGTTCACCCTCCTTCGGAATCTTTCCACACTCTCTCTCACTCACTTCTGTTTATACTCAAACAACTAACAACTGTCTGCTTGTCTAAAAGAACTGATAGAATCACTAACTCAAAGAACACATATTCACAATTGAAACCTCGAACAGCGGGGAATAACCCAAATCAGTATATTTACCCTTCGGCGCAAAAACATCTACCACACCAATTACAACTTTATCTTGCACAAAACCTTAGCAGACAATTACAACACAGTGTCTTCTGCACCTTTATTACATATCCCAGGATCTTAAATCACGTCAGACCCAACAACAGCTTCAACATCTTCAACTTAATACCGCATTCACACTACTCTGACAACATCTCCGCCAGACATTACGCAATCAATTCTGTACCGCAAGCCAAGCATAAATTTCACGCACACATCCCTACTAATACTCACTCCACCTTTGCCGCCCTTTCAATGCACATCACTCGAACCCCGTCTGTTCTCCATGCTTTAATTCTGGATTCTGAACTAAAGGCACTAATGTTGAGATCAAGATTCTCTAGGTCAAGTTCTAATTCCCTTCACTTTAATAACTAACCATCAGAGGATGCTACCTATTGTTAAATGTGAGGCCCATTTACACAATTTGTCCCTAGAAAGGATAGGTCTTTCTAGTAGAGTGAGTGGTGAAAGGAATCAAATCACTGGTTCATGTCACTACAGTGCAGTAATATGTGGCTACATATTAATCCACGCGACAAACAAGTTACTTACCTTCGGTAAAGCTTTTTCTGCTGGATACAGTATCTGCCTGTGGATTCCTCACTTTTGGAATTACCCCATGTGCAACATTCCACAGAATCTTTTCGCCATAGCTCTTCCATGTCAACGAGGACGTCATAATGGAACGGCTCCACACGCAACTCCGCATGACATCATGGGAGCCAAAAGAAGACCTCGTTGGTGTGCTGACATCCGTGGCACCCATTTTTTCTGTGCCGTAGAGGCAAACAGGTGAACCTTCCACATTTTATACAAAGCATACAAAACCAATTAAAGCTGGACATTCTAAATTCTAAAATATACAAGTATCACATTATTCCCATTATTCCAACAATAAAATACATAAATACATAAATTACATGTCAATCATTTTTCGGTATAAACAGGCAGGCAACCGGGAGGTGGGTGGGTTAGTGAGGAATCCACAGGCAGATACTGCATCCACCAGAAAAAGGGTTACCAACGGTGGATACATCTGCCTGTGGATTCCTCACCTTTTGAATTGAATCCCCAAGCAGTCCCAATCCTGGTGGAGGGTGCCTGCCTACCTATACCAATAAATCTTGTAGCACAGAACGTGCAAAGTGGCCGTCCTTTTTCACCTCTGAGTCTAAGTAATATTGCTTCGCGAAAGTGTGGAGGGAGGCCCAAGTTGCCACTCTGCAGATGTCTACAGCAGGGACACCTCTAGCTAAAGCCGAAGAAGAAGACTTAGCTCTGGTGGAATGAGCTTGAATACCTTTAGGAGGCTCCTTCTTGGCCAAGGCGTAGCAGATCTTGATACAGAGGACGATCCACCTGGATAGCGTTCTTTTGTGGACAGCTTTTCCCTTCATTTTGCTGACATATCCGATGAAGAGTTGGTCGTCCAACCTGAAGTCTTTAGTCCTGTCCAGGTAGAAGCTGACCACCCTCTTAGGGACCGGAGCTGAAGTCTTTCCTCCCACTTAGAAGGGTGAGGGGGAGGATAGAAAGTGGGTAAAGTGATAGATTGCCCTAGGTGGAAGAGCGTGACCACCTTAGGCAGGAAAGCGGCTCCGTCCTAAGAAACATCCGCATGAAATTGGATGAATCGAGTCCTGGAGCTAAGAGCCTGCAGTTCACTCACTCTCCTGACGGAAGTAAGTGCAATCAGAAATATTTAATTTTAAGGAACAACTATGCAAGGGTTCAACAGGAGACCCCATAAAAAAAGTGAGAACTAAATTCAAATCTGAGGCATGATAAAGTGAGTGGGAGGAAATCTACTGGTGAGACCCTTAATGAATCTCATAACTATGGGAGATTTGAATAAAAAAGATTGGTCTAGTAAACAGAGAAAAGCCAACAAGGCAGACAAGTATCCTTTAACAGTAGTTTATGTACAATCCTGTTGTGCTAGGGAAAGAGAGAAACTCAGAATATCAGACAAACGGGCTCGCAAGGGACCAACCGATCTCTCCCCCCACCATATAACAAACTTGGCCCACCTAACAGAATAGACCTATTTGGTGGAGTGTCTTCTGGCCGATAAAATAACATCCACCACATCCGGCAGAAGAGAGAAAGAGCTCAGGTTGCCCCATTCATACTCCAGGCATGAAGGTGCAGTCTCTGGAGGTGAGGGTGTAGAACCTGCCCCTGCAACTACGAAAGGAGGTCTGACCTGAGAGGAAGACTGAGCAGAGAGTGCAATGAGAGGTACATGAGGTCTGTGTGCCACACCCTTCTTGGCAAATCCAGGGCCATCAATATGACCTGGGCACAGTCTTGGCAAATGTTCCTCAGAACTCGAGGAATTAAGAGTATGGGAGGAAACCCGTAAAGAAGCTGTGAGCCCCGATCTAACTGAAACGCGCCCCCCCACGCTCCCCATCGTATCCTGGAGACTTCAAAATGACGGGCAGTGTGCGTTCTCATGAGTGGCAAAAAGGTTCAACCGAGGAAACCCCCACATCCTGAAAATGTGACAAACCACCTCCAGATGGAGACGCCACTTGTGATCAGCCGAGTACTGCCGACTGAGACTGTCTGCACGCATGTTCAGCACTCCGGCCAGATTATTTGCAGTCACACAAATCTGATGGTCCTTAGCCCAGGACCAGAGTCGCAGAACCTCTCTGCAGAGATTAGACAACCCCAGTCCTCCCTGTTTGTTGATGTACCACAACGCACTAGTGTTGCCTGTCAGACCCTGAATCAACTGACCGCGAAGCGAGGG
Source organism: Lissotriton vulgaris (assembly GCF_964263255.1). NCBI lineage: Eukaryota > Metazoa > Chordata > Amphibia > Caudata > Salamandridae > Lissotriton > Lissotriton vulgaris. The sequence continues at coordinate 652,686,278 of NC_141699.1, forward strand.
AAGAAAGTCCCTGAGAGCCAAACATATCGCCCACAATTCCAAAAGAATGATGTGAAACAATCTTTCCTTTGAAGACCAAAGGCCTTTGACCTCCAGATCCTCCAGATGACCTCCCCACCCGAAAGTGGAGGCATACGTTATTACTGTGGCCACCGGTGGAGGAGGTTGAAACTGCTTCCCTTGAGACAGGTTGTCTGAGACACTCCAACGCTGCAGTGTTTCTGGAGATTCTGACCACTTCCTTGAGAACTCTGTTGTGTTGAAACCATTGCCTGCAGAGGTTCCAATGGAGGGTCCTCATGTGCCAGCGTGCATGGATGACCAACAGTATGCAGGAAGCGAACAGACCGAGCAGGCGAACGACCTTCAGGACTGTATGTCTTGAGTCCTCTGTGGAGGCAGTAAGGCACAACACACAGTAGTGTCCAGTATTGCCCTTATGAACAGAATGCACTGAGAGGGCACCAGGTGAGATTTGGGTATATTTATTGAAAGCCCAAGTACAACAACAGACGCTTTGTCTCTTGCAAATGATGCAGCACCATCTCGGTCGACTGCTTTCAGCAGCCTGTCGTCTAGATAGGGGAAAACAGGAATCCTGACCTTCTGAGATGTGCTGCTACCACTGCCATCACCTTTGTGAAGACTCGAGGTGCTTAAGTCAGGCCGAACGGAAGGAACACAAACTGGTAGTGTTGGGACCTCACCGTAAAACAGAGATACTTCTGATGCGACTTCAGAATAGAAATATGAAAATATGCATCCTGCAAATTGATGGACACCATCCAGTCTTCCTGCTGCAACGCCAGCTAGGGTCAACAACTTGATTTTTCCTGCTTGAGGTGAAAATTCAAGATCCTGAAGTCTAGGAACGGCCTCAACCGGCCATCCATGTTGGGAATCAGGAAGTACTGAGAGTAGCATCCCTGACGCCTTTCCTGCTTCGGAACGACCTCTATAGCACCTTTCTGCAGTAAAGATAGAACGTCCTGTTGCAGTAGCAACATGTGCTCCTCTGATCAGCAACCCTGACGAGGGGGGAAAGGAGGGGGAAAATCACAGAAGGGAAGGGCATACCCATTTTCCACGAGATCCAACACCCACAGATCTGAAGAAACAGACCTCCAATTTTGTAGAAAATGGGACATCCATCTTCCCACAGGACCAACATGCTCAAGAATAGAGGAGTTGGAGCTGCTTTCCTGTGGTACCAGTTGAAGGGGCAGGAGAAGAGGAGGAGGAGACTTGCTGCCTAGCTGTGCCTCCCAGACAACCACTACCTCTTTATGACCTATGCAGAGGGTTCGCCTGTTGCTGCTGTTGTGACTGCTGTTGTTTGGCTCAAAAGGATTAAGTCCTGCCAATACCGCAATATCTGCTGTACCCAAATCTCCTGGACTGGGACTGGAGACCCAATGATCTCACTGTGGCTCTACAATTTTTAAAGCTCTGTAGTGCCAAGTCTGCTTTGGCTCCAAAAAGATGAGAGCCGTCAAACGCAAGTCCAATAGGGTGACCTGTACATCAGAGAAAACCCAGACCCCCTTACCCAGCCATGCCTTCTGGTTGCAACTGAGGAACCCATTACTCTGGCGACAGAGTACGCAGTATCAAGTCCTGATTGAATGACCAGACGGGCCACAGCTTGGGTATCAGATAGTAATTCTGTGAAATGGTCCTGAACACCCTCCAGAAGCTTAGGGAGCACCTCCCTTGCTGAGAACATCAAAGCATGGATATAGCGACCCAGCAGGCATGTCGCATTTGTTGATTTCAGAGCCATACTGGCCGAAGAAAACACTTTTTTGCCGATTGCTCCATCCTTTTGGATTCTCTATCTACAAGGTAGATGGGAAAGAGCCTGCAGACTACTTAGAGGAGCATGAAGCCTGGACTACTAAACTCTCAGAAGACGGGTGTGTGGAATGGAAAGCATTATCTCCCGGGGCCACCTTATACCTTCTTGCCACGATCTGGATACCGCAGGGGCAGTCACTGGCTTCTGCCACACCTCCAAGATTGGCTCAGTCAAAGCCTCATTAAAAGGAAGCAGATGTTCCGATACAGAAGAAGGGGAATGAAGCATCCTCGTTAAATCTTAGATTTAAGCTACGCAGTAGGCAATGGCAAATCCAGAATCCACCGCCTTCCTTATTACAGAGTGATATGCTGAAACCTCCTGCGTTGGGAGGCCTTTTGGTGAGGAGAGCTCCCATTCAGGTGATGTGTCCAGTCCACTGGCCTCCTGTAGGCCCTCAAACTCTGTACAGCGTCAACAATCTTCTATTGCTGCTCTTGATATTCCTCCTCTTCCACCAGCCTTTGTGCCTCCCTTCTGGATCTCATCCTTGGGACCGGCGGCGCCAGATGCGGCCAGATGCGGCGCACGTGACTTTGGGACCGGCGTCGATGGATGCTCCACAGGAATACCGAAGCCAGACGGCGCCGAAGAAGAACGGCATTCTTCCCTCCAAGGTTTACACGGATGTCGAGAACCTCAGCGTCGGGAGAGGCCAACTCATTGGAGACATTGGCATAAGGCATGAAAGGTGCCTGAGATAAGTGGGGTGGTAAATCTCCAAGGGAGTAGGTACGCTTACCCATGGGGCCAACCAGCGCACCAGCAGGGTAGCCGCCTGGCAAACATGCAAAACATCGCATTTAGGAAATGCAACAGATCCTTACCTGGAGCAGGAATGGCTGGATATCCTGGATCCATTACAGCCGGTTCCGAGACCGCTCAAGGAGGCAGTCTAATTGGCTCCTGGGCCAGCGCCAGAAACCCTGGTGTAGGGCCTGAGGCAAAGACATTGTTTATCTCGGCATTGTTGAGACTCTCGTAGCCAAAGGCTGAGCCAGAGTCACCTGAGGGGAAGGGGAAGGAGAGACTTCATCCTTGGGGTGACGTCGGAGAACCAGAGACCCCGACTTGAGTGTTATATCCTTTGATGAAAGACGTCTAGATCCATGGCGCTGCTTCTTTTTATGCTTCCTCAACGGCTTCAAGATATGCGGAGTCGGCGACTTGGACTTAAATCTCGACCTCCTTCGGCCCCTTTTCTGCTTTTTCGCCTTGGCCATAAACAGTTTGGCCTCCCTCTCTTTTAAGGCCTTCGGGTTCATGCATCTACATAATGAACACACCTTGATGTTCTGGTCGGAAGAAAGGCACTATAAACAATCCTCATGGGGGTCAGTAATCTACATATGACCCTCATATTCCCTTCATGGCCTAAAACTGGACTTCTTCTGGGTATCCATGATCACTGCTACATTACACTTAGAGCTTGCAACAAAGAAACTGCCAGAAATGGAGCGCCCTGGAAAAAACAGTTATGTGTCGATGGCGCGGAAAAAAGGTAACTGACATCTGCACACCAGTGAGGTCTTCTTATGGCTCCGATGACGTCACGCAGAATCGGGTGCGGAGCCGTTCCATTGTGACGTCCTCGTCAACGTGGGAGAGCTATGGAGAAAAGTTTCTGTGGAATGCTGCGCATGGGGTAATTCAAAAGGTAAGGAATCCACAGGCAGATGTGTCCATCAGAATCTTTGATCTGAGTTTAGTACGTTTAATTACACATTCAGAAACAAATCAAGATAAATCAACCTCAGCAAAACTGTATAAAAGAACAGAGTAAGTCCAAATCTCCTCAAGATATGTACCCTATGTAAGAGGCTGGCTCAGAATATGGTTCACACTTATTTAAGTGAAACACCTTGCACTAATCCAGACAATCCTTATGGTGAATTTAGGGGTCTTAGACAACCATAGAAAGCTCTCTAAGTGGTAGCTGTGGAGAGAAGACTTGAGGCTTAGTCCAGAGGGAGTGCTAAGCAGCTTGTTTTACCAGATCTAATCATGTAGTTTAGGTCAAAAGAAAAAGAACCACACAGTGTATTTATAAAAATATGTCTATTTATTATAGAACACTCACTAACACAATGGTATATCTCCTACCTGGAGATACAACACAAATGCACACAATACTTCCATTGCAAACAGGTAGGCACAAAGCACAGTGGTCTACAGGGAGAGACCAAATCATATACTAAGAAAGTGGAATGCGAACTGCGACCAAAGTCGGGAATTGGACCAGGAGCATCGGAAGAGCTGGGGACCCAAGGAACAACCCAAGGTAAGTACCCCAGAACCCCAGGGAGGCTCTTTGCAGAGTGGAAACACGCAGCGTACCCAACAGAAGTCAACGTGAAAGTCAAGGTTGCAGATTTGAAGAAGAAAGAGCCTTCCCAGTGGATCCTGAAGACACCCAGTGGAAGACAGAAGGTTGGAGAGTGGATACCCCTGGAACCAGGATACCTACACCAGGGAAGCCGGGTGCATTGGTGCGAAGTGACGTCGGAAACCGCCGTAGACCACAATGGAGGACTTCAGTGAAGATGGCACTGGCGGAGACTGTGCAAGAGTCTGGTAGAATCCAAGCGTGGATTCTTGAAGAGAAGAACCTGCAAGCAGAGGGGACAGAGTCTATGCCACTCGGAGGTGACCAGGAGGCATGGAAGAGCAATGACTACCGATGACAGAAGATGCAGGAGTGATGACGGTGACCTTGTTGCTGCAGCTGTGAGGACCAGGTGACCCTGAGGAAGACCAGGAGCTGTACACAAGCTGTTCCACATCGGAGGTTGAGAACCAGGGGGTTGGTATCCGGCGGGAGCACCAACAAGCCTTGGTAGCAGCAACAGACGTGGAAAACAATGAAGAAGCTACATTGGGACCAGCAAGGGCCTCACCAAGTGCAGGAGAGTCGGAGCAGGCCCCAGCAAGCAGGGGGAGCCAACTGAAGCAAGAGAAGACCGTCAAGAGGACCCACAGGACAAAGGCCCAGGAGTCGCAAGTGGACCTCAAGCAGCTCACTAAAGAAGAAGGGCCACAGTGCAGAGGACAAAGATCTTGGCAGGAAGAGATGCTGGAGGCTGGCGCTTATTGTGTCCCCAAGATCTCTGAAATGCAGAGCCAACAAGCCTTGGCAATGGCAAGTCGCCGCAGTGCTCAAGGATTCAGTCCCAGCGGTTCCTATGAGGGATATTGGCCTCAAAATTGCAGAGAGGACAGATCAGGCCTCGTCTAGAGAGTTGCAGAATTACTACCTGTTTTGCTTAGCCTTTCGATGTCCATGGGATGTCAGGAGCAGCAGACCGGTCAGCTTTGTTGCAGTGCCTGCAGATGCAGGGGAGTGACCGCTGCACTCCAAGGGAGATTGATATTACTTTGGGTGTCCTTGATGCCCACATGTCTTTGAACACTATGGAGGAAGCACAGACACAGATGACGAAGAAGACTTGCAGAACAGCGAGACCAGGAGCAGCAGGAGTCTTCCTTGATGTAGTCTCGGTTCCATTCGAAGTCCAGCGAAGGCCAAATGTCCAGATGGTCAAAGAGTGACATGATTTCAGTCTTGAGTCTTGTCCCACAATGAATCCAAGGACCCACCCTCAGGTAAGCCCTTTTATACCCTACTGTAAGGACGAATCAGGGGTCCCCCCAGAAGAGGGGCTGGACAGAGGGAAGGATGCTCCCTTGTCCTTTGCCCAGTTGTGCGCCAGAGTGGGAGCCAGAGTGGGAGCCAAGGGCACCCAGAACTGGTTCTGACTAGAGTATGTAAGGAGGGCACCAAATATGCCCTTGAAAGCAATCTGGTGGCGCAGGCAAGCGCCCCCACCCCAGCCCAATACACTAAGTCCTGTCTGGGAGGTGGTCACACCTCCATGTGACAGGAAACCTATTATTCTACCTTCCCCTGCTCGAGAACAGCTCAGCAGCAGAAGGGCAGAATCGTGTCTGTGGTCGGCAGCACTAGCTTGCTAGCAGACACTGAAAGGCTGTTACCGGGAGTACTGGGGTCTCCTCGGAAGAGCCCCCCAGTGTATGGAGTCATACCTCCAACACTGGTAATGGTGTTGGAGTATGATTCCAGCATATTTGACCCTAAACATACCCAGGTTTGGCGTAGCCAATATATAGTTAGTCTTCGTGTAATGACACTGAGCCACTATGTGTATCAAAATTGCTGACTGCACTTACAAAGCTTGGAGAATCGACCCCGGGGTTTGTAGGGGGTGTCCTGCTCAGCAGGGCACCCTCACACCTACCCCAGCACCCTACCATCAGAATTGAAAGGTCTACCTTAGGGGTGACTTATATTTTTTAAGTGTAGTGACCTCAGATATAAGGAAACTTATCTGTCGTAATTGGTGCTAGCACCAGCTGACACAGGCTGCAATGTAGTCACAGTTTGAGTGGTCTCTCATGGGTTGCATAATTCATGCTGCAGACCATGGGAGACACCTGGTGTATCTATGCCTTAGTATCATATACTAGGGACTTACAAGGGTAAGCCAGTAGCCAATTGTGGAGGTACCAAAGTACTTTGAATCAATTGAGGGAAGGATGAGCGAGATAATTTATTGAGGTCCTACACCTGGAAAATGGTTCATTTATTATCAAAATAGGTGTAGTTCTTCTTATGCCAAGTGGATATAAGAATTGTAATCCAATGGCTCCATCCGACCTGGAACGCGTGGGTATGTTTATCAGTAGTATCCGGATCATCCACCAAGTGTCCCTCATATTGGTCGGGAATATCCATTTTGCCTAAGGAGCACAATCTACCTTTATAGAGGTGGAATCAATGACTGGTACCCACTGGGGCCACCGGTTAACATCAAAAGGTTATCCTTTGATAGATTATTTCTTGGTCCTGATGAAGTGCCTCCTGGCCATGGGGCTCCCAAGGCACGAAACATGTTGACCACCCTGAACTACTGACCCCTTCAGATTAGTATCTATCCTAGTACCTTATGACAACATGGTAGCACCACTGCTTTTATTTAGTCCTAGTACCCTTTCCTTATAAAAAATAATTTACTGTTACCAGAACCTATCACTCACTCACTCAACTCACTCTCTCCCTCACTTGCATTCATCTATAATGCATCTCCAGATCGAAGGATCTCCGATAAAGAAGCCCCCAGGCCCGTCACGCATTGCAGCGCTGGCCAGACGAGGAGCTCCCAATGATGAAGCATGACACCTTAACATGTGTGTGAGGGCACTAAGCTCTGACTTTCAGATCTTCCAGCGACACGTACCCTAGCCATTGGATTAAAATTCTTATATCCACTTGGCATAAGAGGAACTACCCCAATTTTGATATTAAAAGTACCAAAGTACCTACCATGTCAAATTTAGGGAGGAAGCACAGTGGCTGGAGTCCTGATTAGCAGGAGCCCAGCCAGACTTGTCAAAAAAACATACTGACACCAGCAGAAAGTGGGGGTAACCATTAACGCAGACCCCACCGTATACAATACAAAGCAAATGACTAATTCTAAGAAAAGGACGCAGGTTATCAGAAAGAGAAAATGAAGGTTAAGTTTCATCAGATGATTCTCTTTTAACAAACATGAATAACCTAACTTTCCCTACAAGTAACGTAATAAGGGCAACCCTAAATTAGAGCATTAGTAAGGACATGGACAAATAAGAAAAGAAGAAAGGTGTCAGCCGTCAGAGTCTTCAGTAGAAACACTCTGAGGATGGTCAATTAGTTTAAACCTACACAAGCAGTAGCAGAAGTCGGCTCCTTAAGGAAACCCAAGATGGACTCTCTCCCTAACTAGAAACACCACATAATATCCTCTGCTGTCTACGTAACACTCTCATGTGAGTCCTCCATGGGAAACTTCCATAGCTCTGGTACGACTGGATACTTCAGCACCTTTTCTCAGCCAGATAGCACACTATCTCTCCTCGTCCTTGACCATTTGTTTTCCACAACAACTCCTCTCTGCATGTTACCGTGATTCCCTTGTCCGACTCCTCCTTCTCATACTTTGCTATCTATTAACACAGAACTACTTCTTTCTATATAATGAGGCTTATTCACACCTACAATAGAAACAATTCAGCAGCGAACACTCCATATTTGGAGGTTAAATTTGAATTTCAAATCATAATGTGAACAGCAACTGAACAAATTTCTAGAGGCCTATTTTGCTAAGATAACATGTGCACAGGGTTACAGAATATGTGCACCCTTCTACATATAAAATAAATACACCTGCTTAAGATAAGAATAAATGCAATGAATCATAAACGTCTTGGTGAAAATGCATTTGCATATTATTAATTCAAATTACATGTATAACGTTAAACATTAGTTGCACACATCCTGATTGAGTATCTCACAATACTACCTTTCAGTTTATTTCCTACTGTAACGTTAATATATAAATTGTTACGTAACTTTATTGATCACATTCTATGTTTCAAACAAAATAACCTTTAGTACAAAATAAGCCACCCTTTTAGTACATTAGTTAAGAAAGAGTATATTTGAGTGATGACTATGCGTGAGTTGGATGCACTCCTACATTATCTCCAGATAGGATGAAGATTACACTTCAAGTGTATACTATTATATCCAATCATGATACGTACATTAAGCTTGCATATGGTTCGCAATATCTAGTTATAGATGGGTAACAGTGAATTACGGGGATGTTTTTAATCAAGCGGTTCTGAGTGACCTTAAAGAAACAATGAGAGCAAAGCTTGAGTTGTCCATGATTCCCCTCAGAACCTGAGGTGAAAAACATCCCCGTATTTCACTCTTTATAATTGTATTTAATGTACGCCCCCCCAAATCATCAGTCCCTGCTTTCAACTGCTATGCTGATGCAGAGGACTAACGGGCACCGTATAGAAAATGGCCTCTTCCACTGTCCCTAATGTAAGAATAAATACCTTATCTGCCACCATTAACCAACCATCCCACCTGCCCTGCGTCCTTCCCCCTCCTGCAGCTGTGCTTTCTGCTTCCATTCAAAGCAGACTAGCATTGTTGGGCTGACCAGCTATCAGAGAGCCCTGTCAACCTGGCCTAAAAGGCCTTTAATGACATCACATCAATGGTTAACCAGTTTTATTAATATTTGTTGCTACATCATAGCAGCAAGTTATTAGTTTCAAAAACTGAAATAAATAATATTGTATGCATAAAATGTTTCCCCGTATGTTGTAGCATGCAGGCTGAGTAATACATCGCAAAATTAGGGACCGTCCATCCACCTCGCGTATTGGGGAGAACAATATATTTGGCGGCTCTTCTATATTCCCACAAAGGAATAAAACATGCGCCTTCCAATTTAGTCAACGAAAATTTGTTAATTTCCAGAGAAACAGCCCTAAAAATACCTTTGGCGAAATAGTCCTAGCACGTTACACATCCCCACTAACAAGAGATTCTACTGAGTTCTTGCTTAATGTTCTTGCTTAATGTTCACTACACATGGTCTGATACGTACATTGTTCTCCAGTTGTGCTATATAGGGGTCAATGTATAAAGCTAACAACAGAGGTGAGCATTGACAACCCTGTGTTGCCTTAATGAAATTCTGGCCAAAGCCGTTCCATCTTAACATTGCCCAGAGAAAACCCAGTGACACACTGTCAGAGGACTTCTCTGCATCCAATAAACAGCCCATTGATGTCCCTGAGGCCTTGGCAGCGTCAAACAAAGTAGTCACCCTTCTAACATGATCTACTGTGTCGTATTCTGGAATAAAACCATGTTGTCGAGTTGATACTAAAGCCAAAATAACCTTACCAGGCTGATTTGCCAAAAAATTGGCATAGATTTTACCATCGCATTTTATTAAAGAAATCAGATTATATGACCTGGGGTGCACAGGTGATTTACCTTTCTTCTTAAAGACAATTATATTAGTTGTTTCCCATGAGAGTGAAATTACGTCTGATTGTGCCTGTAAAAAAGCCCAGAGCAAATCTTATCGGAGTGCACCAATGAGTACTCAATAAAGCTCCAGGCAGGGGTAGGTTATCTGGTCCTGTGGCTTTCCCGGCAGCTAATAATTCATTGCCTCAAATAACTCCTCCAAGGAAACTGGCGAGTCCAAGGTGGCGCATTCCTCTTCACTTAGTCTGACTTTATCCAAACCCGCTAATAAATCTTTGGACCCATCTAGCGGGGGTCTAATTCTTTTGTATAGAGAGTTTCATAAAAATCACTAAAGACACTAATAATATTTGCTGGGGAGTCAAATGGCCTGCCTTACATATCTGTTATACCCTATATCCCCTTTTCCCACCTCTTTTTTCTGGATCCTCTTTGCTAACAGTCTTCCAGTATTGTCTCTATCCTTGTAGTACTCTGACCTATAGTGATGAAATTTAGTTGCCGCCTCTCTACTATACTTTTGTTTTTAATATAGGTATTTTTTGCTGGACATCCTGAGTATCCATACTCCTAGCCAGTGACCAAGTCAAGCTCTCCTCTGCTGAGAATAATTCTTTACATAATCCCTGGACCGCCATTTGTTTTTGCTTCTGTTGATGTAAACTGAAGCTAAGGCTTTCACCCCTAATCCCAGCCTTAGGTTTAAAGCATTTTATTAAGCATTCACAAATGAAAGGAAAAACAAACAATTGTCACGAAGGAGCAATGCATCAGATACAACCATATAGTAGCGCACCAGTGCGTTAGGGTCCTGCAAAACGTAGCGTTCATCCAAATATGATGGTTGGTGCGTATGCTGCAACAAGGCGCCCCAAAGTGAGCAACTTCCCCTCCTCCCCGACCCAACAAGGCCCCCCCCTCCTCCCCCGTCCAGTGCCTCAAACCATCACCCGCCCCCACCCCCAAGCCGCCCCTCCACTCCCAGTGCTCCCATGTCTAGGCACGTTGGCCATCTGAATCTGCTATTGTAGTCAACCTCAACAAGCGGAGATATCTGGGGCATGTAAGTTCTGTGAATTCCCCTACCAGCAATGAGTGAAACGGTTGCCACAGATCATTAAACTGCTCCACTTCTCCCGCCACCATAAGCGACTATTTTTCCATTCCCCGGACATGCCATACTCTATGCAACCAACCTGTGGTGGAGGGGAGTGTGGTGGTGCGCCAGTGAATGAGTATATTTTGTACAGCAGAACCCAGTGCTATCGCAATTTGCCTCCCTCTACGAAACCTCAGAGGATACATCAGCCCATTGGGTAAGCCCAACAGTACATATGCTGGAAAACGGGGCAATTCAATATCAAAATTGGAGTCGATCATGTCCAGGACTTCTTTCCAGTAGGGGGACAGCAGTGGGCAGTCCCATAAAACATGAGTGAGGGTGCCCGTTTGCCCGCATGCTCGCCAGCAGGTGGCGTCGATATTGCGATTCATCTCATGCAATCTCTGAGGCGTGTAGTACCAGTATGTGGACACTTTAGTGAATGTTTCCATAAGCCCAGTGTGATATGCGGAGTGGCGAGCTCGATAGGCAATGCTGTCCCATTCCTTATGGCTTAAGGATCTCCCCAGTTCTCTTTCCCAGCATTCCCTACCAGGGTTATAGAGGTCAAAGGAGGAGGGCTGCAAGAATTTGTACAAGTCTGAGATAAGTTTCTTGTCTGAGGTGCGCGTTATGAGCCATTTCTCGTATGGAAGGAGCTTCCTATCTGCCGACTCACGTACCTGTGGCTGCAGCGCCCAATGGCGCACCTGCATGTAGCGCAACCGTTCCACCTCCGGCAACTGATATTCTTTCCTGAGCTCCGGGAACGGAATAATGCTGTCTTGACCATATAGATGAACGAGTGCTCTGCATCCCGCAGCCCGCCAGCGCGCAAAGGCCCCTGGTTCCATCCCAGGACGAAACTCTGGGTTATCGATCAATGGTGTGAACGGTGAGGGGAAGGTGGTGAGTGCGTGAGTCGTATTCGTGGCGTCCCACACCCTCATCGGAACCCGTGTGATATAAGATGCATATAAGTTGGGAGGGCGATGTGTCCTACATAAAAAGGGCACCTCCTGCAGAGTCCGGCCCGCCACTGCCTGGTCTTGGAAAAGCCAGTGTTTGTCGGTCTCCCATTTGCTCCATTCCACTAGATATCTTAGCTGTGCAGCCTGAAAATATTTTCGGAGGTCCGGTACTCCCAGTCCCCCCGCCTCAGGTGCCAGTGTAGCCAGGGCCCTCTTAAGCCTAGGTTTACGACCCTGCCATATAAAGCACGCAATGTCCGCCTGAATCTGCAGTAGCCAACCCTTCGGGGGCTGCAGCGGCAGGGCGCGAAACAGGTAAAGCGCCTGCGGCAAGAAGGTCATTTTCACCGCTGCAATTCTGCCCAGCCAGGACAAGGTGCCCTTGCTCCAGCGACCCAGTTCCTCCTTTATTTTCGAACCTAGGGCAGTATAGTTCGCAGTCACCATAGCGGGCAATGTGGGTGCCAGAAGAATGCCCAGGTAGGGCACCAGGCCTTTAGACCAGTGCATGGGGAACCGCCCCTGCAAGTCAGTCCTGGTGGCAGCGGTGAGCGAAACGTCAAGGGCCGCCGATTTCCCCATGTTCATCTTGAAGCCTGCAATGGCAGCAAAGGCCTCCATTTCATCAATGCATGCAGGGAGCGCCCTCCCCGGGTCCGCTAGTGTCAGAATAATATCATCTGCATAAAGACTGATAGTGTGAGTGTACTCCCCCATCTTAATTCCCAGCGCATTCGGATTCTGGCATATCCTCTGGGCCAGGGGATCCATATAAAGTGCGAATAGAAGCGGGGACAGCGGACACCCCTGCCTAGTGCCCCTTTCTATCGCGAACTGTTGGGAGCTGCAGCCATTAACTCGTACCACTGCCGATGGAAACTTGTAGCAGTTGAACACTAGAGTGCGGAGTTTCTCGCCAATACCTACTTTCGCTAAAACTTTCTCCAGATATGGCCAATGCACCCTGTCAAAGGCTTTCTCCGCATCAACTGCCAGCAACATCCTTTCCCCTGGTATCCTGGTATCCTGGAGGCCTTCTCCAGTATATGGACCACTCTCTTGGTGTTATCCACCGTCTGCCTCCCCGGGACGAACCCAGCTTGGTCCGATTCCACCAGTCCCGGGAGGTGAAGCGCCAAACGGGCCGCCAGAATCCCAGAATACAACTTGAGGTCGATATTCAAGAGAGAGATCGGCCTGTAGGAGCCACATTGCGTCCGATCTTTCCCCGGTTTAGGGATAACCGAAACCGTTGCCCTAAGCAAATCCGGGGGGATAGCTCCAGGAGCGGGAAAAGAATTAAATAGGCGCGTGAGGATCGGGGCTAACGTAGGGCAGAATGTTTTATAGAAGAGGGATGTATAACCGTCCGGGCTCGGGGCCTTCCCGTGTTTGAGCCTGGAGATGGCCGTAATCACCTCCTCCACCCGAATGTACCTTTCGAGATATTCCGCTTGCTCTGGAGTGAGCGAGGGAAGGTCAACCGAGGCCAAGTAGTCGGCCTCTGCTTGTGCCGACGGGTGTTCGCCTTTATAGAGGTCAGCATAGAATCGGCGGAAGGCCTCAGCTATTTGGTCGTCCTCCGTAACCGACCCCCCGGTGGGTGTCGATAGCTCCTTCACTAAGTGCCTCTGATGTGCTTCCCTGAGTTTGTGTGCCAGGAGCTTTCCGCATTTGTCCCCACCTGTATAATATGCATGCTTCAAGCGTAATGCAGCATATTCCGCCCTGTCCATATCTAATGCTGACAAAAGTTTCCTCGCAGCCTTAAGCTGCTTCCAGATTCTGGGAGCCCCCGTCCTCTGGTGAACCTGTTCCAATTCTCGCACTTTGCTGGTGAGTTCCTCACGCTTCGGCTGACGCTCCCTATTCTCGGCGGAGAAGATGGCAATAAATTCCCCTCGGAGCACCGCTTTCAATGCCGCCCATTGAGTTGCCAGGGTGGTGTCATCATTATCATTATACTCCTGGTAATCCCGTATCGAGCCTTGAATATGCTTTACCACAGTCTTTTTATGCAGCAAGGTATCCCTGAGGCGCCATACTCCACGCCTAGGCGACATCGGTGGCAATTGAAACGTCCCCGTAACAGGGGCGTGGTCCGACAGAGAGAGAACCCCTATCGCAGAAGCTGTGGCTAAGTCGCGGACCGGCTTCGAGACCAATAGATGGTCAAGACGCGCGTAGGTCTTGTGGGCGTGCCAATAATAAGAATAGTCCCGGGCGGTGGGGTGGAAGCAGCGCCAAAGGTCATGGGGATCTGACTCCTCTAGTTGCCGTTTGCCCGTCTGCGAAATCTCCCCAGTCTGCGGGTGCCGCTGCACTGACCTGTCCAGGGAAGAGTCGAAGACCATATTCAGGTCCCCCCCCCTATGACTATGTGCCTGTCTGGTGTGGCGGTGACATCTACCACAACCGAATGCAGGAATCGTTCTTGGTGTTCATTGGGGCTATACATCGATCCAATGGTGAAAATCAGTCCCCCGTATTTGACCCTATAAGCAAGGAGTCTACCTTTCTGTTCAGCAAACTTATGGAGGACCTCTCCTTTAAATGTCCTGGATACTAAAATTGCAACCCCAGCAGTCTTAGTAGTATTGCAGGAGAAGATTTGCGTGGGGAATTTGTTGGAGCGCATCCTCTGGCAGTCTTTGGCTAGGAGATGAGTCTCCTGCAGGAGACAAATGTCTGCGTGGGTATTTTCCAATAAGGAGAGGACTGCCCTCCTCTTGACAGGGTTATTTAATCTCTTCACATTAAGGGTGACTACTGTGAAAGCTGTCATCTATGTGGGTAAAACCAAAGTACAAGCAGTGTGCCACGGCCTAAAAGGGGTGGGTGCGGTGTAGATAATGTGTTGAAGCTCGGTGAGGCTGTGATGACTGGCTCAGTAGCACTGGACGGTCCTTGTGTCTCCCCCCTAACCCCCTTCAAACTTCCCCCAAGCCGCCTACCCTTCCCCTCCCTCTTCCCCAAACCCCCTCTACACCCCAACAAACCCTTCATGCAAACAACCAAGCACCCTCCTCCCTCTCCCCCCAACAATCCCCTGAAATCCCCACAATTGTCAGTCCCAGTCATGCCCACTGGGCAAGTCTGTGGTGAGTTACCAATGTGGACGTCCGGCCACTTACTCCCTCTCCCTTTTTCCCTCCACCCCCCGCCCTCCAAGACCCGAACCTGCTTCTCCAGTAAGGCGGTGGTGTTCTCCCCCCGGAGCGTCATTATGCTGTAAGAGCCACATCACCGTTGGTGGCATTGTTCATTGCCGCCTCGGAGACCGCATCCGCCATGCTGGCTCTAATGGTGGGCGAGTCCGGCCTTCTGGGGTTGGCAGACCCTCGTCTCCGTGACACCCTCTGCCAGCCATCTCTGGGCCCGCGCCGCCGGCTCGGCGTGGCTGTGTCTTCCTCCTCCGCCGTGATCCCCAGAACCTCACATGTTTCCTGAAGCGATCTGAGTTGATGCATCGTGCCATTCCATCGAAAGATAAGGCGGAAGGGGTGGCCCCAGGCATATGGTGTTTCGTGCTCTCTCAGAAAGTCCATGGCAATCTTGAACGATTTCCGTTTTTGAAGAGTGATGGCGGACAGGTCCTGATACAGTCCCACAGAGTGGCCACGGAAAGTGAACGCGGGTTGTTTCCGGGCCTCCGCCATGATGCGTTCCTTCAGTGGGAAATCTGGGAGGAATGCTAGGATGTCCGGAGGAGGTGCCGATGCTCGTCGCGGCGGTCCTACCCTGTGCGCTCTATCGATCCTGACTGGGAACTCAGACGGTTCACCCAGGATAGCTCGAAACAGGTCTCTCAGGTACCCAGCCGCGTCTGAGCTTCATCTGTAGATGGAATTCCTCGGACTCGGATATTGTTTCGCCGAGACCGGTTCTCAAGGTCCTCGTTGTGCGTTTGCAGATCTAAATGCTGATCTCTGAGGCGCAACACCTCCTGCTGCAGTAGGACTACTTCCTCATCGAGACAGTGGTTCGTACTCTCCACTGTGGCCACTCGCTCCCCAATCTCTTCCACCTCTCTGCGCACCTCCCGAACCTCACCCGCCACTTCCTGTTTCAATGTCTGAAAATCGTCTCTGAGGGTGCTGAACAGCGACTCAAGGAACGATCTGGTGACCGGCGGTTCCCCTGCAGTCGCCCCCTGCAATCCTCCGGCAGGGCTTGTGGACAGCTGCCCCCTGTCTCCTCGTTGCTGGGATCTGTTGAGCATTTCGGGGAGAGTGCGTTCTCCCCGCTTGGCGCCTCTGCCTGACGCCATCTTGGATTGAGTGCGGGCCAGCTCTCTCGTCCCTTCAACTCGATGCCACTCGATCTGCCGGTGCTGTCCTGGGTCAGGTAGGGGACTGGCGGTGGTCACCAGCAAGTGCTCCGAGCGCCGTCGGGAGAGAGCGCTACCGGTTCCGTCGCACTGGGCTCCAGGCGTGGCCGCTATGGCGGGCTGTTCACTCTTCCCATAGGCCCGCCGGTTTCCGTCCGCCGCGGGCTCCGCTAGGCGCGGGTGTTATCTTCGGTGATCTTCTCCTCCGTCTGACCGCGGTCACGCCGGACGGGGGAGGCGCTGTGTGTCCCTCCGGTACAGTGCAGGACCTCTCAGCCGCAGTCGCCAACAGAGGCCTCTCAGGGCTTCTCCACCATCTTCCACCTCCGTCCAGCCCTGCCGCGTGTCACGGAGCCAGTGGCCAAGAATCGCTCAGGAATTGAAAGTGTGAGCCCCGGGGCCGCCAAGGCCGCCGGATGTTCTTCGGTTTTAGGCGTCAGCCGGGCTGGAGAGCCCCCTCTCTAGGGTGGTTGGGGAAGGAAGACCCCGCGCGGGGCCTCGGACCAACTCTCTTGCCGCTCCGATTCTCTCCCGGTGGATGTTCATTCGATAGGCTGAGACTCATGCGCCGCTCACAGCTGCTCCCACGGGGCCGACTCGGTGGTCCCCTCAGCCATTCAGGGCCCTTTGGGCGTGGCAGTGCAGTACCTCCTCTGCTGCGCACTCCAAGTGGCAATGGGTGCAGCGTGCGTCCGGCCAACGTGCTCTGGGGTCGGCCTCCTCCTCCTCACGCATCCCGGGCCGGACCTCCAACGCCGTCCGGTGGGCTGTCCTGAGGCGTAACGGAGGCTAGAACCTAACCAGTGTCTTCTCGTCAGGTTCCTCCACCTCTCCCCGTGCCGTTAAGCTCCGGTGGGGGGAGAAAAAGGCTATATTTCAGGGCTCGGGCCTAGTCTGGTCAGGGAGCTGCGAGAAGAAGCGTCCTCTCACTCCGCCATCTTGGCCACGCCTAATCCCAGCCTTAAAACCATCCCACACCATACCACCCAGAGCCGAACCTCTATTGACTTTCAAAAACTCTGTTATCCATTTGCGCTTATGATCTAATTATCCAGTATTATGGGTATCATTCATAGATTCACATGCCTGAATCATTCCCCGTCATCGGGGTGGGAGTCCCCGGTACATAAATAAAGTAATGTCACATAGACATATATATATATATATAGTAATGGGCCGGAGGCCTCTCATTAGTAACATATCCCTGTCCTTTTGTGAAAAGGACCAAACTTTGGCCAAGAGCCAATCAGCTATCACCACCCTTTGTGATACTAGAACAGGGGTATAGGGTGAGACACTTGACTGCACTCAATCTAATGAATCCTGGTCTAGTCCTATAAGTGGGTGCCAAGAACCTGAGGCCATATACCCCTAGGCCTCCAGATTCAATGCCAAAGGCACTGTGTACAATTTGACAAAATGGTTCAGCACACCATATAATATACAGTGACAATATCAATGTAGTCAAAAAATATCAATAAGCCATGATGCATTCTCTTCTTTCTTTATTTCAAATCTTCACAAAGTAGCAGTCTCCAAGCACTGGGATGGTAGATGTCCTTTTGTTATGTAATGGATGGATAGAGTTTTCTATGGTAAGCTATCACCACCCTCTAGAACCTTCCTGGAAAGAGCCCTAGTCCCTCAGATTTTCTACCGCACGTTGTGCTAAGGGAGTCTCCACTGAGCTCTGCTCCGTTTTCCTTATTTCTCTGGATTTTCCAGTACTTTTCTCACAGAACTTCTGTAGCAGGGAGGCGGAGGCGGGTAAGGATACAGACGATATCTCTCTCAAAGACTGGTGGTGTACTGACTTATCTTCCACCTCCTCTCTGTCGCCACCTCAGGACACCTGGGAGTAGGAGTCCGAAGAATGGTGGAATCAGCAGGCTTTGACAACCGAGGGATATTCTTTTAGGTTTAAAGCATTTTATTGATATAACACAAATGGAAAGGAAAACAGGTTTCCTTTAGCAAATGGAGCGGCATGTCCCCGCGGCTAGCACCGCACTTCTGGCGTTAGTGTCTCTGAATGGTATCCCAACTGGGGATTAGACCGCCGCGACATATAGAAATAAGCAGTGTTGCAGTTAACAAACCATTCCCCCTTTCAAATTTCCCCCCGAACTCCCAAACCCCCATTCCCCCTCCCCATCGTCCAGTGCGCAGCCAGTCCCTTGTCATCCACCTCTGCCACCCTTTCGTGTAGGGGTGTGGCGCGGTGTTCATCAAGAGGTCGGGTCTTCAGGTGTCGTAAGCTTTAGAAGGCGGAGGTATCTTGGGCAAGTGATTTCCTTGAATTCAGTGTGTAGTAGGGACCGGAACAGCTGTTCTATATCCCCTGCTAGTGTAAGTGACATTTTCTCCATTCCCAACACATACCACAGTCTATGGAGCCACCCGGTGACAGAGGGAAGCGTGGGGGTGCGCCAGTGTAGAAGAATGTTCTGTATAGCCGAGCCTAATGCAATAGCTATCTGTCTGCCTCTACGAGATCTAAGGGGGTATCTCAGCCCATTCGGGAGCCCTAGCAATATGTATGCTGGGAAGTGTGGCAGTTCGGTGTCGAAATGTAAGTCTACATCATCTATTACTTCTTTCCAATAGGATTCTAAGAGTGGACAGTCCCATAGAATGTGTGTTAATGTGCCCACCTGCCCACATCCCCTCCAGCAAGCGCTATCCTTGTGGCGGTCCATTTCATGTACACTTTCCGGAGTGTAATACCAGTAAGTTGAGACCTTAGTCATTGTTTCGGTGAGTCCCATGTGATATGCTGAGTGCCTTGCCCTGTATGATATCTGCTCCCATTCCTTATGGCTCAGTGTCCTACCTAGTTCCTTATTCCAACGCTCCCTCCCGGGATTGTAGAGGTGTGTGGAGGGCGGTTGCAATAGCTTATAAAGGTCAGTAATCAGTTTCGTGTCTGACGTGCGGGATAAGAGCCACTTCTCATAAGGGAGGAGTCGCCTGTCAGCCGCCTCCCGTACTTGTGGGTGCAACGCCCAGTGGCGGACTTGCATATACCGAAGCCTTTCAGTCTCCGGGAGTGAGTATTCCTGTCGAAAGCGTGGGAAAGGAATGACTCCCTCCGTGTCGTACACATGGCACAGTGCTCGGCACCCGGCATCTCGCCGATGGGCAAAAGCCCCTCTCTCAATCCCCGGGGTAAAGTCCGGGTTGTCGACCAACGGCGTGAGTGGTGACGGAAATGAAGTAAAATTATGAGTTAGGTTGGTGGCATCCCAAACCCCTAGGATCACCCTGGTGGTAGAAGAAGCATACGAGGCAGATGAGCTCGGCGCAGGAATGGCACTTCCTGCAAGGGTCGGCCCGCTACCGCCTGATTCTGGAAGAGCCAGTGTTTGTCCGATTCCCACCTGCTCCACTCCACCAGGTAACGTAGTTGTGCCGCTTGGAAGTACTTGCGTAGGTCCGGTATCCTCAGACCCCCAGCCTCTGGGGCCAACACGGAGAGTGCCCTTTTCATTCTGGGTTTTTTGCCCTGCCAAATAAAACGCGCCAGCTCCGCTTGCGTTTGTTGGATCCATCATGTGGGTGGCTGGAGTGGCAAGGCCCGGAATAGGTACAGAATCTGAGGCAGGACCATCATTTTGACTGCCGCTATTCTGCCCAGCCAAGAAAGAGTGCTACGTATCCATCGTCCCAGTGCCTCTCGGATCTTGGTGCTCAGGGTAGCGTAATTAGCTACCACCATAGCCGGAAGGGTGGGGGCCAGCTGGATCCCTAGATAAGGCACCAGATCTGATGACCAGAGCAATGGGTATAGGCCCTGCAGATAAGATCTAGTGGCCGGCCCAAGCGACAAGTCCAAGGCTACTGACTTCCCCACATTCATCTTGAAGCCTGCCACCGCGGCAAAAGAACCCATCTCTTCCATGCATGCCGGAAGGGAGGTCCTAGGGTCATCCAGCGACAGAAGAACGTCGTCTGCATAAAATCTTATGGTATGAGTGAAGCCCCCAAGCCTCACTCCCATTATTGCCGTGTTGGTACGTATCCGTTGGGCAAAAGTTCCATATAGAGTGCGAATAATAGTGGCGAGAGCGGGCCACCCTGCCTAGTGCCCCTTTCGATGTCAAAACTCCGTGAGCTATATCCGTTCACTCATACTGTTGCTGTCGGGAGCTTGTAGCAATTAAAAATCATGGAACGGAGTTTCTCGCCTATACCTACTTTCAGCAAGACTTGCTCTAGATAGGGCCAGTGTACTCGGTCGAACGCCTTTTCGGCATCCACCGACATCATCATTCTCTCCCCGGGGATCCGGGAGGCCTTCTCAATGAGGTGCGCTATCCTCTTCGTGTTGTCTACCGTCTGCCGCCCGGGGATGAAACCCGCCTGATCTGGCTCTATAAGACCGGGCAGATGGGGAGCTAATCGGGCCGCAAGGATCCCGGTGTATATTTTAAGATCCACATTCAGAAGGGATATCGGCCTGTACGAGCCGCATTGCGTGGGGTCCTTCCCAGGTTTGGGAATAACCGTAAGAGAGGCTCGCAAGAGGTCTGGCGGAATGGCTCCGGGGTTCGTTGTGCGCCTGGAGGTCCAATTGTTGATCTCGCAGGCGGAGCACTTCCTGCTGCAGTTGCCCGATCTCTTCATCTCTCGAATGTCCGGCCCCTTCCATGGTAGCCACTCTTTCGCCCAGGCTATCGACTTCTCTCCGCACTTCTCTGACTTCTCCGGCTACTTCCTGCTTCAGCGTCTGGAAATTTTCCCGTAGGGTACTGAAGAGAGACTCCAGGAAGGACCTGGTGACTGGTGGTTCCCTCTCCTCCGCCTCCAGCGGGCTTCTCGAGGGGCCCGGCGAGTGTTGCTCTTTGTCTTGTTTCGATGTCCCTCTATTCAACATTTCGGGTAGTGTCTGTTCCCCTTTCTTGTTCCCTATGTTGCCAGCCATTGCAGAGGCGCTTAAGCGAGCTCACTTGGGTGTCAAGTCCGTTGCGAGGATCTGCAGCGTGCGGGTTAGCGTCGGACCGGGGGGGACCGCCTCCCTGGACTCCTATATTCAGCCCACCTCCCCTGGTGGGCGCTGTAGACTGACCTTCTCCGCTGTAGTTCGATGCCGTTTAGGAGGCTGTGCAGGTTCGGTCCGGACCCTGGTCTTCTCCGTACCTCCGGGCTGCGGCAACCGAGCGACGCACCACTGTACCCCTCTCAGGCCCCAGGCCGCATCCGCAGGCCGTCGTTGTTCTCTTCGTCGTGGGCACCCAGGGCGCGTTCATCCACAGGCCTGCCTCGGTATGCTCCCACTCCCCAGTGGAGTCACCCTCGGCAGTCCCAGCGTTCTCCGTATCAGCGTATTCAGGAAGGCTCCGGAGAGCGGGCTCTGTCCTCTGGTTGCTTCGCTCTACAGTCTAGTGCCTTGGCAGGCTCTTCTTCTAATGGGGCTCGGGCACCCCACCGGTCCCGGGGTCTCCCAGGTCTAGGCCAGGCTTCACGATCCGGCTAACGCCAACTGGGGGTGGGAGGCCGGCCGCCACTCCCCTTACCTTAGGCCTCGTCTCTCAGCGGCCATCTCTATTCGAAGTTCCCTCTGCCTTCGGCGCCGCACTGCCACTCGAAGTCTGGCCGGGTCTGTGAGGGCTCGTTATCTATATGTATCCTCCAGCGCGGGGTTGGCCGCCTTCCTGGGCGCTTCCCGAGATGCCTCGTTGCTGTGGTGGGGCCGACTTACGGCCTACCCCCTCCGCTGGTTGCTCTGCAGTATCGCCCCGGGGAACCGGCCGCCAGAGCACTCCTCACCTCTGCCGGTGTCTCGCCCTCCCGCCGTCCACCTCAGTCCTGCAACGGCTCGGTTCGTGGTAGGGGCCTACGCCGCCCCGTTAGTAGGCCGCGTCCCCGGCCTTGCGTGAGGACTTCCGGCCGGCAGTGACACTCCGGCGTCGCAGCCGGCTGCCTCCGGGCGTCCCTCTGTTTCGTGTCTTGCTTGTGGCTCCACTTTGTTCTGGCCCCCACTGTCGGGTAGTGTGCAGCACCCGCTTTTGCTCTGTGCCGGTCTCGATGCCTCTCCTCCCTCCGGCGGCCCTCTGCCCGTAGCTCCACCTCAGCCTCGCTCCGGCCGCCGCCGCTCCCCGGAGCCTTCCGGTAGCAAACCCCGCGCAGAACGAGGGTCCAGCGACAGACTGTTGGTAGCTTCTTCGATTCCGCTACAGCTCCACCGCAGATCGGGGGGAGATCTGCGTGATTTCACGGTCTAGGGGTTTAGGTTCGGGGGAGCTCGCGGAGAGTGCGTCCGCTCACCTCGCCATCTTGGCCACGCCCCGGGATATTCTTTTAATGGGGCCGAACGCTACGAAGAAAGCACCTCCCCCTATGACGCGTTCCTATGCGGAATGGACAGCATCAAGGGAACAGGCACGCCCCTTGATGACGCGTGGACCATGGGAGTGGTAAAAAAGCAGGAAGTAGAAGGAACAGTGTGTCCCGGCACCTTGGAGGAGAAGAGAGGAGAGCGAGTCGAGAGCGTTGAGAACGGAGGAAGACGGAGTTCCGAGATAGCAGAGGAGAAGAGGAAGAGAGAAGTTGTACCAGGAGGCCCACGATACCGCGCAGCGCCCAGCCACACTCACGGAGGAGGAGGAGTGTGGCTCTTTCAGGTGCGTGACCGTGTGTCAGGCTGGTTGGGGAGTCGGGGAGCCGCAGTGTGAATAGTGTATATATCGTCTCCAGCCTACCAACCCTTTCATTCCCTACCTCCCCTTACCTTCTCTCCTCCACAATTACCCTCCACTTGCACCACTCTGTAGAAGGTAGTACCCGAGCACCGGTGTCCCCACTCTCCCTGGTATCCCATTGGGAGAACGCTACTGTGAGCAACCCACTAAGAGGCTTTCTCTCTCTCCCGCTTGTGGCGCTGGAACCCAACCAGAGAAAGAGAACGGGTCTCTCCAGAGAGAGGAGAAAGACGAACGAGTCCCCGAAGATCACGCAACCTAGCTGCCACCTTGGACCCTGCCGCTCTAGCCCGAGAAAGACGAACCCAAAGAAAGAAAAAAACCTTCATTAAAATAAAACCTCAGTTAACCTGCTCTGGTCTCCGTGTCCCTCCTTCTGAACCGCCACAACTGGTGTCAGAATTGGGATCAGACCCTTCCATCCCGATACCAGAGATGGACCAACTATTCCAACATATAATAAAGGGTCAAGAGAAGTTGGAATGGGCGGTAGAACGCCAGATGACATCGGCCCAAGCGGACGAGAGGCGTTCAAAGCAGCCATGACTGCCCAGATGGAGGGACTTCAGAAGTCGATGCAGGAACCGGGGGCCACCCACCTTGTGGAGAGAAGAGCCCCAGTACCCCATCCGTCTGGGGTATCGCTACAGAAATACAACCCTGGCGACGACCCAGACGCCTTCCTGACCAACTTTGAGAGGGCCGCCAGAGCGTGCGGCTGGCCGGAAGAAAAATGGCCATTCTTTTTGGCCCCCCTCCTCTCAGGCGAAGCCCAGGCTGCATACCAGGTGGCTGACCCTACAGGGACCCCCCCCACCCAGAAATAAAGACTCTTATTCTCGATCACCTGGGGATGGACTCGGAAGCTTACCGGGTCAGGTTTCGGAAAGAGAAGGGCCTGACAGGTGAAAACCCGAAAACTCTGTTCTTTCGACTGAAAAACGCTGCTGATAAATGGATCAAACCCGAAAGTAAAACCAAGGAAGAGATCATGGATTGCATTTATCTCAAACAATTTATGGAGGCATTGCCCATATGGGACCCAAAGATGGTTGAGGCAGCATGCGGGACTTACACCAGCTCAGGCTATTGAAATTACATCTACCTATTCTCGAGCCCAACCAAAAACTTATCAGTGGGAACCTGAGAAACCGAAGGTCCAGACAGCTAACAAACAAGAGAAAAAAGGGAAACCCGGATCAGAGCCCCCCAAACCAAGATCATACAAAGCAGAGTACCCAGTGCTGAGGAGACCCCAGTGTTTCGATTGTGGAGAGTGGGGCCACATTGCGCGCATGTGCCCGAGGAGAAAGCCCAGCGAAGAGCCTATGGAAGTGGGCTATGCGCCTAAAGCAGTCATGTACACGGCAGAAATGGGTCCCTCATTTTATTTAAGGGTAATGATAAACCGGAGGTGGGTTAGGGCTCTGCTAGACTCAGGCTGCCGACAGTCGGTAATCCAGAAATCACTTGTGCTGCCCCAACAGCTCATTCCTGGTTCCCGGGTCTTTATACGATGTGTACACGGGGATGTGAAGCCCTATGCTTTAGCCAGGATCAGAATACAACCAACGGGTAGAAGCCTTGTGTAATAAGAGTAGGGGCAGTCGACACACTACCCGAAGACTTAATTCTTGGGTTGGATAACCCCGATTTTATGTCCCTGTTTCAGAGCAAGACTAAGGGACTGGGTGGGAAGACATCAGATACCCTTATAGCAGCCGAACCATGGGCCCTAGATCGCAATTTTCGTTTTGCTCAGGCGAATGACGCCACACTTTTCAACGCTTGGGAAGCCGCCCACGCTAGCCAGGGGAATCCTCAGGCCCTGTACCCCAGGTTCATCATAGTAAACAACCTACTGTACCGGGAGGGAAAAGAGGGAGACCCCAAACAACTGCCAGTGCCCATGGTCTTCCGGGAGCAGATCCTGTACTATGCGCACACACACCTGACTGCCGGACATATAGGTGCGGAGAAAACCCAGCAAAACATCCTTAAATGGTTCTTTTGGCCTGGCTTGTACAAGGAAGCCACAGCCTTTTGTAGGACCTGTGAGATTTGCCAGCTGAGGAACCTACAGAGACCCCCGGCTGTCCCCCTACAACCGATGCCGATCATAGGCCAGCCGTTTGAGAGGGTTGGCATGGATATCATCGGACCCCTACCCCGTTCATCAAAAGGGAACACCTATGCTTTAGTGATCATGGACTACGCTACCCGCTTCCCAGAAGCCTTTGCACTCAAATCACTGACGTCCAAAAACATAGCGGAAAAGTTCTTAGAACTGTTTTCTCGAGTGGGGTTCACCAAAGAGGTTGTAACCGACCAAGGAACCCCCTTCGTTTCCAAACTAATGAAGGAAGTTACTTAGATGCTAAATATCCAACAGATACGCATGTCTGCGTATCATCCTCAGACTGATGGGCTAGTGGAGCGGTACAATCACTCCCTCAAGTCCACACTGAGGAAAATGCTATCCTTAGAAAACCAGGAGTGGGACAGGCTACTCCCGTTGGCCCTATATGTGTTACGGGCCCAGGTCCAAAGCTCCACAGGCTATTCTGCTTTTGAGCTGCTCTATGGCAGACAGCCCTGATCATTGCTAGAAATAACCCGGGAGACCTGGGAAAAGGAAGAACAAGAAGAGTCGAGATCCCTTCTTGAATACACCCAGCTCCTACGGAGTAAGATAGGGAAACTAAGGGACCTCGCTTACTCCAATCACAAGCGTAGTCTGCAACCCCAAAAGAAGGCATATGTCAGGGGAAAAAGGTGGAGGACCCTCAAGATAGGTGAATGGGCTTTGGTTCTCCTTCCCACTACTGCTCATAAATTCCAGAGGGAATGGAAGGGCCCGTATCAGGTTGTTGGAGTACTCGGAAAAACTACGTACAGACTCCAGATTTCTCCAAACAGGAAACAGTGTTTCCATATCAACATGTTGAAGAAGTGGCTAGGTCCTACCCCCAGAAGTGCCCAGTTTGGTATGCCGTCCAATTTAGAGGCCACCACCCTGAAGGCGTTAGCAGTAAACGATGAGATCAGCGCCCCCATGAGACTAGAACTAGACGCCACACTGACACCTTTCGCAGACCGGTTCTCCGATCAACCGGGTTGTACCACTCTGATCGAACACAGAATAGACACTGAGCCAGGGAAAAAGATAACCCTAAGACCCTATTGGATTCCAGCCTCAAGGCGAGAAGCTGTAAGAAAAGAAGTACAAGAGATGTTGCAACTAGGAGGGATCAGACCATCTCGTAGCAGCTGGTCATCCCCGATCTTGATGGTTCCTAAACCAGATGGGTCCACTAGATTCTGTATGGACTTTAGGGCACTCAATTCCATATACTCGTTTGATGCATACCCCATACCAAGGGTAGACGAATTGATTGAGCGTATTGGGGAAACTCGGTTTATAACCACGCTAAACCTCACCAAGGGGTACTGGCAAGTGCCCCTCCGGGAGGAAGACAGACACAAGACAGCATTCTCGACAGATGAAGGACTCTTCGAGTTCAACGTGCTGCCTTTTGGGCTGCACGGAGCACCGGCCACCTTTCAGAGGTTAATGCATAAGATACTCCTCCCCTTCCGTGCCTTTTGCTCGGTTTACCTAGATGACATAGTCATTTTTAGCGAGTCATGGCAGGAGCACTTAAACCACCTACAGACCATCCTGTTAGACCTAAGGAACGCCGGGTTACACATAAATGCCAAGAAATCGAAAGTCGCCTACGGCAAAGTCAAATATCTGGGATATATGCTAGGTGACGGGGCTATAGCACCACAAGAGAAGAAAGTCAAAGCAATAAGAAACACACCATTCCCAACCACTAAAAAGGATCTGAGGGCCTTTCTAGGCCTAATCGGTTATTACCGACGTTTCCTGTCTAATTTTGCAGAGGTAGCCAGTCCCCTGACCAACCTCCTTCAGAAGGGAGTTAGCCCACAACAGATACAGCACCCCCCCAAAGAGGCAATAAGGGCATTCGAGAATCTGAAGGAGGCCATTACGACCAGCCCTGTCCTGATAGCCCCAGACTTTAACAAGCCCTTTTTAGTTGCCACCAATGCTTCTGACACAGGAATAGGTGCTGTTCTCTGTCACTTAGGAAAAGACGGGCTTGAGCATCCCATCCTATATATCAGCAGAAAACTTCACAATAGAAAAAGGAAATACCCAACGATAGAAAGGGAATGTCTGGCAATACG
This sequence comes from Lissotriton vulgaris, assembly GCF_964263255.1. Taxonomy (NCBI): domain Eukaryota; kingdom Metazoa; phylum Chordata; class Amphibia; order Caudata; family Salamandridae; genus Lissotriton; species Lissotriton vulgaris. The sequence goes on from NC_141699.1 coordinate 652,713,322, forward strand.
TTGGGCGGTGGAAAAATTGAAGTACTATCTGGAGGGGAAGCCATTTACCCTTTTTACAGACCATGCTCCACTTCAGTGGATGTACAGACAGAAAGCCCAGAACCAGAGGGTTTTGAGATGGGTCCTCTTCTTACAGCCGTACTCCTTCACCATACAACACAAGAAGGGCAGGGACCATGGCAATGCCGATTTCCTTTCTAGATCGTGTCCTCTCCCCGATCGGGAGCATCCAGGGGGCGAGGAGTGTAGCAGGGAGGCGGAGGCGGGTAAGGATATGGACAATATCTCACTCAAAGACTGGTGGTGTACTGACATACCTGCCACCTCCTCTCTGTCGCCACCTCAGGACACCTGGGAGTCGGAGTCCGAAGAATGGTGGAATCAGCAGGCTTTGACACCCGAGGGATATTCCTTTAATGGGGCCAAACGCTACGAAGAAAGCACCTCCCCCTGTGACACGTTCCTATGCGGAATGGACAGCCTCGAGGGAACAGGCACGCCCGTTGATGTTGCGCGGACCATGGGAGTGGTAAAAAAGCAGGAAGTAGAAGGAACAGTGTGTCCCGGCACCTTGTAGGAGAAGAGAGGAGAGCGAGTCGAGAGTGTGGAGAATGGAGGAGGACGGAGTTCGGAGATAGCAGAGGAGAAGAGGACGAGAGGAGCTGTGCCAGGATGCCCACAATACCGCGCAGCGCCCAGCCACACTCACGGAGGAGGAGGAGTGTGGCTCTTTCAGGTGCTTGACCGTGTGTCAGGCTGGTTGGGGAGGCGGGGAGCCACAGTGTGAATAGTGTATATATCGTCTCCAGCCTACCCTCCCGTTCATTCCCTACCTCCCCTTACCTTATCTCCTCCACGATTACCCTCCACTTGTACCACTCTGTAGAAGGTAGTACCCGAGCACCGGTGTCCTCACTCCCCCTGGTATACCATTGGGAGAACGCTACTGTGAGCAACCCACTAAGAGCCTTTCTCTCTCTCCCGCATGTGGCGCTGGAACCCAACCAGAGAAAGAGAACGGGTCTCTCCAGAGAGAGGAGAAAGACGGACGAGTCCCCGAAGATCACGCAACGTAGCTGCCACCTTGGACTCTGCCGCTCTAGCCCGAGAAAGACGAACCCAAAGAAAGAACAAAACCTTCATTAAAATAAAACCTCAGTTACCCCGCTCTGGTCTCCGTGTCTCTCCTTCTGAACCGCCACAACTTCTTTATTTGTGTGAGGTTGTCAGTGGCTGATACTCCTAAAAAAGGACTTTTTAGACCTTGTGCCTCTTGTGGCAAGAAGAGGCTTCATGTAGATGACAAGCATAAGGATTGCCTTTATTTCCTCTACCCTGACCACTCGTCTAAGGATTGTAAAGTCTGCCAGACTTTTTCAACAAAGACCCTCAAGGACAGAGAGGGGCGCCTGTTGATATGGCTTCAGAGACTGAAAGATAAGGACCAGGCAGACTCTTCTGGTGAGAGTGAGTGTTCCTTCAGGAGTACACATTTCTCTCCTAAAAGGCCTAGAGTGACATCCCCAGGACCATCTTCGGAGCCACCTCAAAAGAAGACGCTTAAGTCTTCAGATGTTCTTTCTAAGGCCTTGCCTGTGAAGGTTTCTCCTCAGGACTCTGCTTCCACCTTCAAGAAACCGTTCACGACATCATCAGCTCTGCCTGTGACAGCGTCGACAGCGACCATCTCCACTTCTGTGGCGTCATCTTCATTATCCACGTCGACGTCTACAACATCCTCGTCGTCAACGGGTAGGTCAGTTTCATCTATTATTTCAATAAAGAAATCGACGCCATCGTCAACGAGCGCTTCCACGACGACGAAGTCAACATCATCGTCGACGACGAAAGCTCCATCGTCGTCTACGAAAACATCATTGACGTCAACGAAGGCGCCATCGACATTGACGAAAGCGCCATCGACGTCGACGCCATCGCCGTCGACGAAGTCATCGACGAGACCATCGACGTCGATGCCAACGCCGACGAGGCTGTCGACGAAGAAATCACCGTCGACGCCGCAACCGTCGACGACATCGTCGTCCTCGACGACTTCGTCGACGATGCCATCTGGATCAGTCGTCGACATCCCTCCGTCGGCAACCACCCCATCGACGGGATTCCGCCAACTAGCTGGAGCAGTGGTACTAAGGCGACAAGGCTGGCTCAAAGCAACCACTTTCCGACTGGAAGTGCAAACTAAGGTGCTCGACATGCCTTACGACGGCCAACTTCTGTTTGGAGCACACATCGATGAGGCGCTTCAAGGTATTAAAAAAGATACTGATACAGCGAAGGCACTGGGTACCCTCCAGTTTAAAAACCCTCCCTTTTGGGGCTCAAGAGGGAGCCGCCAATCTTCAAGAGGTGATTTCCAAAGTTACCGGTTCTCGTACAGCTCAAATCAGCAGTACAACCCCCAATATCAGCAAAGACAGCCACGGCAGTCGTCTTACACAAAGTCTTCCTTTCGTGGTAGAGGAGGAAAGAAGGACACAGCCAGAAGACAATGACTTCTCTCTGCCACAGGTCTCCACTTATTCTCCACCATGCAAAGTTGGAGGAAGAATTTAATCTTTCCTACAAAATTGGAGAAAGATTACTACGGATCGATGGGTCCTCCAACTAGTTCGCTTCGGACACTCTCTAGAGTTCATAGAAACTCCGCCTCAAACCCCTCCTCACCCAATACTCTACAAGAATCTACATCTGCTGCAATTGGAACTCTAACTAATGCTCCAGAAAGGCGCTATAGAAAGAGTTCCTCGCGGTCATAGAGGCAAGGGGTTCTACTCCCGATTCTTCTTAATTCGGAAGAAAGAGAAAAATTGGAGACCTATATTGGACTTGAGAGACCTAAACAAATATCTCTAAAAACAGTCATTCCGTCTTGTGTCAATTCAGGAGGTGCTCCAACTCCTCAATGCGAACAACTTCATGGTGTCTCTAGACCTTCAAGGCGCTTATTTTCACGTGCCTATCCACAGGAATCACAAGCAATAACTCAGGTTTGCTGTGGCTGGCAAACACTACCAGTTTCGGGTGTTGCCTTTCGGCCTGAAGTCGGCACCACGCATTTTTACAAAATGCCTGTCTCCAGTAGCAGCGTACCTTCGACAACAACATCACCAAGTCTTCCCATACTTGGACGACTGGCTCGTCAAGGCACCTTCTTTTGCAGGCCTGACCAAGTCCTCCAACGCCTGTCTTCTACTTTTCAACGACCTGGGCCTTACTCTCAATCGAGAGAAATCTGTCCTTCAGCCTTCCCAGCGTCTCACTTTCCTAGGCGCTGTCCTAGATACGGCTCAAAAGAAAGCATTCCCTTCGCAGGAGCGTCAATCCAAGCTGGCATCCGTGGCGGCCCGTGTACAAACCAAAAGAACCCTCACGGTGTGCCTTTACAAGTCCCTGCTAGGGATGATGTCTTCTTGCATCCTGTTAGTTCCACACTGCCGTTCCGAGTGACTCCTCCCATGGTGAAAGCTCTACAGTGGTGGATTCCCCCACAGAACCTTATGCGGGGCATTCCTTTCCTGCTTCCAGTTTCGCCGCATATTATAACAACAGATGCGTCCCTGGAAGGTTGGAGTGCGTTCCTCCAAGAACTCAGAATCAACGGACAGTGGTCCCCTGCCGAACGACAACTGCACATAAACCTTCTTGAGTTTAGAGCAGTTTACCTAGCGCTTCGAGCGTTCCTGCCTCAGATCAAAAATTCCCCAGTGCTTGTGAGAACAGACAACACTACCACAATGCACTATATCAACAATTAAGGGGGGACTCATTCTATGACGTTGTCTCACGAATCTCAGAAAATCTGGAACTGGCTACTCCTTCGCAACATTTCCCTTCGTGCAGAATGCGTCCCTGGAACGGACAATGTCCTTGCAGACTCACTGAGCAGACAGTGCTCTGTGTGCCACGAGTGGGAGCTGGACCACCAACTTCTCAGTCACATCTTCTCCCGATGGAGCAGGCCTCACCTGGATCTGTTCGCAACCAAACACAACGCCAAATGCCAACATTAAGCAAGCTGGCGTCCCCAAAAGGAGTCTCTAGGAAATAAATTTTTGATTGCATGGTTCAACGTCTTTGCGTACGCATTTCCTCCATTTCCCCTGATTTCCAGGGTCCTCTGGAAGCTGAAGGCGGAACATTGTACTCTGATCTTGATAGCTCCAGCTGGGCAGCGCCTGCACTGGTTTAAGGAGCTTCATCTCCTATCGCTGGAACCGCCAATCCCATTGAAACCGTGCCCCTATCTCCTCACAATAAACCACGGACAAGTCCAACATATGGATCCAGCATCTCTCAAATTATCGGCTTGGCTCCTGAGTTCAGAGAACTCCAGAACTTAGACATCCTGCAAGATTGCAGAGCTGTTCTAGCCCGGGCTCGGGCTGACAGTACCAGCAAAACGTATTCCCTGAAATGGAAAAGGTTCTGCATGTGGTGCAAATCAAAGAAAATACATCCTTTTTCTTCGTCACCTGCACAGATTTTGCCTTACCTTCTTCATTTGGCAAACTCAGGTCTTGCTCATGCTTCAATAAAAGTTCACCTGGCTGCCATATCTCGTTTCAGACATTCCTCAACTGGTAGGGAGACAAAATATCGAAATTTAAATATCGATATACAATAATATCGATGTTTTCATTTCGATGGTATAGAATATCGATGTCCAGAATATCGACAGACAGAATATCGTTTTTATGGTATGTATGTTAATAATATCGAAATGTAATAATATCGTAATTATGTTTAGTGTTTTGTATTTTATTATGTTGTTTATATGTTTGTTAAATATGTTATTAAATGTATGTTTGAAAATTAGTAATTTTGTTTACATTTTACGTTTTAGTATCAGAGCGGGTTGTGGGTTTATAGGGGAATAGGGTGGGAAGTAATTTAATATTAAATAATTAATAAATATTTTATAATATTTTTAAATAATAATTAATTGGTAATTAATTAATAATAATTAGTTATTTAAATTATAGTTAATGTGCTAATATAATTTATTTTTGTTATTGTTAATTAATAATTATTGGTAATTAATTTATATTAATTAGTTAATTGCATTAATTAGATTTAATGTGCAAATAAATAGAATCATTTGTTATTGGTAATTAATAATTAATTGGTAATTAATTAATAATAATTAGTTAAGTACAATAATTAGAGTTAATGTGCTAATATATGTAATTTTGTTTAATTGTTAATTAATAATTAATTAGTAATTACATAATATTAATTATTTAATCAAATTAATTAGTCATTTTTATTCCTACGCTATTCAACGCTTTCCCTACTATTGCACACTCTGGTGTGGGATTTTTACCCCTACACTATCCAACGCTTTCCCTACTGTTGCACCCTCTGGAGTGGGAATAGTAATTTTTACCCTTACGCTATCCAACCTTTTCCCTACTGTTGCACCCTCTGGTGTGGGAATAGTAATTTTTACCCCTACGCTATCCAACGCTTTCCCTACTGTTCCACCCTCTGGAGTGGGAATAGTAATTTTTACCCCTCCGCTATCCAACCTTTTCCTTACTGTTGCACCCTCTGGAGTAGGAATAGTAATTTTTACCCCTACGCTATCCAACGCTTTCCCTACTGTTGCACCCTCTGGAGTGGGAATAGTAATTTTTACCCCTACGCTATCCAACGCTTTCCCTACTGTTGCACCCTCTGGAGTGGGAATAGTAATTTTTACCCTTACGCTATCCTACCTTTTCCCTACTGTTGCACCCTCTGGAGTAGGAATAGTAATTTTTACCCCTACGCTATCCAATGCTTTCCCTACTGTTGCACCCTCTGGTGTGGGAATAGTAATTTTTACCCCTACGCTATCCAACGCTTTCCCTACTGTTGCACCCTCTGGAGTGGGAATAGTCATTTTTACCCCTACTCTATCCAACCTTTTCTCTACTGTTGCACCCTCTGGAGTAGGAATAGTAATATAAACCCCTACGCTATCCAACGCTTTCCCTACTGTTGCACCTTCTGCTGTGGGAATAATAATTTTTACCCCTACGCTATCCAACGCTTTCCCTACTGTTGCACCCTCTGGAGTGAGAATAGTAATTGAAACCCCTACGCTATCCAACGCTTTCCCTACTGTTGCACCCTCTGGAATGGGAATAGTAAATGTACCCCTACGCTATCCAACGTTTTCCCTACTGTTGCACCCTCTGGAGTGGGAATAGTAATTTTTACCCCTACGCTATCCACCCTTTTCCCTACTGTTGCACCCTCTGGAGTAGGAATAGTAATTTTTACCCCTACGCTATCCAACGCTTTCCCTACTGTTGCACCTTCTGGTGTGGGAATAGTAATTTTTACCCCTACGCTATCCAACGCTTTCCCTACTGTTGCACCCTCAGGTGTAGGAATAGTCATTTTTACCCCTACACTATCCAACGCTTTCCCTACAGTTGCACCCTCTGGAGTGGGAATAGTAATTTTTACCCCTACTCTATCCAACGCTTTCCTTACTGTTGCACCCTCTGGAGTGGGAATAGTAATTTTTACCCCTACGCTATCCAACCTTTTCCCTACTGTTGCACCCTCTGGAGTAGGAATAGTAATTTTTACCCCTACGCTATCCAACGCTTTCCCTACTGTTGCAACCTCTGGAGTGGGAATAGTAATGGAAACCCCTACGCTATCCAACGCTTTTACTACTGTTGCAATATGTGTAGTAAGTATATATATTAATTTAAATGTACACTTTTTAATTGATTTTAAATGTATATGTATTAGTTATTAATTTTTAAATATGTTTTAATGTTTTAGTGTAATAATAGTAAAATTATATGTATTTTTAAATTATTTGTACATTATTATTAATACATTAAAAAAACGATATATTTAATTTCGATATTTTTGTACTACGATATTTTTTTCCGATATTTTTGTACTTACCTGTATGAAGATATAACTCCGATATTTTTGCTGTCGATATTTTGGTATGTAGATATTCTGTCTGTCGATAATATGTCAGACATTCGGTGCTTCCCTCTGGTCCAGTAGACTCATAAAACAATTTCTTAAAGTTTTGTTCAGGACATTCCCTCCTGTGAGGTCTTTACCGCCTACCTGGCAGCTAAACATTGTGCTTGCTCAATTAATGAAACATCCCTTTGAGCGAATACACAAAGCTGATATCAAATATCTTTCCTGGAAAACAGCTCTTCTACTGGCTCTTACCTTAGCGAGACGAGTAAGCGAACTCTAAGCCTTCTCAATTTAAGACCCTTTCCTACAATTCAGGCAGGACAGAGTGATTCTAAGGACTAATCCTAAATTCATTCCAAAGGTCCCATCTGACTTTCACCTTAATGTGCCTATAGTCCTTGAGTCTTTCTTCCCGAATCCACTTTCCGCAGGAGAGAGGTCTCTACACTCTCTTGATGTCAAACGCTGTCTTAAGTTCTACATCCACAGAACAGAGACATTTTGGAAGTCTAACCAACTCTTCGTTGCCTTTAGTAGACCTAGAAAAGGTCTTCCATTGACTAAGCAGAGCATTTCACGTTGGATCTCTGCAGCTATTGCTTTCTGTCATCAGCAAGCAGGACATCCTCTGCATTCCAAGGTTCGTGCTCATTCCACTAGCCTCCATGGCGCTCTTTGCTAGAGTGCCCATCAATGACATTTGCAGAGCGGCGACATGGAAGACGCCGCATACGTTCACCAGGCACTACTTCTTGGATACTGAACTTATGAAAGATGCAGCAGTGGGACAAGCTGTGCTCCATCATCTATTTCACTAGAGGTGAGCCTTCTCTTTCATCCCACCTTCCTACTGTCTACTTGCACATTTCTCTTTTATATTGCATTTTGGTACCTTTTGCATTTCACAATTGATATGTTATTATCTAGTGAGATTTCATGTTGTGCCATTCGAAATGTGCTTGTTATTGCTCGCTACTCTGATTCAGGCATGTGAATCTATGAAAGGTACCCATAATACTGGATAAGAAATGCGTTACTTACCCTTTAACTGCAGTTATCCAGTACTGGTATCTTTCATAGATTCACATGCAACCCACCCACCTCCCCTGGAAGGGCTCACCTTAGTTTCTCTCAGTAGTAAACTACTTAGCACTGTGCTTACGAAAATCTGAGGGACTAGGGCTCCTTCCAGGAAGGTTCTAGAGGGTGGTGATAGCTGATTGGCTCTTGGCCAAAGTTTGGTCCTTTTCACAAAAGGACAGGGATATGTTACTAATGAGAGGCCTCTGGCCCATTACTATATATATATGTATATGTGACATTACTTTATTTATGTACCGAGGACTCCCACCCCGACGACGGGGAATGATTCACGCATGTGAATCTATGAAAGATACCAATAGATAACTGCAGTTACAGGTAAGTAACGCATTTCATATGTTACATCCAAGAAGAGTTTCTTAGCGAAGGTCCAACACCCCTGAGGTTTAGTGATATCAGCCATTGGGATTTCCAATACCAGTGGGCTATGATCTGAGAGAGCGGTAGGACACCTCTCCATTGTAGCTTTGCCAACCAGTGCAGTAGATGCAAAAAAAGAATCCAACCGTACCAGCTTACTATGTGGAAAAGATAACAACATAAAGCCCTGGTCTGGATCCCTGAATATAGCCCACACATCAATAAGGCCATGATCTTTAATCAAACGCGGCAATGCTCTAAATACAACCGACTTCCTCTCTGTGTATGGCTGAACTGCTGATTGATCATCCTTCACTTCTAGATGGATATTAAAATTCCCACATAAAATGAGATGGATTGGCCAAGAAGCAAGTTTCTATTCATATAATCAAAAATGTCTGCTTCTCCAAATTAGAGCCATAAACTGAGCTCAGCCTAAACTAGCTGCTGCCTGCTCCTCATTCTAAAATGACCCATCGGCTAAACTTATCTGAAACATTATGGATGACAGAGCACCTAGATTTGTTTGCAAAGATAGCCACCCCTATAGATATCAGGCCTAGCCATGTGCAGGCCAAATGTGAGAAACCAACAGCCTGATTCATGAAGCAAAATTGCGCTCGCAATAGCTGCGAAAATGCTATTGCGAGCGCAATTTACTAAATCGGTATTCACCCCGAAAATTGCGAAATCGCAAACACAGAATAGCGAAATAGATTCGCAGAATCCCGGCAGTAGACCATTAGCGAATCGGAATTTGCGATAAACCACGGATTCTGCGAATAAAATAGCGATTTCGCAATACAATCGCAATCGGTAATCATGAAAAATCACAAATAGCAAAAAAAAAAAAAATCGCTGTTTGCGAGGCGCAATTTAAGGACAACCCAAAGCAGGTGGTAACCATCTAAGCCATTGTAAAAAAAAAATTGAAAATCCGTTGCCCAATCAGTAACAGGTGCAGGCCTGACCAAACACACTTAAGGAGATGCAGCATCAGCATAAGGAGTCTCAGAATGCCAGGACTCTACATGGTGGTCAGGCGGCGAAGGCTACAGCGAGCAGCACGGAGGAGACGCAGAATCCAGGACAGGATATTCCGCCAGAGGGTCATCCTGCTGGGCCAAACCAGAGAGCAAATATACGCAAAGTACCGCCTGAATGGGCCAATGATCATCAAGCTAATTCAGGACCTTGACCCCCTGATGCAGCACCCAACAAGGCGGACCAATGCCATGCCCACACATGTCCAGGTATTGTGCAGCCTGCACCTCCTGGCCCCCGGGAGCTACCAGGGGATAGTTGCGGCTGTTGGGGGGATATCCCAGCCCACCATGTCCCGCTGCCTAGGGAGTTTCCTTGACGCAATGCTGACCCAGCTACACCACCACATCAAATTTCCCACCAGCCGACAGGATTTGGATGAGACCAAGCATCAATTCTACAATGTTGTTGGTGAAGGACACCTACTTGGTAAGTACACTTTGCCCACAATGTTACACTGCGATGAAGTAGCTGCGCTGCACAGGCACTCACCCTCTGCTCCTCTCATTCAGGTGACAGTGGCTACGCCCTCCGTGAATACCTCCTCACCCCATACCTCAACCCTGCTACACCACAGCAACGGCATTACAATGTAGCACACATACGCACAAGGAATTGCATTGAGAGGACATTTGGGCTACTGAAGAGCAGATTCCGCATACTGCACAAGACTGGTGGGGCCATGTACTACAGTCCTGATGTGTGCTGCCGCATTGTGGCTGTGTGTGCAATACCACACAACATTGCTACCAAGTGCCGGATACCTGTAGAGATCTCTGGCAGTGAGTCGGAAGGGGACGACCGGCCACCTGCACATGTGCGTCATGCACGCGGGGAGAACCCAGCTGAAGGACACAGACGCCGCAACCACATCACAATGAACAGTTTCTAGTGCACCCACTCCCCTCACCCAACAAATCACATTTGCATGCCAATGGAAATAATGACAGGAGGCCGATGTATGATGCTAGAATAAATATTATTGTTGAGGCACAATGATAATGTTATGTTTCTATTCTTTAAATGCAAGCAGTATTGCTCCATACTGCTCCTAACAAAACACAGGACATGCTTGTATCATCAGCATGTCCCAGCCAATGTACATGAAACTCAAGTCCGCCTCCGGCGCGCAGCACCCAATCGCCTCTCTGGCTCTTCCTCTGGGACGGCACGTGACCCTTCAGTGGGCCTGGTGCTGCGGCGTAACACGCCAACCTGTGAGGCAGACAGGCTGCTGACACTGGAGGTGCCCTCACTGGTGTCGTCCCCCCCGACATTGCCTGGCCCAGTAGGATGGAGTGCCAGTTCGGCAGTGGTGACCTGCTCCAACACTCGTGCAACATCCTTGCAGCATTGGTTCATCTGCTGCTGCTGCGCCAGGGACCGTCGTGAGAGCTGGGAGGTGGCATTCCCAATTACATAGTTTGAGCAGGTGTAGGCTGACAGCCGCGTAAGTAGCTGCCGGTGGTGGCGGCGGGCGGTGTTGCGCTGCGATATGAGCGCAGCAGTGTTGGCCTCCATGGCTGTCGTCATGCGCTCTATGCTGTCGGTTACATTAGCCACATTGCGGCCAATGTTGTGGAGCTGCAGTTGGATCGCCCCTTGCCGTCGTGCCTTTAGTTGGTGGATGCGTAGCATCCGGCGCTCTATGCTCAGGCCTGGCACGCACACAGCCATCCCCCTGCTGCCGCTGCGTGCTGTGTTCTGCTGGCGAGCCCTGCCATGCCTGCTCTGCTGTCTGGCCACAGTGGGTGTGCGCACTGTCACCGCAGTAGCTGCACCAGATGTAGAGGGTCCAGCTGGTGGTGGAGTTGTGGTTGTCAAAGGTGCAGAGCCTGATGGTGGTGGCGCAGATGGTGTTGCCCTGGCTGCGGGGATAGGTGCTGCGCCTGATGGTGATGGCGCAGATGGTGTTGCCCTGGCTGCGGGGATAGGTGCAGCGCCTGATGGTGCAGGAAGTGTCGCTGTTGGCACCTCCTCAGCATCCTCTGGTGCCTCGTCAATGAGCAGCCTGTCGCTGTCGCTGCTGTTGTCAGCGCCACCTGTGAGGGGAAGTGGACATACATTAATTGCATGTATCTGTCACACGTGCAGTTGCTACATGCATGCTGGATGACATTCCCTGACTGGCTGTGGCATTGCGTACTTTGGGACATGTCTGGCTGCATTGGCGTTCTTGTACATTGTGGGCAGACTACATGTCCCACAATGCTTTTGGGCATGACCTAATGTGCATGGATTGCATGACTTGGGATGATTATGGGAGGCTATAGGGTCATGGCCATTGTTAGGGGACAGGGTCGCAGTCGCATGCCACTTACCTTGGCTCTCTTGGGTGGGGCGGGATGAGTCCAGATTGATGACCCCAATGTACGCCTCTGGCTCTAGAGTGCCCTCCACGCGGTCCTCCAAGGGGGTGTTGGGAGGGACTGTAGGATCTCCGACTCCAGTAGCCAGGGTCTCGCCCAGCCTCTCTGCCACCCTCTCCTTGGCACGACCTCGGAGGTCGTACCACCTCTTTTTCAGCTCCTCCAGCGACCTGTGTGCCACGCCCACAGAGTTGACTTTTGCCGCTATCCCAAGCCAGATTCGGCGTTTCTCCGCCTCGGGCACCCTCCTGGAGTCCTTTCCAAAACGTTTTGGGTGGTTATCAACCACTCCATCAAATAGGTGCTCCAACTCCTGCTCAGAGAATTTGAGCTTCCGCTTGCGCCCAGTGTCGCTGGGCCCTGGTGCAGCATCCTCTGCCATTGCTGCAGAAAGAAAAGTTAAGGATTTGCAAGTTTGCAGGTGTCCTGGAAGGAGCTCAGTGAGATGCAGCCTCGAGATCAGCCTCACTGTTCTGAATGGGGGTGGGAACTGGCTGCTTCCTGGTTGTGATGTCATCACTGTGCTCGAAATGCGACTTCCCGTTTTTCCAATCTCGCGATTTTGCGAGATCGCATTTAGCGATCTCGCAATTAGCGATATCGCAATTAGCGATATCGCAATTCCTACTCGGATGTTGACTGAAATAGCGATTATTCTGCGATTTTAGAAAATCGCAAACGCTTTTTGCGGCCGCGTGCGAATCGCTTTATTTTCTCGGTAATTTTGATGAATGCCGATCTGCGATTTCTAAATTGCGATTCGCTGTAAATCGCAATTTAAAAATCGCAGAATTAGGTTTTCATGAATCAGGCTGCAAGATCCTTAAACAGTCCTCATTTATCCCAAAGAATATGGGTCTCCTGTATACAAACTAAATCTGGTTTCATGACCTTCAAACCTAATGCCACTTTCCCCCTTTTAGTCCTGTCGTTGTGACCACAAGCGTTTATTGTGCAAATTCGTAACTTATGATCCACCATTCAAAACTTTCCTTGTGCTACCATCTCTCAAGCCACCCATCTGCCCCCCATTTACCTGCCCCTGATAGATTAAACGGAGCCTCAGCTCTAGAAAAAACAGAAACATGAAAGAAAGCTACACAAGTATCCCTGCTTCTGCTCTGGATTAATTACAGGCAGGTCAGATGGAATAAATCTGGTGGAAAACCCAACAAACTATGAGTTAGTTCTGAAGAGTGAGCCAGGGGCTTTCTTTTAAAAAATGTGGTAACCAGCTATTATAAGAAAATGGCATTAATAACGATTCATTGATTCAAGCAATAATTCATGAGCATCCTTGCTCACTTGGGGTTACGTTCATTGTTGTCATTCAGTATTTGGTGTACAATTGCCAATGCTTGTTGCTCATGTGTCATTCAGTATTTGGTTTGCAATTGCCAATGCGTGTTGCTCATGTACTGACTTTGCAATTGCCAATGCGTGTTCATGTAATGACTAAGCACCATGTGGAACTCGAGCCAACAGTTTAAATCAAGACACATGCAGTCAGTCTTTCAACTGCCACAGTTAGAAACGTGAAACTCCTCATTAGCCTGCCCCCATGTAAAGTATTGCAAACATGTGCCATCTAATTCGGTTTTATAATTGCTCCTTCTCAACCTGTGGCTCAACTGACAGGAAAATACGTATACATCTCTGTCTATATAAAGCTGCACTGTGCTTCTAGTTATTGCTTGGCTTCTTGTTCCTGACTTCTACTCACCTGACTCCAGCTAAGCTGTCCTTCCTTCCAGATCCCCTGGGCCCATGCAGACCAGCCTCTGCTGCTCTCTTTTTAGGTCGAGGGACCGTAGGCTTGGCCGTAGGCCAAGCCGGAAGTCCGGAGAATTATTGTTTCTTAGAGTGGCTGCTTTATCCCGCCTCTCTTTTCGTCTCTCCTCCATTGGCTGGCTTCCTAAACGGAGGCCAGCCATTGGAGGAGAGAGCCGTCACTCCAATGTAGCCCCGTCTCTTTCGGATTCGGGGCGTACATTTTGCTGTTCTTTCGCCAGTGACGTCATCCGTCACTCAAAACAACAAATACACGCCCCCGAATCCGAAAATGTTTCGAGCTTTGCGGCCACCATTTTGCTGTTCGTTAAAGATGAGGTAGGTTGCCTGCTCCCGCTGTCCTCGTTTCCGCCCCCTCCCGCTGTTCGCTGCTCCCGCTGTCCTCGTTCCCGCCCCCTCCCGCTGTTCACTGCTCCCGCTGTCCTCGTTCCCACCCCCTCCCGTTGTTCGGGGCTCCTGCTGTCCTCGTTCCCGCCCCGTCCCGCTGTTCGCTGCTCCCGCTGTCCTCGTTCCCGCCCCCTCCCGCTGTTCGCTGCTCCCGCTGTCCTCGTTCCCTCCCCCACTTTTTTTTCCCCACTTCGACCACTGGCTGTATGTGATGTTATAACCAACAACTGTGTCCGAGTCTTAAACGACGCGCAAACGTTCACGGAGTCAACATGGTACAGGATGCTGTGGGCCGCTCTTTGACGCCCTGAAGCTGGCTCCCTGCCCGGCAGGAGCCCTGCCCCAGCCCCGCCCACCCCAGTGAGCAGCTTTTCCCCGTTGAGCAAGACCCGCGAAGGGAGTAGAATAGGACGGATCTCCCAGCCCGCTGCCACCCCGGTACCACTCGCCTGGACGCCAGCAGCCCGTCTCCGTGCAAGGTAATGCAAATATGTTGTTATTTTTTTAGTGTCCATCCATTCGAAGCCGGCTCTTCCTGGCATCGCCAATGCACAGTCTGGTACCGCTGACGCACCGCCTGGTATCGCCGAAGTACCGCCTGGTACCGACTGGACATTCACGTCTTCGTGCCAGGGCCCGGCTGTGCAAAACAAAGTAGTTTTATTTTGCTTTTGTTTTACTGCTGACATAATGTGCCAGGGGGCAATCCGAATTTGGCCCACACCGAGCTTTTTACCTACAAGCCCGAAAGACAAAGCGGCACACGGGATAGGCAAGGCACGGGCGCTGTGGCCGTGTTCCATCGCCAGGTAGGTCGACGCCGCAGCATGGGTGGGCTGGTGTGGGGGCGGCGGGAGTCCTCTGCCGGACAGGGCGCCCCTCTCCCCTGAAGCTGAGCCACGTTGCATCCACCTTGACATCTGTGGGCCGGGCGGCTCCGCTTTTTCTCTTCTTAATTCTGTTCCCTTTGTATAGACACCTGCCCCTCGCCCATTCCTCTTTTGTCACGCCCGAGTCCTCCCTCCGAAAACCGAGCCCCCAGCCATCGAACACCGCCCCGGCAGACCGATGTGCACCTCCCCACACCTCCCCCGCAAACCTGCCTCCCTCCGTGTCCATCATGCCCGACTTAAACGCAAACTTCACCATCTGGCTCACATCCCCCACCACCCCCTTATTGTCCTTGAGCCACCCCCCCAGGCGCCCTGCAACCCAGCCTGCCCCTTGACAGACCACACTCCTACTCCTTGTCCCCCTGACCTAGAACCCTCCGTGCCGTTAATTATTTTCATCCCCATATTCTTGAGGGCAACTGTCTACGCGGCACTCCCGCACCCCTCACCTTCGCGCCAGCAGTTCCCCCTGCACACCTCTCCCTTGCACCTCCTTCCATCACATGCGACCCTCCCCCCACCTTCCATATTCGCCCCGACCGCCCCCCCAAACTCCCCCGCTCGTAGCTCCGCTAAAATATCCGTCCGGTGGCATCCATCTTTATTCCCCGTGGGACCCCCACAACGCTGTGCCCCACACCTAGTCACTCCGCCCAAGCTCCCCGGCTGACCCCGCTAAGAACTCATATTCCTCGCTCCAATGGCTGCAGTTCCGAACGCGGGCCCCTTCTCCTGCCCCCAACCCTACATTTGTGTGCCCAGCATCTCTCGGGGGACGCGCGGACCTACGCTACAGATAGTGCACCAACTTGCACTAAAGAATTGTGACCGGCCCTTGCACACACTCTCAGCACCTCCTCAATCGCTGACCCGTTAACGCCTCCCACTTGTGGTCAGTTGTCCTTTGCTTTGTAGTTAATGTTATGGCAGCATGGGGTGAGATGAAGATAGACAACAAAGGTGGGGGAGAAGGTGGTGATAAAACCTCGCCTGCAGCCCTGGAGCCATATTTCCTTTACTTATTTAGCAGGAAACCGAGCTCCACCGCGTCTGACCCCACACTGCCCCCGCTCTCCCCCCGTCTCAATTGGACGAAGGGTCAATCGCACAAAGACTAGGGGCCAGCACCCTGCACAATCCTCGCCTCCAACATGCTGCATAACGACAGCACACTTACATCCAGCACCTTCACCCCAGATGTCACACCCCGTAACCAAAAAAGGCCATTAGCAATAACTAACTTCATTTTGAGGTATTGGCTGGCGGGGGATTGGGAACATGGCAGCTCTTTTCTTTGTGTTGCTTTTTCCGATCGTGAGTTTGTGCGGCTGTGTGCGTGCACACACCCCTGTGGCGCAAAGCCGAGTATCACTGTCTTAAATCGAAGTGTTATTGACTTGTTTAGTCAAGTATGCGTGATTTGTCTCGGGGTGCGTTGGAGATTGAAACGTTTCGTTTCCCATTTTCCGTGCATTCCAGCCCTGAGCTCGAAGTCCCATGGGGAGCGGCCCCTGACCTCTAAGTATCACCAGAAGCAGAGCAAATGCTGCAGAGCCAGGTCGGGTCACCAAATGGAAGGCCCAGCCTTCACGTGAAGCCGGAAATGCGTAGTGCGTGCGCATTAGGACATTATTGGCTTCATCTGACCTGCTGAGATAGGCCTTTCCTGCGCCTAATAGTAATAACAACTACTGCTAACATACATGCGCATGCGCTGTATCTTTCAGGTTGTGTAATGCAGTTATTGTGTCTTACTAACCTACCTCCCAGATTTAAGTTTCATACATCATCTTTTTTGGCTCCAAACAACAGGGACCATACTATGTAAGGAATGCCATCATTTATCTAACAAACGCCCGTTTATTCAGATGTACGTGTAGACTGCAAATATGTGATGTGTAAAGTTTTTGTTAGAATGCTGTTTTTTAACCCACTTAGTGCGGCAAATGAGGATTAGCAAAATATAAACTTCTGTCCGTTTTACTGGTAGTGGATAATCACGAAGTGTCTGTGAAGGCCGAGCTGTAAGCATGGGTGTTTAGTGCTTGGAAAATGCTTCTGGTACTCTGAACTGGAGAATGTAGTGGGGCATTACTTAACACAGCAGCAGTGTGGGGGCGTTGACTGCACAATATCCTGTTTTGGCACTATTTCCTTGAGTTCAGCTCCTCTTCCCTCCCCCCATGGAAGATAGGCTCTGTGTGTGTGTGTGTGTGTGGCTCTGTGTGTGTGTGTGTGTGTATGGCTGTGTGTGTGTGGCTCTGTGTGTATGTGTGGCTCTGTGTCTGTGTGGCTCTGTGTCTGTGTGTGTGTGTGTGGCTCTGTGTGTTGGGCTCTGTCTGTTTGTGTGTAGCTTTTTGGGTAGGTGGCTCTGTGTGGGTGGCTCTGTCTCTGTGTGTGTAGCTTTTTTGGTAGGTGGCTCTGTGTGGGTGGCTCTGTCTGTCTGTGTTTGTAGCTTTTTTGGTAGGTGGCTCTGTGTGGGTGGCTCTGTCTGTGTGTGTAGCTTTTTGGGTTGGTGGCTCTGTCTGTGTGTGGCTCTGTGTGTGGGGGCTCTGTGTGGGTGGCAGTGTGTGTGTGGGGGTGGCTCTATGTGAATGACTGTGTGGGTGGCTCTGTATGTGTGTGTGGGGGTGGCTTTGTGTGGGTGGCTCTGTGTGGGTGCAAATGCAATAGGTCTCACATTTGGGAGCGATTAAGCTATTGGCATTGTAAATGACAATGCCATTTATTTATGTTTTAAAAACAAAAACATAAATAAAAATGATGTCATGAGCAATGCCAATAGCTCTAACTTGAAAAATGTGTGTGGCTCTCTGTGTGTGTGTGGCTCTGTGTGTGTGTGTGTGTGTGGCTCTGTGTCAGCGAATACTCTCTACTACTCTCTAATGCTCACCTATTGCCATTGTAAATGACAATACCATTTATTTAGGTTTAAAAAAATAATGAAAAAAAATGTCATGAGCAATGCCAATAGCTCTACCTTTAATAATGCTGAGACCATTGCATTGTAAATGTGTGTGTGTGGCGCTCTGCCTGTGTGTGTGTGGCGCTCTGCCTGTGTGTGTGTGGCGCTCTGCCTGCGTGTGTGTGGCGCTCTGCCTGTGTGTGTGTGGCGCTCTTCCCCTGTGTGTGTGGCGCTCTTCCTGTGTGTGTGTGGCGCTCTGCCTGTGTGTGTGTGTGTGGCGCTCTGCCTGTGTGTGTGTGGCGCTCTGTCTGTGTGTGTGTGGCGCTCTGTCTGTGTGTGTGTGGCGCTCTGTCTGTGTGTGTGTAGTCTGTGTGTGTGTAGTCTGTGTGGCGCTCTATCTGTGTGTGTGTAGCGCTCTGTGTGTGTGTGTAGCGCTCTGTGTGTGTGTAGCGCGTAGCCCTCTGTTTGTGTGTGTAGCTCTGTGTGGATAGCTTTTTTTGTAGGTGGCTCTGTGTGGGTGACTCTGTGTGAGAGTGGCTCTGTGTAGGTGGCTATATGTGAATGACTGTGGGTGGCTCTGTGTGGGGGGCTCTGTGTGTGTGTGGCTTTGTGTGTGTGGCTCTGTGTGGGCGTAAATGCAATAGGTCATGCATTTGCGAGCGATTTAAGCTATTGGCATTGTAAATGACAATTCCATTTATTTAACGATTAAGCTATTGGCAATATAAATGACAATGCCATTTTTTAATAATTAAAAAAAAATCATGAGCAATGCCAATAGCTCTACCTTTAATAATGCCAAGACCATTGCATTGTAAATGCTTGTTCTTATTCTGCATTTCTGGAATTCCCTGTAGCTCCTGGCAAAGAAGAGCATGACACAAAGGTTCCGCTCTTCTGAAATCTGCAAAGACAAGGTAAATAGCAATTCTATGTAGCAGCACCACCTTCTGGGAAGATTTTGAAGTTCAGGCATATTAATGCTTAAAGACAACTGTGACAAACTATTTAAATGGACTCTATGCAGTGCATCATTATTAAGTAGAGAAAGATGTATTTACCTTAAAAAAGACTAGAGACTCACACTGCCAAGATCTGTTCTTTTATGATCTTCACTGGAGTCATCTGGGAAGCAATTTTAGTATGTAAATAAGTTGTTGGTTGTTGTGTACAGTAAGCAGCTGTTATCAACTGGATAACAGTTAATATTTAAAAGTGATCATTTATTCTATTTTTAGGAACAGAAAGCAGTCCAAAGAGATACATCTCAATATAAGAGTCAACTGAAGGTTTTAGTGTATGTAATGCTGTTATACATACTTTTTGTTCATTAATAATTCTTGACATCACAGTACGTTAATAAGATATTCTCTTATTGCATACACTCATGCTGCTTCATGTGAATTGTCAATTGAAATTGTCAATTTGAAACCCATAATGAAGCACAACAGACAGTGCTATATCCTGTCCTGAACCCAGAGTCCAGTTCTCCAAACTTCACATCACTGGAAGCCAGTATTTCTATCTCTCTCTTTCGCTCTCCCAAACCACTTTCCCCCTGGGAACTTGCGAGGTAGCAGTGTTTCAATTCCTTGCTGCCACGTCGGGTCTCAGGTGATCTGGGGAATAACATGGCCCCATCGGAACATCCTGGAGTTCAGGTTAGTGACTCGCAACACCTACCTGACGATTTGGAGGCACAGAACACTAAATGGAAAGTTAGACTTGGAATAGAGAGCCTTTATTTTCAGGAGTCACTGGATTCAGGTAGTAACTTGCTTTTAATCCAGTATTGGAATTTTCATAGATTCACATGCCTGAATCATTCCCCGTCGTCGAGACGGGAGTCTCCGGTACATAAAAAAGCAATGCTTAGCAGTATAGCAAACTGAAAGGAGGCCTAGGCCCATTTCCCTTTTGCAACCCATAGCCTTTGTTATGTAAAAAAGGCCCAACTTTTCCCTTAACCAATTGGAACTCCTCACTCTCTAGAACACTGCTGAGAGAACCTTTTGCCCCTCAGATTTTCTACCGCACATTGTGCTAGGGAGTCTCCTTTGAGCTCTGCTCAAACTCCTTCATTCTGCTTACTTTGACTGGGATTTGAGGTTGTCTCTTTTTCCAGATTTAATTATTTAAAGCTCCTTTTTCTTCTAACATGGCTGACAAGGAGAAGAAAGGTCTATTTAGAGCCTGTGCTATCTGCTCTAAGAAAAGGCTTTATACAGATGATCTCCATAAAGACTGCATATACTGCCTTTATCCAGACCATCATGCGAAGGATTGTAAGGTATGCCGCATCTTCTCCAATAAAACCTTGAGGGATCGTGAAGGAAGGCTTCTACTTTGGCTCCAAAAGGTGCAGGCCAGGAAGGAGATACTCTCAAGTGATAGTGAGGAGGAATCGGCCTCATCCAGGAGATCTCAGAAAAGGAATAGATCTCCTCAGGCCCATACCTCAGGTGAGAGACCTGAGAAGGCCCCTAAAAAGACCACACCAGGATCTTTGGGACGCAGTCCCTCAAACTCTCCTTCAGGTAAAGCTAAGGAGAAGAAGGGTCATGCTTCAGAGGTGAAAAAGGAAAAGAAAACTGCCTCAGAGCCCTCAAAATCTCCTCCCAGAGTCAAAATTACCATCAAGAAGTCATCTTCTACACCTTCTGAGGAGAAGGACAAAAGATCTGCGTCGTCGACTAGGAAAATCACTTCATCGTCAACGAAGGCGGCGTCGTTGACGAAGCCTCAGGTAAAGACTGTGTCTAAAGCTGGGTCGCCGTCAGCACTTCCACCGTCGACAACGGTGTAGACGACGATGTCGACGACGATTCCTTCGTCGGCAATGCCATTGACGACGACCATGATTACACTCGCATCGTCAACGGGATCGTCGACAATGACCACTGGACCGTCATCGACGGTGACTACAACGTCGACGGTAGCGGCGACGGTTATGATTTCACCGTCGACGAGGGAAAAAACCCCGGAAAAGCGTTTTTTGGCCTGGAAAAGAACAATTATGCCAGAAATTACGTCTCCAAGTAAGGTGTTGCCATTAGTTCCTTCTCACCTTCTGGAGGAAGAAGATTCAGAGGATGAAGTTGATGGTGGTCCTTTTGGATATGCTAGTAGCCCATCCCAACTAAGGGTGAAATACCGGGAGGAGGACTCGTAGGATGAGTATGAAGAATTTCAAGATCATCCCTAACAACAACACCACCAGGAAGAACGCGAGGAGATGACAAGTGTGCCATCTTCTTTATTAAAGGATCTTCAATTCATGCTAGAAGATTATAAGAAAAGATATCCTACACCTCAGGCCTCTAAAGAAATTCCTGAGTTTACACTTCGACCACGCTCTGTACCAGGTACGCCAGTGCGTAGGCGGGAGATCTTGCCAGAGCCTCTCCCTAAATCTCCGCCACCAAGACCTCAGCAAGATCCTGACACTACTGATAATGATCAGGAAGAGGGGGAGATTACGGATCCTAGTAAGGAGTGCGACGATTACCACATTCCTGCACCTTCGTCCCCCTCACCAAAACCTGTGGATTCCCCACCAGAGAGCATTGGTGGTTTTCATAACCTGATGGAAAGGGCCACTAAAAGATTCGCTCTTTCCATGGTGGAGGATAAATCTGAGTGTTTCCTATATGACTTTAAAGAAACCCATCGTAGATCTGTTCGGTCCTTGCCGATTGAAAGTCATGTTTGGGAAGAAGGCCTAAAGGTTAAGGAATCACCGGCTACAGTGACTCCAGTACTCGCAAGACTAGATAAGAAATAAAAAGCGCCTGCAGATGCTCCGGCCTATCTTTTGGGTCACCCCATACCGGACTCGGTTATTACACAAGCTGCGCAGCAGAAATCGAGAAATCCGTCGGCTCCGATGACAGCGGCCCAGACAGAGAAGGAAGAAGGCTGGACAATGCGGGTAAAAGATTTTCCTCGATGTCAGCTCTGCTAGTGAAGGCTGCAAATGTCCTGGCCATCCTAGGAAGATACGACAGGCAAATGTGGTGCGACCTGTCACCATATATTGACCGTGTGCCAGAAGCGGAGAGGCAGGAAGCCAGAAAGATTCTTCAAGAGGGGTAGAGGACTTCGGCGGAAGTCATAGATTGTTCTATGGATATAGCGACAACAGCTTTCAGGTCTCTAGGAGGAGCAGCGGTGCTGCGCAGACAAGAGTGATTGAGAGCGACAGCTTTTAGACCAGAGGTCCAGAATAAAATCTTGGATCTTCCTTTCAACGGTGAAGACTTATTTGGCAAGCATGTGGATGACACGCTGCAAAGTATCAAAAAAGATACTGATACTGCTAAAGCATTGGGAACTCTACAATACAGGAAGGTTCCTTTTCGAGGCTCTAAGGGTAGGGGTCAACCATCTGACAGAGGAGGATATCAACAAGGGAGATATTCCTCTTATATCACCTCTTCTCAACCCTACCGTCAGCTGTATACACAGCGACAGTCTGGAGGTTATTCCAAATCTACTCCAAGAGGTAGATGAGGTTGTCAGGGGAAAGACAACACCCGACGACAATGACAACCTTCAAGTTCCGGCTACACCGACTCTACTGGAATCATATGTTCCCCTGGGGGGAAAGATTGCTCACTTTCTTTAAAATTGGCAGGAGATAGCTACGGACCAATGGGTCCTCAACATTATTCAAATTGGCCACACTCTAGAATTTTTACAAACACCCCCTTGTACGCCACCGATGCATCACAAGGTCAACCATCCGCATCGAATCCGGAAGGAGATTCGGACAATGCTCCGAAAGGGAGCAATAGAACCGGTGCCGAACTCCGAAAGAGGAAAGGGGTTTTACTACCGATTCTTTCTAGTCAGAAAGAACATCTTCAAATGGCATCCTATTCTGGATCTCAGATCCCTAAACACCTATCTCAAGAAGCAATCTTTCAGGATGGTTTCTCTTCAAGACATCCTTCGACTATTGAACCCGGGGGATCATATGACTACCTTGGACCTACAGGATGCGTACTTTCACGTCCCCATCCATCCTTCCCACAGGCAGTACCTTCGGTTCATGGTAGCCGGAGAACATTACCAATTCAAGGTACTGCCATTCGGCCTGAAATCAGCCCCAAGAGTATTCATAAAATGTCTGGCTCCAGTGGCGGCTGCCTTAAGGAAACAAAAACATCAAGTTATTCCTTACCTAGACGACTGGTTAGTCAAGGCACTATCAGAAGCACTACCTAGAACGTCAACAGGGCGTGCATAGACTTGTTCAC
This sequence comes from Lissotriton vulgaris, assembly GCF_964263255.1. NCBI lineage: Eukaryota > Metazoa > Chordata > Amphibia > Caudata > Salamandridae > Lissotriton > Lissotriton vulgaris. Next base: position 652,736,399 of record NC_141699.1, read on the forward strand.
CAAGCTGGGATTGACTTTACACGAGGAAAAATCATCCCTTCAACGAAGCAAACGGATAACTTTTTTGGGAGCATATTTTGGACACAGAGAAAAATAAGGCGTTCCCCTCCAAAGGAAGACAGCTAAAGATTGTGTCTCACTTCCAGGAGTTTCAAAAAAGAAAGTATCTTTCAGTACGCAGGTACAAATCATTACTGGGGATAATGTCATCTTGCATTCCCCTCGTACCTCACTGCAGACTAAGAATGCGCCCGTTGCAAGAGCAACTCAACCTACAATGGCGTCAAGCGGAGGGATCCTTTGAAGATGTGATCCAAGTAACGCCGGTCATGAGGCAAGCGGCAGCATGGTGGACACAACAACTAAATGTCTCTCAAGGGCTCTCGTTCCTTGCAGCGCCAGCCCCATTGGTAGTGACTACAGATGCGTCCCTAGAAGGGTGGGGAGCGTTTCTTCAGGACATTCAGGTCAGCGGTCGTTAGAAGTTGCATGAACAGCAATTACACATAAACTGGCTAGAACTTAGGGCAGTACACTTCGCATTGCTGGCTTTCCTACCAAGGATAAAAGGTATGTCAGTGTTGATAAGAACGGAGAACACGACTGCGATGCACTACCTAAACAAACAGGGAGGAACAAGATCGCTCTCCCTCTCTCAGGAAGCCCAAAAATATGGGAATGGGCTCTACAGCAAGGGATATCCATGTCAGAAGAACATCTCCCAGGGGATCAGAACACCAAAGCGGATACTCTCAGCAGGCTCCAATCATCCTGCCTCGAGTGGGAGTTGGACCGAGGAGTCCTGGACAACATTTTCAGAACATGGGAAAAACCAACAGTAGACCTTTTCGCCACAAGGGAGAACAAGAAATGCTGGTTCTTCGCAAGCTGGCTTCCCCAGTGGGGGTCCTGGGGGAATGCGTTTTTGATGGCATGGTCCGGCATCTTTGCCTACGCTTTTCCCCCCGATTCCCCTCCTGCCGCGAGTGATTGCGAAGATCAAGAAAGACCCGTGGTGGCCCAGGCAACGCTGGTTCGCGGAACTTCTGCTACCGTCGGAGAATCAACCAATCCGCCTCCGATCAATACCATCACTTCTGACAATGTCCCAGGGACAAGTGCTCCATCCGGACCCGAAATCCTTGCGCTTAGCAGCCTTTCTCCTGAGCACTGTGAATTTCGACACTGAATATCTCAACAGAATGTAGAAACAGCCTCTCTAAAGCTAGAGCAGATAGCACAAACAAAACCTACAAGATGAAGTGGAAGAGATTTTGTCTCTGGTGTCAGCGGAATAAGATCCATTTTCTGACTGCTGCACCTCATTAAATTATCCCATACATCTTACTGTTAGCCAAGTCTGGATTGGCTCATGCATCTCTAAAGGTGCATTTAGCCGCAGTGGAGTGGTGTGGCTCACTGGTTAGAGGCGGCAGACCCGGAAGCAGAGGACGGCCCGGGACCAGGGTTCATTTCCCGACGCGGCAGGGTCGTGAACCAGGGTCAGCGGACTCGGTAATTCTCGCCTCGGTGCCTACTCTAACCAGGGATCACACTCGGCAACTCTGGGCATTAGCTTGCCTCATCTCCACAACGGCCCCCACAAACGCCGGGGATGCCTGGTTTCACCTTGGAGATACCCAGGAGGGAACATCTCACAGGGAAAGCCAGGACGGGTTCCCCAGCGGTCTATAGCGCCAGGACGCCTTCGGGTAGCAGTGCGCTTTACAAGACACACACATTTACATTTACATCCCGCTACAGGAGGTCTGCCTCAGGTCCCTGTTTATGGTCATCGAGGATCATCAAACAATTTATGAAAGGATTATTCAGAGTTTTTCCTCCAATAAAGCCTCCACCACCGCTCTGGAATCTCAACATAGTGCTGTCACAATTGATGAAGCATCCTTTCGAGCCTATACACAGGGCGGACCTTAAATTCCTATCATGGAAGGTGGCGCTTCTCATTGCTCTAACTTCAGCGAGAAGAGTAGGAGAGCTGCAGGTTCTAACGATTCAAGATCCTTTTTTACAGTTTAAAGAAGACAGACTGATTCTTAGGACTAATCATAAATTTATTCCTAAAGTGCCAACTGACTTTCATTTGAATGAACCATTGGTGTTAAAACGTTTCTTTCCTCAACCAACAACGGCGGCAGAAAGAGTTTTACATTTGCTAGACGTTCAAAGATGCCTCAAATTCTATTTGAAAGAGACTAAGAGTTTTCGCAAATCTCCGCAGCTCTTCGTGGCTTTCAGCGCACCCAGGAAAGGTTTCATTTTATCAAAACGAGGGATTGCCAGGTGGATTTCCAGTGCGATTGTCTACTGTCATCAGGCTGCTGGAAAACCTCTAAACGCACGAGTTTTTGCCCATTCGACGAGAGCAGTGTCCACATCCACTGCGTTATTTGAAGGAGTGCCAATCCAGGATATCTGCAGAGCAGCGACCTGGTCATCTACGCACACCTTCACCAAGCACTACTGCTGTGGCGGTGGGAGAAGCAGTACTGAGAAATATCATCCAGTAACGGTGAGCCTTTTTCTTTCCATCCCTCCATCCTTTTTCTCTTGTTTGCAAAGACACATTTATTGTGTTTTGCTATCCTTGATTATATTCATTATGCATTGCATAATGAGGAAATGTAAGCAAAAATGTGTTTTGTGATATCACTGCTCGCTATTCTGATTCAGGCATGTGAATCTATGAAAGTTCCAAGACTGGAGTAAGAAAACAAGTTACTTACCTGTTACTGTAGTTCTCCAGTATTCAAAGCTTTCATAGATTCACATGCACCTCCCCTCCTCCCCTGAGAGGCTCACCTTGGATTTAGCACGGAAAGTGTTCTTTATGCACAAGTGCGCGAAAATCTGAGGGGCAAAAGGTTCTCTCAGGAGTGTTCTAGAGGGTGAGGAGTTCTGATTGGTTCAGGGAAAAGTTTGGGCCTTTCTTACATAACAAAGGGTATGGGTCCCAAAAGGGAAATGGGCCTAGGAGTCCTTTCAGTTTGCTATACTGCTAAGCATTGCTTTTTTATGTACCGGAGACTCCCGTCTCGACGACGGGGAATGATTCAGGCATGTGAATCTATGAAAGCTTCCAATACTGGAGAACTACAGTTACAGGTAAGTAACTTGTTTTCTTCTGCACCATTTCATGCCTGCCATGTTAGTACAGATTTTCTCTGTGTCATTTCACCTACTTTTCAGCAGTGAACCATTTGTAAATTCTGATGGGGTCGGAACTCATGTTGTTTGCTCTGTTGCAAATTATGGGCCCCTTGTAATTTACCCATTGATAACTGGTTTTCCATTCATGTTTTTATGGTAAAATGTTGGGTTTTTAATCTTTCTTACATTTTCCAGATTCATGAGACAAAAATAAATGTTTATGTAGAAATTTCTAATTCGCCTATGTGCGTGAACATGAGATGTTTAGAGGTTTATTTTAAATCGATGTGGACTTGTAATGAAGATAGATTTTACTGTATATTTTCATTTGTTTGCAGAACACTTCTTCCACTTGACTTTGCAATTTTCATTAATGGTAAAGTGAATAACTCGGAATTTAATAGGAAGCAAGCTAAAGTAAGTTAAAAAAAAGTTGTGTTCTGCGTTTTATATGTTTTGAAGTAACAGTTATTTTACCACCCCTGAACGCATCAGGCAGCAAATCTGATTTAGTATTGGTAGAAAAATTACTTTTTTAGTAGCATTGCTGTTAATTTAGAAATATATGTAGTGGTAATTTGAACCTTATATTATTTCAGGAGAAATCTCTCTTCCTCACTCACCTTTTATCGTTGTCATTTTTGTGAAAAACATTTTTATTAGGTTTTTATCGTTCAGCTAACAACACTATACAACAGGTTACAGCGCATAGTAAACATTGCAAAATGGCAGTAATATGTAGGTACATTTAGGCAAGTGTATTAGATACTAGGCCGGGAAGGTGCAGTGTTCCTAGGGGTATTGAACTGCCCCATGAGTGGATGTTTTGTACTTATATTCTACCTACCATGATGAATTCAGGTCGTAACGGGGGAAGAACTATAGGGGACTGCGAGGAAAGGGGCTGAGTGCAACCTATAGTGATGGTGACTGCACTACTGAGAGTGGCTAGGGGTTCAGTCCAGTCTTCATGGTGGTAGATGGTTGTCCCGAAGGGGAGGTGCAAATAACAAAAGGATGGCCATTGCAGTTACGGGGTAGGTCATCATTGTCAGTTGTTTGGCGGAATTGCATGAGTAAGGTAGCCCACTGCAGAGAAATGGGTCTTCGGCGTATCCGACGGACCTCCTTGTATAGGAGTGCATCCTTCTCTGCAGCACCCCATTTGCACACTGCTCCCATCCATGGCTCCACTAGAGGGCACGAGGGTGTACGCCAATATAGTGTGATTGTGCGTTTAGAAAGTAGCAGGGCCAGAGCGGCGAAGCATGTTTGTACCCTGTGTTGCTTCTCAGGTTTGAAGATGCCCAGGGAACCAGCCTTCCAAGTGTAGATGTCCGGGAGACCTATGACCTCTCAGAGTGTGGCATCGATGGTATGCCAATTAGTTTGGATGGCTGGGCAGGACCACAACATATGCAGAGGTCTGGCTGTGGGGGGGGCAGGGAAATTGTGACTCTGGGAAGTAGCAGTGGAACTGTTCAGGAGTTAGATAAGCCCTGTGCAGGGATGAAGAACTGTATGTTGTTGATCTGTGGATTTCGGGAGACCTTTTTTGGAAATTTGAGCTCCCGTTCCATATGCCTGTCGTGAAGCTCTCCCCAGCTTATTCTCCCATTTTTGGCAAAGTGTGGCTATTGAGGCAGCCAGCAATTCCTGTATGGCTTTGTATATCCAGGTGATGAGATGGCGACCATCACTCCCCCACCCCGGAGAGATTCCAAAGGGTTTGGCAGGTGTGCGTAAGTCGCCTATGAATGAGTAACTGCCCCAGAGGGAGACCACTTTCTTCGGCCAACTAATCAAAGTAAAGGAGGTGGCCCTCTGAATAAAGGGCACCACTTTCAAGGAGTGAATGACTAGTCCAGACGCTTAGTTCCCCGGCCCGGCGGTGTAGTACAATCGTCCATGGGGCAGACCGACTGGGGGCAGAGTGGGGGGCAATAACTGGAGTCACGCGGAAGGGACGATGCACCCAGGCAAGACTTTTCCTCGCAGCCAACACCTTTAGGGGGCAGGGTAGCAGGGGCTGTGCTTCAGGTAGGAGCAAGCAACAAAGTGCAGGTAGTGGCATGGACCTGGTGTCCAAGTAGGTTTCCCCAAGGTATAGCTCGTCCGTCTAGTGGGACAGCCATTGGAGCTGAGTCGCCAGAAAGTATGCCTCAAAAGAGAGGGCCCGAGACTTCCCTGGTCTGCCAGCAATTGTAATTTAGCCAGAGCAAATCGCCGGCATCCAGTTCTCCATATGAGTGTACAGAGGAGCTTTCCAGTTATTTGAAGGAATGGGGTGGTACAACTGGGAGGTTTGCTAAGTAATAGAGAAGGCGGGCAGAATCAAAATTTTTGCCAGGGCTGTCTTTCCAACTGGAGCCAGGCAGTGTCTGCCAGAAGCACATCTAGGATCGTATGCCTGCCAAGGCCCTGCAGTGGTTTCCCTCGTAAGGGTCATGAGGGGTGTGGTACAGGTGGACTCCAAATAATGGGGTGCTGGCGTGTGCTAATTGAGGCATTAGTTGCCAATGTATAGATCCTGAGATGGAAGGTCGTGGCTGAGTGGGTAGATATCTGACTTTAACCAATTAACTGAAACCCAGCTGTAGAGGCAACGTTCGCCAGCATGTCCTGGATGGGCGTGAGATCGTCCTCTATGCCCCGCACTTAGAGGAGCAAATCATCACAGCATGTGTCCTGCCCGCCAGAGAAATGCCTCCCTCTGAGCCCCCCTTGCATAGTTGCATGGCCACGGGCTCCATAGCGGGCGCAAATAATAAGGGGGAGAGCAAGCATCCTTGTCTTGTTTCCTGGCACACTGGGACGGAAGCCAACACACAACGTCCCAGGCAGATCCGGGAGGTTGGGTTTGTGTACAATAGCTTTGGATATGCTAGAAGCTTGGGTCTTATCCCCATTTGGGTTAGCATGGCACATAGGTACTGCCTGTTCAATATGTCGAAGGCCTTCTCCAAGTCGAGTATGAGACAGAGACAGCAAGTGGAAAACGACCCCTTGCCTGATTCTCCACTTGAAAGTGGCAACAAATATATTTGAGTTACTCCTGCCAGGGACGAATCCATTTTGGTCAGAGTGTACAAGCTCGGGGAGAACTTCGGCGTAACAATCAGCCAATATTTTGCTTACATTTTGTAGTCTGCCCGAGTGTGGCAATGGGTCTATGAGAGGCTAACTGCAAGGGGTTCCTGTCCGGTTTTGGGTTTGAGAAGAGGAGGGACTCGCAGAGTGAGTGGAGAAGTTTCCCTCGCTTAGGGCTTCCCTGTACATTGCTGTCAACCGGGGAAACAGGAGGGTTGAAAAGGTGATGTAGTATTCTAGGGGCAGTCCATCCATACCTGGTGTTTTGTTCTGAGCCAGAACGCGGACTGCTTGCCTTACATCTGCAGGTGTGATCTCTGCGTCCAGGGAGTGCCTTGCGGGAGCAGGGATCCGAGGTACAGTTTATCTTTGTCATATGCCAACTATCTTCACCTATAGGTCTGTGACGCTGACGATGGTAATGATTCTAGTGCTTGCAAGGTCACAGCACGAGGAATGCTAGAACGTTTTTATTGTGTCACTGTTACTCATTCTGAACAACGTTTATTGCAGTATTGGAATATTGTCAAATATGCTGCAAATCGCAATGTTTTCTTTCTTATTTTATTTGTCTGAATGACAGATATCTTTGTGAGTGCTGCTGCTGAGAAGATTCTAGAGGCAGCCTGAGCTAAGGCACCTGTGTTGTCATCAACAGAATGTTGCTGCTGTGAGAAGAATGAACGAGAAGTTGACAAAGACGAGAACCCAGCAAATAAAAAACTGTAGACTGACTCAATATGAGCAGGCTGTACTTACAGTAGAAAATACTTCTATTCAAAGATGCAGTGTCCTGACTCCAGCAGCACTGCTTCCAATTCCAGACAAAATGCTGTGAAGACAGTGAGGACGAAAAAGATGATGACTGGTTCATGCTTGTTCTGAAGTGACTGTTTTGTGCACAAAACCAAGAACACATATCAAGGACATACCTTTAAAAATGGTTGATCTCTGAGGAGCCAAGCTCGACATTGTGATGGCCGCACGGTAGCTCGGCTCCGCTGGCCTCCCTGCCCAAACTCATCTATCCTGCCGCCCATCCTGCCCAAAAACGACAACATTTTATAGATGAAGGTCTGCTGATACCTACCACCCGTCCTGGTGGCTCCGGCGTTCAGTGGGTCCGCAGCGGCGTCCTCCCAGGAAGTGCGGCCTCCGTGGTGTGAAGACGGGGCCTTGCCTTCAGCGAGTAGCCGGCGAGACGGTGTCGGTGGCGGCCTCGGGTGGAGGATGGAGACCTGCCGGAGGAGGCCGTTGTGCGAAAAAGCCGGAGGCAACTGAACGCACCTGGGACTACCGTCCGGTGGTCTAGAGGTGAGGTGCGGCAAGTTGTGTGTGGGGGACGCCGTGTTGGTGGCTCCCCCCCTTGTGGCCCTGCCCGGCCATTCCGAATTTCATCGCTCGGTGGCGGAGAGTGGCTCCAGCGGAGCGGTGGCGCCGGCGGGTCCCCCTCTTTTGGTGGCCCTCATTTTTGCATCGAGGTTGCTGTTTGGATGCTTGAGGGGGATCCCATGGGGGCCCTGCTTGTGAGCCCGCCCCAGGAGTTGGTTCCGAAAAGACGGCGCGGAAATCGCAAAATGGCGACTGATGCCGTATGCTGTGGAACGCCCCGGCATGTCGATGCTGTACCTCTGTACTGTGATGGGGCCTGCACTGGGGAGCGTGAACCCACGATTGGCCACGTCCTACGAGCGCTGAAGATTTGGCAAGTGACCTTGGCCCGGGATTCTTGTGTGCAAGAAAATGTGGTAACCGCCATTGCTCCCGGGCCGTCCCTCAGAGAGGCGGATGGGCCCGAGGTGGTTGCTGTTTGTTTCCCGCATTTTGGTGGGGGTAGCGATGTCTTGGTCCGCCTGCGGGAAGATTTGCTGGGGATCATTGACACTGATGTACATGACTGCCGTAAACAGCTTTTGCATTACCGTTGGCGGAGGAGATCTTATGGGTTGCTTCCATTGGCCGTTCAGCGGCTGCTCCACGGCTTTTTCTCTCCGCTTTGTTTTATGCCCGCTACTTCGACATACATCGTGGCGATAGCTAAGAAAGGACTGGGGTGAGCCCGGTTTTTAATCCGTGGGACTGCTGTTCGGTGCACGGAGTTATGGACTGCCCCAAATTGAGATAATTTGTCGAATCCTTACAATGTATGGCTACCTGAAAAACATGCCAGTTTCGTTTTGGGCTGCACTAATTGTTTGTATGGGCGGGGGGTGGGGGCCGTGCGCCTTGTTACATGGTATCCTCCCCCCTGGCTTTCCTTTTTCCCTTTTTTATCTGTTTTCTTCCCTTTCCCTATATTATCTCATTCTATATTTCATGTTCATGTTTAGGGCGACAGGCACGCTGCTGGGAGGGGTAGGCCATAGCCTTCTGCAGGGGTGCAGGGTGGGGCGGGTGGATTGGGGTCTATTAGATAGTTACTTGTTTCTATGGCTCTTTTGTGTCCTTTTCTTGGGTCTCCATGTCTGTGCGTGATTCCCGCGGGGTGAGTGCCTGGGGGGGGAGGTTTGGGTATTCCTATATAATATGGTACTTTCAGGTTCTGCTTATCCTGACTTAGCCGCCCCGCCCCTAAGAATGTTTGCTGTCTGGGTTGTTGATCGCCATTATCGCCGTGGGGCGGGTACAGTAACGTGGAGTCCCCTTTTCCTTTTTTCTAGTATTTTCGTTTTCTTTTACTCTCCGGGTTGGGCTGTATAATGATTGCAACTTTATCCGTCTCACTGCTAATTTGATTTTCATGAGAGTGATGTTCTGCTTGTCTTTGGGCACATGAGGTTACGGGTGAACACTGACTGAAGAAGAATTGCAAGGGCATCTATGGCTTGAACGCTTTGGACTATTCTGATGACAGATCTATGGATTCCCTATTATAATGTTGTTGGTTCTGTTCCCCGCCATGTGCACCAGGACGCTTATTATACAACCGATCCTTTATTCTTTAACATAAAATTAACCTTCTGTGATCCTGTGCCGGGGGGTTGCACTCAGTTAGCATTATGGACTCGCAGCATTGTGTAGTATTGCGTAACCACTCCGTACTTTTTATTGACATTGGTGCTTTCCAGTTTGTTCTGTGGCCGGCCTCTGGGTTGTAGGCCCGTATTTGTATGCAACCATCTACACAAATAAAGGTTTTCAAAAATTAAAAAAAAAAAAAAAAATGGTTGATCTCTCACTGTTGATGGTTCTTGTTTGAGAGACCAGTATGGAGCATTGAAAGTTGCCTTTGCAGTATGCTCTGTTTCAGAGACTTTGGAAGCATCTCCTTGGCCAGATGTAACTCCAGCCCAAGTGGCACAAGTGATTGCTTTAATGAGGGCTTGTTGCTTATCAGAGAATTGGAATATGGCGATTTACACAGACAGCCAGTATGGTTTTAGTGTTGTTCATAACTATGGTCAGCACAAGGGTTCTCAGGAGCTCCTATAAAGAACAACAAGTACATATTGGATTTATTGGGAGAAATAAAAGGAACAAAAAGAGATGGCAGTTGTTAATTGTAAATCCCCCAGTGCTGGCAAGCATATGGTTACTCTTGAAAACAGATATGCAGATCAAAAGGGAAATAACTGTGCATTACAGGAGTCTATTGTACAAGAAAATTAGAATAATGAGTTCAAATTGATGCAGTGCAAAATTCAATTAATGTAAATAGTTTATTCATGGATTCAATGCAACCTCTTAGAGTGAGTTGAGAGATTTGCAGGAAAATGCATGAGAAAAGAAAATGGGAGAAGCTAGGTTAGACAAAGAATTATTACGATTTGCTTATGAATGCAGAACAAAAGTTTATACTGCCAAACTCTGTGCCACTATCCATATGTAAATATTTTCAAAATCAGACACATGGAGGAAGAGATAGTTTAGTTAGGATTTTCAAAAAGTGCTGGGAAAATACAGTATTTCGACATGTTGCTGAGGATGTTTCCAGCAGATTATTGCGATGCCATTTAAATATTCAAGGCAAGAGAACAGTCACACACAAGCATTTTAGCAAATCAGAAGGCCCCTTTATGAGACTACAAATAGATTTTATGTCACATTGGAGTGGCTTCAAATATGTCTTGGAAATTATCTGCTTATTCTCAAACTGGGTGGAAGCATTTCTCACGAGGAGGGCTGATAGCATTACATGGCATTAACCAAACTTTTCAGTGTGGTTATCGGCCACAATCTTCAGGTCTGTTGAACCATGCAAATGGTACTCTCAAGAATAATACTGGGAGAGAAGCCCAGCAGGTCAAGATGGCATCCACACTCTCTGAGCTCCTCCGTATCTCCCGCAAATATCTGACAAAATCCTAAGTTTAGTGGCACAAGACCGGGCAGCTGACTGGAGTATAGTGAAGGAAACCCTAATAACACTCCTAACAAAGGTTCAAATGAAAATTTGGCGACCATTATGGAGAAAAAGAACAGGGAGAAGAAGGACCAGAGAGCGCGTCTTATCCAAGGGCTGTGGCACAGTGTAAAAAGAACAGAATTACAAGTCTTCGCAGTGACCTGATGGCCCCTGCCTGAAATCCGAGGCCTGTGGCCCACCACGAGTGCCCACAGAGGGACCCGGGTGGAGGAGGACCGCTGCTGCCTACATCATGGGACCAAGATATACGCTTGAGGCGGCCATGGGCTAAGATGGCAGACTAAGGTGCTGCCCCCCTCACATTCAATAGAAAGGTGTGGATGCCCTTGACTTGGAGAGCTGTGGTCGGTTACTCACCATGAGTATTGGTGGAAGGACCGGGGACAAAGGTGGACCGCTAAGGCCTGAGCAGCGGGCTTAAGCAAAACACCCAAGTCAGCCATGGAATGGGTGGAAGATCAGTATGCCGCTCCCCCTAAAGACCTCGGAACAAAGGCCCCACAGGAGCGGGCCTGTGGCATAGTGGAGGAGACTGTGAGCCTAACAGGAAAAGCAGTGCAGGCCGAGGGGCACATAGCAGAAGGGAGGCCCAGGACTCCCTTAAAAAGGGAGAAAGCTCCCACAGTCGAGCAAGGAAGTTGGGACGCGGAGAAGTGTAGAGGATTAATGTGGCAGCCAAAGACACATGGGACATGCATGCTAAATGACTATGCAAAAGTTGCCCATAAAAGCTAAGGGAAGCATTGCCCGCTAAGTAAACGATATAGGTGCGGCTATGGTAAGGCACAGCCTTGGTTACTGGTGGTGACTGTTCTACCTCATTGCACCAATAAGCAATAATAATATTGCAATATAAGGGGTGCCTCCCATCATTAACTAAAACCAACAGCTTACAGCAAAGGGCAAACACTTGATCAGGATCTAAGCAAACTAACCCAGTTTCCAGAACATAAGCCAGGTAAAGGTAATGACCAACAACAGTTGCTATTGCCCCTAGAAGGCCCCTTGAGGGTCCAAGCCAGTGACCACCACCCCTTTTATCCCCACACTCTTGCCTCTCATCCTCTCTATGCAGAGAGACGGAAGTCGCGACACAGTGGGAGGTTGTAGTGACCACTGCAGCCTCCTCCCTGAGGATATAAGAAACTTGTTATCTTGGGAGCATCATACTTTATGACAGTGAGATCCCCCACTGCTCAACATGTGGACAGACAAAGCAGCCTCATAGCCGGCCCAAAGGAAAGAATAAATATTTCTCAAGCCAACCACTAACCCCCACTGGCAGAAGGTGCCGTCAGGCCACAAACAAGAAGAAGTGGACTCCTCCCAGTCAACAGACCCAATCCTAAAAGCAATTCATAAATCACGGCAATCAGTGGAGGGGTAAATTAGTGAATTGAACACAGAACTCTCTGTGTGGGGACCTACAAAACACAGTGAAAAGTGTAACTGAATCCGAAGGATGAATATCAGAAACAAAGGAATCCCTCAAAATGGCAAGAAACAAGACCACTGCTTTCCAACCTACAGTAAATGTGCTTGAAACACGTGCAGAAGAAGCGGAAGAATGCTCACGCCAAATTAACATCAGAGTAGAGAGCATCCCAGAGGGCAGAAACGGGCCACCTCGGACACAGTATATCTCAACTTGGCTGAAGTCGCAGATCATGGAAAGAGAGTAAGCACCAATCTTTCTGGTGGCGAGGGCCTATCACTCATTAGCCCCCCTCAGCCGCCGCTTGGGGCACCACCATGACTAATGATAGCCAGAATGTTCAACTTTGTTTTCAGAGATGTGATTGTTCGGGCGGCCCGAAAAATAAATACTGTGCAATTAAAACTCCACCATGATGATTTTCCTGGACTATATGTTGAAAGTACAGCAACAAAGAAAATCATTTCTGGAAGTTAAACAGAATTTGCGTATTATGGGCATCCATTATATGTTACGCTTTTTGTCACATCTGAAAGTCATATATAAAGACAAATCCAATTTTTCTACACCCTGGAAACTGCGTGGACATGGCTGAAAGAACAACCGCCCCAAAAACAGCCCAGTTTTCTACCCCCTATGCTACTGGGCAATGGGAAAATAACAGGTGGTGTGACATGTTTGGAAAAATGACAACAGAACAGCTGCCAACGGCATAGATTTGAGTAGGTTAACACAAGTGACTCTTGATCTAGACATCCTTCTTCAGATTTTCAGGTCCAAGGCAGATGACCCCTAGACTGCCCACCTTCCCCGACAAGCAGCATGCCAGGTGTCAGAAATACCAGAAAAACTTATCAAACACATTGCAATGCGGGAAAGCGTATGACTCATTAGCCCCTAATTTTTAATTGTTTAATATGTTGGGGCAACAGAAGTGTCCTGTATTGGGGGGGTGGTTAGTTTATAAATCGCCACATGACAAGGGAGGGAGGGTGTTGGGGTAATGTTGTTGATTGGTTATCATCCAGTGCATTTGCAATCAAAACAAAATACACATGCCTGACTAATAATCATAGATGTATAATCTTGAACAAGGCAAAATGACTCCTGCACACACTCTCCTGCATGGAACATAAATGGGTTGAGGAACAAAATAAAGAAAAGACTAGTCTCTAGGGCACCCACACAATGCAAGACAGACTTCGTCTTTTTATAAGAAACACACTTCATAAGTGTACATTTCCACTTCATTAGAAAAGGGAAATATAGACTATTGAGACACTCTGGGTTCACAACGGGCTCAAGAACTGATCACATCTTTATACCTTGCACCACCTCAAAACACTTAACGGCAGCAGAGTATTTAGCTAGAGGAGTATCGAGTCACTTACCGCTGCATGTTACACTAGGCGAGAGATGGGGACTGGAGAAGGGCGGCATGGTGCCCGTCGGACCCTAAGGTGGCAGAGAGCCTGGGTATAGTGACAGAGCATTATTTAAAAAAAAGACAAGATTGACACAAGGGGCAGACATGCTGTGGAAGGACTATAAAGCAACCAATAGAGGAGTGATAATATCAGGTGAGGTGGCACAAAGGTAGAGAGGGAGATACAGATGAAAGTTTTAGTTTGGGACATTAGTAAATTAGAACAGGCATTGAGATTCACAATGAAACTGCTACAAAACTACCCTGTTAATAGAGAATAATATAGGCTCACACTGACTCATGATGTTAAAACATCCTACCTCTTTAAGCAAAAACATCTATACAAAACAGGTGACAAGACTGGTAAACTACTAGCCTGGCCGATCAGCTGAGAGTGGGAACATGTGAACAAACATACATCAATAAGATAATCACACCTTAGGCACAAGAGCTGAAAGGCACCAAACATAAAGCACAAGTGTTTGGTGACTGTCTCCAGACCTTTTACCAATGACAACATGCACCAACACTGTCGCATTTAGACGGCTTCATACAAGAGTGTCCTACACAACACAACAAGGGTGCAGAGGAACTCCCTGGAAGAGTTATTCACAGAGGATTAGATAGGACAGGCGATCATACAACTGCAGTCAGGGAAAGCACCGGGCCCAATGACTTACCGATAGAATTTCATAAGAAAGTGGCAAACAGATCAAGCCCCTATATACCTTTTACAACCACGCATACCTAGCACAAAATTAACAGAAGGCCTCCCCACAGCAACAATTACACTAAACGGTAAGCCCCAAGACCAATGCGAATCCTACCGCCCAATATTGTTGTTTAATGCAGATGCTAAAATCTTGCCAAGCTGGCCAATAGGCTACAAACTGTAATTACAGACCTGATTTAAACAGATCAAACTAGTTTTATTTCACAAAGATCAACCAAATTGAACTTTTGTTTTTGATAATCAATTTTATTGATTTTAATGCAAGCAATGAAATACAACCACATACGAGCATGATAAAGTACTTTTTAACCCACTGTATGTTGTGTTCTATTCGTATCATCTCAGCCACAACAACACTAAGAAGCGCACATGCATCTTCACCTGAACATACTAGTGACATCTATTTACCTGTACTATTTCGCTTGACCCAACCATTTGTCAAACACCCAATATGCTTCTGTGGACAGCCCTGTTGTATAAACACCAGTTTCGCTTGAACAGCGCACCAGTCCAAGCCTCTGCACCACTGTGACACTGTGGAGGAGGGATTTGGCCATTTAATGGCCTTATCTCTTTTTGCCACCATAATGGCTGTGCACAGGAATGCTTTATTTGCTCAAGATCCTCCAATGAACTCCCAGGAAAAAGGCCACAGATGTCTGGGGGACCTCCCAGCCCAATACCTCATTAATTTCTGCAGCTACAGTGGTCCAGTATCTGTCTATCACCGGACATAACCACACCATGTGATAGAAATCTGCAGGGGTCATCACACAGCGTGGGCAGTCAGGACTCGATAAAAGGCCCACCCGGTATAGTCTAGCCGGGGGTGAGATAAGCACAGTATAGATAATATGTCTGGATGAGTCTCAGTCGGGAAAAAATGGTAGGTACCCGGGGGGCCATGAGGGGTCGTCCTGCCAGTCGTCATCCTCTAGGGGCCCAGCCAATGCTCCCAGCGGCGGATGGGGAGGCATTAATAGCAATTGTGAGGTATATTTGGGAAACACCTCCTTTCCCCAGTGCCTCCATCAGGATCTTGGCCTTCCAGTGGACTAAATTCTGGGGTGGGAGTATCAGTGGTAATATAGGTAGTGAGCGCATGCCTAAGCTGCAAGTATTTGTAAAATTGTGTAGTAGTTCCTGGAACGTGCGTATATGGGCCCCTGACCAAATATCTACCAGATGTGAAATACCTATAAGGTCCCATTTCCCGACATCTTTCAGCGCGGCCACTTCCTTTAACCAGGTGCCACGCCAGAGAGGGGTCTGTAGCATCAGCTTTGCGTCCCAGTGTGTCAACCAAAGCGCATGTCTCCATGCCAGGAAAAACGACCAGGTCACCACTGAAATAGAATTATGAAGTGGGGACACATAAAGCATTGTCTGAATCTTGGAAAACCCCAGAAAAGGCAAGCTCTAGTTGGTACGCTGAGTCAGACCACTCTCCTGAAAACCAGTCATTAATCACCAATATTTGGGTAGCTAAGTAGTAAAAATAAAGATTAGACATTCCCATGCCACCATCATAAGGGGGACCCCCTGACTATGTGAAAAAGCTACTCGGTGTCTGGAACCACCCCACAGGAACGATGTAGCTAATTTATCTAGAGCTAGGAACCAAGGACGTGGCAGGCAGACCAGCAGATTCTGAAAGGCGTAAAGAAATCAGGGAAGGATCATCATTTTATATAGGGCTATTCTGCTCATTGGATTTAACGGTAGCATCTTCCATCTTTGCAGGTCAGCCCGTGCTGCCTTAACCACCAGAGTAAGATTCATTGCCCAAGTGAGCTCCAGGAGGAACGCCACCCAAATCCCCAAGTATTGGAAACTTAAATGCCAAATTGGGATATTAGATTGCAATGCGACGCAGTCATGGAAATGGACCAGGGGTACCAGAGTGGATTTAGTTGGGTTGACCCTCAGCCCAGAAGCTTCATCAAAAAGGTGGAGTAGTCGAAGACAGCGCTGGCACATGGCGCTGGTGTCTTAAATAAAGAGTAGACTGTCGTTTGTGTATAGAGTGCTGTGGCCTTTCCGGGGCTCACCCCATTGGCAGCCTCTAATTTGGGCATCACTTCATATCAGACTTGCCAAGAGTTTGATTGCCAAGGCACAGAGGCGTAGAGACGGGGCAAAATCGACCTGTTCCCTACAGTGGGAAAGGGGTCTGCGAGGACTTCGTTCACCTGAACTCGGGCCGCGGGATTGGAATAGAGCACACGGACAAGTAGCCCAATCCGCGGCCCCACACTCTCCCTCAGCAACACCATCTCCAAGTATCCCCAGTCTACAGTATCAAAAGCCTTTTCAAAATCAATAAGGAGAAGGGCTTGGCTCAATGAGAGGTGGTGCTGATTAGCCAGAGCAACGTGGAGGCCTCGGAGGCAATGCCTTATGCTTATTTGAGGCATAACGCCTCACTGGTCGGGGTGGATTAGGGTATTAGGCACTGGGCTAAGTCGGGTGACTATAATTGTTGCGTAGATTTTCCTGTGTTTAATCAGGGAAATGAGGCGAAAGTCTGAACAGGAGGTTGATGGTGGTTGCATCTTGGGGTTTACTGCAATCGTGGCCATGTAAATATATGTGGCGAAGGAGCCCCACTGCGGTGCCTCCTCATACACGGCATGATGAGGTGTCAAATCCTCCCGGAATGCGGAGTAGTAATCTGAAAGAAACCTGTAGAGACCCGGGGTTTTACCAGATGCCACCACTGAGATAGCTGCACCCACCTCTTCAAAGGAAAGCGGCTGATCCAACAGCTGAGATTCTGCCGAAGAAAGTCTTGGGAGAGGTATCTCCTGCAGGAGGCGTGGACACATCTCAGGCTCAGTTGGTGGAAGTGCTGTATAGAGGTTGTGATAGTAGTGAGCAAAAGTCTGTGCGATACCGCAAAGGGTACGCTGGGTGCGCCCCTCGTTTGTCGTAATGGGATGCAAGCCAATAGAGAAAACTCTAGCTGCTGAAGCCTTCCACATTTGTTTGCCAGTCTCTAGGGGAAGGTGACAAATTTCTTCCTATATAAGGTCAAGCTGGCAAAATTCCTGTCCCTCACAGTTTCGAGAGGCTAATTCTCTCTTCAAGCGGAGGGCCTGAGCCTCTCATTGGGAAAAGGTACCAGTCCTGATTTTGTTGGTGCTTCCTAAGGTATCCTTTGGCATAACCCCAAATTGTGGCTTTACCTGCCACCCAAAGCATGCCCGGTGACTAAACCGTGCCATCGATAAGTTGAAAGTATGCTTTGATCTTTTGACTGGGTGTGAGTGTTTGATTGATTCAGATGCTCCGTCCATCACCACCCCCTTTTGTACCGCTTTTGGCCGCCATAAGTGTGGCAGGGTATGCTCAGACGTGAGTCCCTTGCCCACTTTGCCACTGGATTCAAGCTAGCCGGGCTGAAGACGGCTGGAATGCCAGAAACCGGTCCTCGGAAGCTTGTTTCCGGTCCAGGGAAGACATGGCTTGGCAGTTCGGGCTGGACTGTTCCCATGAGGCACAGGGTCAGACTGATTTGCATATAGCCATGTCTGAACTGGGGTGGCAGAGTGGGCTAAAGAACGGTGATGGATTAAACCCTGATCTTTTGACTGGGTGTGAGTGTTTGATTGATTCAGATGCTCCGTCCATCACCACCCCCTTTTGTACCGCTTTTGGCCGCCATAAGTGTGGCAGGGTATGCTCAGACGTTAGTCCCTTGCTCACTTTGCCACTGGATTCAAGCAAGCCGGGCGGAAGACGGCTGGAATGCCAGAAACCCGTCCTCGGAAGCTTGTTTCCGGTCCAGGGAAGACATGGCTTGGCAGTTCGGGCTGGACTGTTCCCATGAGGCACAGGGTCAGACTGATTTGCATATAGCCATGTCTGAACTGGGGTGGCAGAGTGGGCTAAAGAACGGTGATGGATTAAACCCAGATCTTTTGACTGGGTGTGAGTGTTTGATTGATTCAGATGCTCCGTCCATCACCCCCCCCCCTTTTGTACCGTTGATCTTTCTCTCCAGCACCTGTATATAAGTCTACCTTGGAGACACCAGGCATTTAAACGCTGCACGGGTCGTGGTGCCCCTCTGGGGATACCCAGACGAAGAAGCAGAAGGGCATGATCCGAGATGCCTCAAAAAATTATATGAATATGGGAGACTACTCTGCCGTCCTAGGCCGGCATAAAAATGTGGTCTATGCAGGACTGACTGTGCTGCACTGCTGATGTGTGGGTGTACGGGCGTTGCTGAGGGTTCCATATTCTCCAGACATCGCACACACCAAGAGTGGTGGTCCAGTCCGAAAGGTGTCGAGCACCCAAGCGGAGACCTGCCGAAGGAGTCCCAGTGGCGTCCTGGCGAGGAGCCATTACTGCATTGAAGTCACCTCCAATAAACGTCAGGCCCTCTGGAAATTTAGAGATAGTATCAGAAAGGTCACAAAGGAATGTATATGTGGGTGCTGGGGGCACGTAAGCTGAAACGAGATTTAGTATTCTTCCTTCCATATTCCCGGTCAGGCCTAGGAGCCGTCCCTGCGGGTCAGCTACTGTATTCGTGACTGTCAGAGGAAAGGAGCGGTGCAAAAGTGGTGCCACGCCTTGAGAACCCAGTGAGAAGCTGGCGTGGAAGACCCTGTTGTATTCCTGTGTCGCTAAAAAGGGACAGTGGTTCCCCATCAGCGGTCTCCTGCAACATCAGGATCGGCAGGAGAAATAATGAGAGTATTTCAGAACTGCAGTGCGCTTTATGCGGTCAAGCAGCCTATTGACATTCCAGGAGAGCATCCAGACTGCTCTAGGTCACAGGAACTTGAAGTCATAGGGGTAGGTTGTAGGGAGCAATCCAGCCTGGTCGGGCTGCAAGGTAGTAGCGTTGAGTCATGTAAGAAAAGCAGTGGTGCACTTCCAGTGTGGCATTAAGACTGTGAGAAAAAAGCATTGGTTAGGATCTCATCATGTGACAAAAGCAAGAAAAAAAAAACATCCTCAACAAAGCATTGTCCCCAACTCTCTCCCCAACCAACCCCGATACTCTGAAGAATCTGTCATTCCTTAAATGAAAACAGAACCAGAACTTGGGAACAGAGTGGTGAACCCCTCCATGATGAAGGCTCACGTTTGGCACAGCAGGACTCAGGATTGTCAAGCAGCTGTTGACAGTCTCATCTTGTCAGTGAAGGTGATGATACAGTGCATCAGCCAATTGTAGGGCTCCTGGAGAGGTCAGTGTCTTCTGCCAGGGCGGCCGGTGGAGTACTAACAGGTTCTGAAGGGCTATGGTGGCACGAGGCGGCATCAAGATGACCACAGGGCTAAGGGGCTGCTGTTGGAAACACAGCTCGATTGCCTGCTGTCGGAGAAGGCAACAGCAAGATCCCTCACTTGGTGTTGCGCCCCCTCAGTGAGCGAGTACAGTACATTCTTGGCTTGGGAGTTGTATCCAACCTGGCTGTTCTGGCCATTTGCAGATTGGAAGGTGGGGAGTTGTGCAAGGGTCACTAAAACCATGTGGCCTTGGTAGGATAAGTCCAGGTGAGTACATTTCCTGAAGAATGGCGTCCCAGTCCCTAAAGTTGAACATTCAGGCAATCAAGTGCCTGTGATGGGCACCAGGTGGTGGTTTCGGTCTCAAAGCACGGTGCGCTTGCTCCACCACAAACCACGGGACAATCGATCGAAGGTCATCCATGAACTTATTCAGTCGTCTAGAAAGGTGGTTACCTGGGGCGGTTCCACTCATAGGCACAGATTATTACGGCTGGATCGGTTTTCGGCATCCTCCACCTGCTGTTGGAGTTCAGCTGTGTGTCTTTATCTTCCATAGTGGATATGCAGGATTCGGCCTCAGTGGTCCATGCTGTCCTGTTTCTAAGGTCATCCCGTTTAAGTGCCATGTCCACTCGCACCTTCCCTATTTTGGTTTCAACTGATTACTGATAAGTGTGAATAGCCTGAAAAATAGTGGAAAAGTGCGGTCTTGCTGCATGAGATGCTGGTGGTGTTGCCTTGAGTAGTGGGGTACTGGTCTATGCGCTTTTGAGAAGCTTCTGGGCGCGCCAGTTTATCCTTGCCCATGGTACCCCAGTGAGAGAAGGCAACTACTGGGGTATAGAATCGGGTGGCTAGCCCGGATGTCCAGGCAGTATTCCAGGCTCTTTTAAATGGCCCAGGCACCAGGATCTACTCATGCATGGGGGATGGGCCGTATACCCAGGAAGCCCATTAGCTCGATAGCCCTGGGGTAATGAGGTGCACAACTCACAGTTCGTTGGGGGAAGCCCTTAGGAGTACCGGACACTCAGCCCCAGGTCTGCCGCCCAGGCCACCACTCAGGTGGTGCATATACTATGACCTCTGAGGAGTTGTCAACCCCTAATGGCAGGGCTTGAGTATAGCAGTTGTCCCTGGTTCTCGCCTAAGGGACTCTCTGCAGGATCCCAAGCACAAGAGGGGCAGAGGGATGGCAGGTAACTGTGGGTGCTTTTGAGGTCCGCGGCTGCTATGCGAGCCGCTGGAGGGAAAGATACTCAGATGCTGTGCCACTACTGTCTGCTTTTTCGCCCTAAGTGTGCCAGGTATGCCCAGACATGGGTCCTGGGCTCACTGTGCCACTGTATCAAGCTATCCTGGCTGAAGAGGGATGAAACCCCGAAACCGGTCCTAGGCTGCTTGTTTCTGGTCCAGGGAGGACCTTGCTTGGCAGTTCACTTGGTCTGTTCCCATGAGGCACAGGATCAAGACTGATTTGTATATGGCCAGGTCTAAATTAGGGTGGCATGGTGAGCAAAAAAATTATGGATTTAACCCAGATCTCTTGACTGGGGGTGAATGTTTTGATTTGTTCTGAATTCCGCCAATCAATTGTGTGTCTTTTGCATAAGGGGACGGCCATTAGGGCCCTTGTGAGAGCGCCTCGTTCTAGCCTCCCATGTAGGCCGCGATTCACTGTGCTCAAGATGAACATCCATATCTGCCCTTCATCCTATCTGGGCCTGATGAATAGGTATAGCCAGTGAGGGGCATAGGCCTGGGGTGGGGCTCTGTATCCCCACTAAACAGCTACCCCTATCAAGAGCCTCAGGTGGGTCCCTCCACCACCCCTCACGTCGGTCCTTCACCAGGCTTCGCAGGGACCACCCAGGCCTGTAGAGGTTATTTTAGCACTGTGGCTCCCTGGGCATGCCATGATCAGGGCCAGAGGCAGCAGCCTCCCCTGAGGCACCGTCACTGTTGAGAGGCCCGCAGGGGCCCGCCTCACCATGTCGTCTGCTCCGCCTGGGACACCAGGGGCTGCACCACTACAGTCGGCCAGGGGGATGGGGGGGAGGAGGGCAGAGGCCAATGATGCACGACCCAGAAAGGCAAGATTGAGTGCAGATCCAAGTCTCAGGGCTATAAAGCAGTGTAAGAGGGCAAGGGGATCACTGCAAATGCAGCCTCAGCCACTCAAACCCTGCGGCAGGCTGGCACTTTCTTGCCGCTTTAGAGGGCGGGGAAGGCTGAGCAGGCCTCAGTGCATTATGGCCCTCGGCTCAGGCCCAACAGGCACCCCCACTCCAGCCGCAGCCAGACAGTCTCCCTCCGGCCAGGGGGGTGCTTGAACAGCCACCCACAGCACCCCTCTCGTTGTGGAGCTGCCTCAGGCCTTCAATGCTGAGTCTTCAGCAACTCGTAGTCTTCAGTGGGGGAGGGGAGAAAAGCCACGTGTCCGGCTCCCAGTCATCGGCGTCGCCTCAGCTGTCGTCACTGGAGCAATCTTAGTCCCAGTGGTGCAGTGGGCAAATTGGCATCGACTCAATTAAGTCTTCCACCTGCTGGGATCCCTCACTGGCTGGCCCAGTCTCATCGCTCAGATCCTCGGCAAGTGCGGCGGGTCACTCCACTGCGCAACACAAGCACCGCCGCTGTTGACTCTTCGGTGTTGGCCCCTCAAGGTCAGGCCCAATAGGGCTGCTGCTCTGTAAGTTCCTCGAGTCCTGGTGTCAACGTGGATGTGAGCAGATTACAGAGTGTTCCGCCTTTTTGACGATCTTGGCCATTTTACCCCAAATTGAACTTAAGACAATTGTATAACAATATGTCCTAGCAAATGTTTTTACTGAACTGATTGCAGTGGTATCCCTAGATGCAAATAAGGCTTTTGCCTCTTTGAATGGTTTTTATTCTCACCTTAATTAAAAACAGGCATGGTTTCAAGATTTATTGCATGGATACACCTCTTGTTAATGAATCCCTAGGCCAGAGTAAGGAGTAATAGTACACTATCGCGGACATTCCCCATTGGAAGAGACACACAACAGGGATGTCTGCTACCACCAATTCTGTTTGCTCTGGCCAACAAATCCTTAGCGGGATGGAAATGCAGTACTTCAAATACTTAGGCCTATGGTTCACTAAGGTTGACACAATGCACTCGGAGGACAATATTATCTCATTACTGACTAAAGTGGAAACAAATATTGAACACTGGCAACACTTTCTATAAGGAAGGGCGTCAATCTTTAAAATGATTGCACTCCCTAGGTTTACATATATGAGGCAAAATACACCCTACAGGGTACCAAACCACTTCTTGGATAGGACAGACCACCTGTTACGGTCTCTGGTCTGGACGGGGACCCTCTAACGCTCCACGTATGATGAAGGAATTGCACTGTCTAATGTCCGTATATATTATGAAGCAGTGCAGGTTTGTGTTTTCAATGACTGGGTATACTGATCATTTGAGGAACAGGCCTTCAGACTGGACAGATTCATATTGGGGAGGAAGGGGTACATGCATTTTGTATGCGGGGGAAAGCCGGAGGGCACATTACTGCCATCAACAAACATGGTAATCGAGTCATGGCATAAACTAACCAGAGAAATGAGATGGGAAAAGAGACGGACTCCCAAAATACTACCATGGGCGCAAATAAGACTAAGGGAAGTGACTTACCTCATTGGTGTCAAGAAATGGAACTTAATTGGAATATCATCCTTAGCACATGTCTGGGATGCGAATGGGATGGCATTTTTCGAATATTTGTAAACAGAATATGAAATGGCCCCATCCCAAATAATCAAATACCTCCAACTAAGGCATACATTAAAATCCAGAATCCCAACTGACGAGGAGACGAAAGAGGATTCCCTTCTTGACAGAAGATTACTAGATGGTCACATCAGCACTAAGGCCATATCACTCACATTCAGTATTGTCATGATCAACGCGCTAACAGACTTACTTGAACTGAGGGAAAATACATATATTAAAAGTGAAGATGATGAGTGGGGAATGCATTATGATGCCCCTGAAAAGTAGCAATAAAAGCCAGTTACAGACTAGTGCAATAAAAAAAATCCTACACAGAGTATATTTCAGCAGAAAACTACTTAAAACAATTGATAAGGCTGAGTCAGAGGCATGTTTGAGAAACTGGGCAATGGGGGGGGGGCACCTTCTCTCGTATTTTGTGGGAGTTCCCCAATATCTGCAGATATATAGACTAGAACAAGCCACAGATTGTAAAATTAAACTAATAGCTGCACTGGTCCTACTTGGGATTTGGAATTAAACTGAGACAACCAGTTATAAAAAGCTACTTATACATCTGGAATACATGGTAGCTAAACAAGACGTAGCTCAAAGTTGGGGAAGCCCAGTACTCACTCCCCAAGACACAGGATTGGAAAAGGGGAATGGATTTATGCATTGCAATGGAGAAAGCAGTGTATAAAGATAGAGGTTGTCCAAAAAAATGTACAAAAATATGGGGGAGGGGTGAAGATGACGTGAAAAATGCACAAAGTGTGAGTTAGTTCAAGAGCCAATGGTGGAATGGTGCTTATCATTCAGTCTATGGTGTTTGCACAGGATTTGCTACCCTCTCCTCCCCCGTACCACAAAAATCATGTTGTATGTGGATCTACAATTCATTCAATATATTGTAAATTTAATATGCCTATATGAATCAAAATTTTTAGCTATATGTAGCCCATGGAGGGTAGGTGGTCGCATAAATAGCACTGGGATTTTTATAGTTGTATTAAAACAAAACTGAATTTAAAAATATTTTTTAAAAGACGAAACAGGCAAAAGTATGTGCTTCAACTGGCTTAAATGGCCCGATAATCTTCCTTTTGTTTTGATGAACATGAAAAGTACTTCTAACAGAAGGATTGGTTTTAACATACCACAAAATTGTTATGGGTAGGTCAATGTGACTTGCATATGTACCTTACGCTGCACTAGTTTCAATAACTGATGACTTCATGTTGGATTATTGCAAAGTTCTAGCTGATATGGTGAAATATGTCTCATCAGGTGAATGTGGCAACAGAATTCTGTAAATACATCCTCTGTCATGGACTAAGCCCTACTGACTGGGTTGTAATCCATAAGCATGTCCGCAAAACCGAACCAGGTGATGCTCACGACAAGCACCACTATCATATGTGAGAGTATGCCTCAGTGGATCATCACAGCTCACACAAAGAGAGTGAACATACCTAAAGTAGTGGATGAGTCAAATGATCAATGCACACAGTCTGCTAAAAATTATACTCAGTCAAGCTCAAGTTCGCAGCGTGAAACCAGAGGGGGTGAATATCTTTATGAAACTTGTGTAGACAAAGTACAATAGCAAACACAAGGGATAAAGTTTCATGTGAGCAAAAGTTCTAATGAAGAATCTGACACTCCTGAAGTGAAGTTTTAGTGAAGAACTGCTACAGAGCAAAAGACAAGCAAATGAGTGGCAGCAGGAAGAAGTACTCTCTGATCCTAGCATTGAAACGCTGCATTTCAAGATCAAAATTACAAACACCCCGGGGGCGTGGCCAACAGCATGGCCGAGTAAGTCGCATACCAGCGACGCTCCGACGAGTCACTTTGATCCGACGACTAATTTTACATCCAGGGATCCCTAAATACCACCACGGACCCGAGGAGAGTCCCGTGGGGCCGAGGTGGTGCATGCGGCTGCTGAAAGGAGGAATCGGGACGGAGCCGCGGGAAGGCGGCCAGGCAGGGCAGGCGATTCCGGAGGCCGGGACCTCGCATCAAGTAGGTGGTGTGTCGCGGGGCCCCTGGTGCCGGACT
Organism: Lissotriton vulgaris; assembly: GCF_964263255.1. Classification (NCBI taxonomy): domain Eukaryota; kingdom Metazoa; phylum Chordata; class Amphibia; order Caudata; family Salamandridae; genus Lissotriton; species Lissotriton vulgaris. The sequence continues at coordinate 652,761,691 of NC_141699.1, forward strand.
GGAACGAGGCGGAGACACAGTGCGATCTGGGCCGGGAGCCCGCGCACAGGAGAGGCGGCCCGGCGGCCGGAAGATGCGGGCATGCCAACGCTGATTACCCACTTGCCCCAAGTAGACCGCGGGGTGTGGGAGACGCCGCCTTGCGCGAAGGCCCTGGGGAGAGACACGCTGCGGCTTCTAGGCCCGAGGCGGTTGCGGGGAAGGTAAAGACACTCTCCGAGCACCAGACACAACCCCTCCCCCCACCGCACACATACTGGACCCAGGCCGGACTGGGCAGCAGACTGGGCTTGCCAGGCAGTGAATTGCTCCCCAACCGGTGTTGGACATGGTGGGCCCAGGGGGGCAGTGAAGCAACAAGGGGTATCTGCATCCTGGCGTGACGGCCCACCACGCTGAGGGAACAGGCGCAGCCTGACGGAACACCCGCTAACCCTGTGTGGGCCGCGAGACACAGGGGAATATTGCATGAGCTCCGCCTAAGGAGGAGACACACGGCCGCGGCTGTGAGACCCTGGCTGGACCTGGGACGGACAAGGAGATAGAAGGGGCACGCTTCCTGCGCCAAACTTGGTCCCCGGCCCCCCTCCCCCCACGCCCATAACGGAACCGGGCCTCTGGGAGCCGACCCAACGGCGGAAGAGAGCCCCAACACTGGGGGGCTGAGGAGCTGAGGCCTACAGGGACCGCCTGTAACCGCCGGGGAGTGAGACCTGACCCGGGGGCCTGGAGGTGCGGGCGGCGTGTTTCTTGGCGGGGACGCAGAGCATCCTTCCCTGACTCTGCCGTGGACGAGCGGCCGGTTGGTGCGCCAGTGAATCGCCACCAGGGGCCCTGGGGGAGAAGCACCCGGAACATACGCAGCCCCACTGCAACTGGAGACAAGCGCCTTTGGTGGCTGGACTACGGCTGGCTTAGCTGCGGGAAGGGGGACACAGACACGGACACCGGACACCGGGGTCACGAAGCTGAGGCTTACAGGGACACTGCCCGCCCCTCACCGTCCATACAACCCCCCCGGCCTGGCAGGATGGGCAAGAAAGATGCGGCCCCTAAGGCCCCACGCCAGGGCACGCTGGACCGGTATGCATCGGCGTCCCCGGCGCCCATGCCGGGCGCGGGGGCTGTGAGCCCACGATCGGACACGGCGCTCCTGATGGGGGCCATCCAGGCGTCCAGAGACGACATACAGGCATCCCGGGCGGCGCTGGAGGTCAAGATCGGAGAGGTGGGCTCTGAAGTGACGCTCTTGCGACAGGACTTTCATCATCTCACGGACAGAGTGACCACGGCCAAAACTCGATTGGGGGAAGCGGAAGACACTATCCACTCGCTAGAGAAAGACACGAAGGAGCTCATGGCCTCGCATAAACAACTACAGTGGAAGGTGGAAGATGCGGAAAACAGGGCCCGACGCAACAACCTCCGCTTTGTGGGCTTCCGGGAAGGAATTGAGGGGCCCAACATGGTGGAATTCCTGTGCACATGGCTGCTACAGACCCTGCCTGAGGCGACTCTTTCCAACTGCTTCATAATTGATAGGGCACACCGAGCGCTCCTGGCAAAGCCCCTGGTGGGTGAGAGACCACGCCTGATTATCACCAGATTCCTGAACTTTGCAGACCGCGATGTAATCCTTCGGGAAGCGTGGAAGTTGGGTGAAATACGTCTCGAGAATACGCAGATAATGATCTTTCCTGACTACAGTCAAGGAGTCCAGAAACAGCGACGCTCTTTTGATGCAGTCAAAGCAAAGTTGAGACGCCTTCAGATCCGCTATATGCTCCTCTTCCCGGCCAAACTCAAAGTCATCTTTAAAGACAAGACGCATTTTTTCACCCATCCGGAAGATGCGTGGCAATGGCTGGAAGAAAGCCCACCGCTTCGGAGGCGCGAGGGAGAGCTGAGGGGGGCAATGGAGGCGAGGACTGCTCCTGGGTCTCAGTAGGAGACACCGAAGATACAGAGACAGCGGAGAATACAAGGCTCCAGATGGGAGAAGGCTATGCCATACCCTCCGCAAAATCCGACGACCACACGACAACGCGGAGAAGCTACAGTCATCCGGAGATCAGGCGGGCTCCAGGTTTCGATGCTTGGCAAGCAATGCAAGATCCGAAGGGGAAGAGGAGGCTGAAGGTGTCGCCTCAGGTGGAGAAGATGTGGGGGACCAGTAAGCATGAGCGAATTTTGCGGATCTCGCGTTCGCGAATTTTGCGGATTTGCGGATTCGCAATCCGCAAAATCCGCGAATTCACGCGAATTTGCGGATTTTTTTTTTTTTTGTGTTCGCCCGTGTTTCTGCCAGTTCGCGAGGATTTTTACAATTTCGCAATTTGCGAACTTACCTGTCGGGTCGCAAGTTTTGCGAACTTGTTGTTTCTACGTGTCCAGCCTGTTTGGGACACTCTTCTTCATCACTGCCACTCTCTGTCACCACTGCCACTCTCTGACTACTCATGCCACCCTCTGGCCCACCCATGCCACCCTCTGTTTCATCACCACACCCTCTGGTTGTCCAGTGTACATTATTTTCGGCAAAGCAAAGCACACCTTCCCTGCCTCAAGTGACCTGAATTAATTTGGGGCTGATTAATGTGTCACAGAATATTTTTTTAGCTGGCACCTGCTTCCTTAGTGCGCCCTGATTAGTGATCTTTTGCACTTGCTAAGTGCTTTCATTGTTGCAAAATTAGTTACAACACCTGCCCTGCCCCAACTGACAATAATGAATTAGGGGCTGATTAATGGATTTTAACTTCCAGCCTGGCTCCTGCTTGTCTCCCTTAGCTGTAATTCAGGACCTTTGTGGCATATGTGTAACTATTCTGAGGTTCAGAGCAGGGTCACATAATAGTTTCAACTGGCAACTGAACTCTGGAGGGGCCCCTCAGGAAGCACTACAGGAAATGGCTACTAATGATGTGCCTGAACTTTTGAACCTGGTAAGTAGTTACTTTCAGTTTTGCTAAGATCGTATTTCTGCAATTTTGCACTTATTCGCGGGGCGCGAACTCACGCGAACAGTGCGAGCAGTGCGAGCAAAATCCGCTGCTCGCGGATTTGCGGATTTTGCGGGAAATTCGCAAATCTCGCGGATTGCGGATTTCCCGAAAATCCGCAAAATCCGCGAGCGGAACGGATTTTCCGCCCATGCCTAGGGACCAGTCGATACACCCTCTGGTAATGGCTATCAATGAACTGGAGCAGGAAGCAGTCAACGAGGGGCAGTCTTCATCGGGGGATGTCCCAGACTCTAATGCGTGAACTAAGAGGGATCGGGGATGGACGAGATACTGGCTCTGCAAGGAAGCACGCTAGTTGTTTCACATACTTTATACTCACTGAGCTTGGAGTTTTACAATGTGAGGCCTATGACAGTGGGTATTGGGGGAAACGCCATTGTTTTTTCGAGATTGCTAGTTGCATTTGTTTGAAGTGAGTGTGTAGAGGGTGAACTTGGGGAGGGCGACAGACCCTCTCCGCCTGTGAGTCCTCTAATCCATCGTTGATGTGGGAGGGACTACGGGTGGAGGAAGGTAGGGTGGAGGGGTGGGGAGGGAGTTTCATGAGGTCTACAGTTGAGAGTGGTTGGAGACGAGAGAGAGAGATGGGAGTGGGGGACGGGGTGGGATGGGGAGTTGGGGACAAGGGGCGGGAGGGGGACGAGTCTGAAAGGTCATGCGCGCCAGCACCCGCGATACCCCATTAGCATTAGCCCCATTAGCATTAGCACCAAGATTATTCACCACATGCCAGTATGCCCGACGAGATGCTGGCTGACCATTGAGAGACACTGCAGGAGCTGGAGGGGCTCAAGATCCTAACGTGGAATGTGAATGGGCTCGGAAAAAAGATTAAGCTTGGCCTAGTGGAATGCATATGTGAAAACGGGGGGGCCTGGACATAATCCTATTACAAGAAACGCACCTCCAGGGCGGCTTCCTAGCCAGAGGGCAGTACAAAGTTCTTGCACATGCGGGATTTACTACAGGTTCGAGAGGAGTGGCCATTTTGATAAAGAAGACAAAACCATTCCGGGTTACACAAGTATGGTCAGACCCTCGGGGGACATTTATGGGAGTACGGGGTACCTGACGACGGCAGGAATACACAATCATCTCGGCATATGCCCCCCTAGACTTCAGGCAGCTATACTGAAAGGGATAACTGATATCTTCCTTGATTCCTCAGATACACTGCAGGTGCTAGGGGGTGATTTCAATGATGTGCTGGCCCCGACGCAGGACAGATCAGGAGACAGGGCTACAGACCAGACCCAGACGTTGCTAGCTAAGACGGTAACTACCCTAGGACTGACAGATGTCTGGAGGTGGCTTCACCCGGACGCCAAGGCGTACTCTTTTTTTTCGGGCGCTCACAAGGTCTACTCTAGACTAGACTATATTTTTCTTGCCCGTCACCTCCTGACGAGAAACGACCTAGCGGAATATAAAGCCAGAGGGATTTCGGATCATTCCACGCTCCTGGTGACAGTGGGGAGAAAGAAAGAGGGAAGGCAGGAATCCTGGAGACTGACAGCTTGGGACCTGCAAAACCAGGCCATTCTAAAGGGCCTCAGGGCTGATATCAAAGTATACCTCGCCGAGAATGAGGGGTCCGTATCCTCTAAGGTGGTTTTATGGGAGGCCTTCAAGACGGTCCTAAGAGATAGGGCACAAAACAAACTGGCGGAGGAGACCCGGAAGGTCCAGAGAGACACTGAGGCGCTGGAGACCCAGATTTTGGACCTGGAAAAGGAACATCAACTGGGTGGGACCCCGCACTCCCTTCGTAGATTGTTAGATATCCAGGGTCAATATAGGGAGATGGTAACGGGAGAGGCTAAGACGCAGGCATTAGCGACGCACCATCGTTTGTATGATGTAGGAGACAAGTCGGGAAAGCTGCTGGCCTGGCTCAGCAGAAAGGAAAGAGATGCCAGGTGGATAGAGTAGGTCCCAGGGGAGCCTGACGGGGTCAGATGCGCAGATTGCGGAGGCTTTTGCTAGGCACTATAAGCAATTCTACGAAGTCGAGCCTTAGGGACGCGAGACGAGGCCTTGCAGTACATGTCGCACCTGGATGTCCCAGTGCTGGCAACCGGGGACCTGGAGGGTCTGGAGGCCGGAATCACACTTGACGAAGTCAAGACCGCCCTAGCTAAGTTACGGGCAGGGAAGTCCCCGGGCCCGAACGGGTTCCTGGCAGAGTTTTTCAAGCGGACAGCGGACCTATTGGCCCGACATTTGCTGGGGCTCTTTGAAGAGGCTGTCCAAGAGGGGGAAGTGCCACTGGACCTTCGCATGGCAACGATCATACCGATATATAAGGAGGGTAAACCACCAGATGACTGCTCATCGTACTGCCCTATTTCCCTCTTGAATATAGAGGTGAAACTCTTGGCTACCATCCTGGCTCTCCAATTGCGGAAAGTAATCCCAGAACTAGTACATCTGGACCAGACCGGGTTACTGCCGGGAAGGGCCACTAGATTTAACCTTCAACGGACCCACAACTAGTTACAGGAGGTGGGTAGTAGACAAGACCCTCACTGGTTCCTCTCCCTGGACGCCGAAAAGGCATTTGATGCCGTACATTGGCCTTTTCTGGAGGGAGTACTGGAGCGGTTTGTTTTTGGCCCCAACTTTCGCAAATGGGTCCAATTATTGTACACAAACCCTAGAGCGAAGGTTAAAGTAAATGGGATTTTATCATGGGACTTCCCGGTGAGGCGAGGAACCCGACAGAGATGCCCCCTGTCCCCCCTCCTCTTTACGCTAACAATTGAGGTACTCGCAAGTGCAATTAGGCAAAACCCTGACATTAGAGGTTTCCGACTGGGGGAAACGGACACTGCAGAGGAAAAAATATCCCTCTATGCAGACGATGTTCTCTTATTCATCACGCACCCAGAAACCACGATACCGGCTCTATTCTCGGAACTAGAAAGGTACGGGACTTACGCGAGGTACATGATAAACTGGCATAAGTCCGTCCTATACGACCCCAGAGGACAAGATCAGTGGATTGACCTTCCTGAGAGGTTGCAGACATCCAGGGAGGGGTTCACTTACCTTGGTATATTTATGACGCTCGATAGGGGCCGCTCATATGACAAAAACATAAGAAGGATAGTGCATAATTTCATAGAGGATGCGAATAGGTGGCGTCTGCTCCCCCTTACGATCCTGGGCCGTGCGGCCATGTTCGAAATGATGACGTTGCCCAAACTTCTGTATGCATTCCAGAATGAATACTATCCCCTCCCCCGTAAAGGTGTTCAGGAAAATTGATATGGAACTACGAGCCTTTCTGTGGCTGGGTAAGCACCCACGAGTGGCCCTGACGACTCTGCAACGCCATCAGTATAGTGGAAGGATTTCACTCCCTAGTGCCGAGGCGTACTATTGGGCGGAACACTTGACTCCCATAAATGATTGGCTACATGCCCCGGTTTTACACCCCACATATGCACTTGAGAGACACATGATGGCTAACCGACCGTATAATTACTATCTCTATGGGGGCAAAGGAAGGGGGAGACTCCTGCCGGCCACCAGGCTTACCCTGACGGTTTAGAACCTGGCAACGAAGACCACAGGCTGGGAAAAGAAACCCACTACACAGAGGCCGTTATGGCACTGTACGTGGCTGCGAGAACTGAATAAATGGAAGGGGTTCAAAAGGTGGGATGATATAGGGATCTCGACAATAGGCGATGTAACGGCTAAAGGGGAACTTAAATCATTCCCGGCTTTAAGGGCGGAATTCGGCCTACACCGCTCACAATACTTTAAATATGCACAACTGAGACATGCTTGGCGGGCAGAAGGGATCCCAATAGACACACTCCCGGAATATGCACCCCTAGAGGGACGCCTCCTGCAGGAACACATTCAGGAAAGGGCGGTATCACTCGCATATAGGACACTTATGAATAACATGCCGGAGGATCTGAGTACACTTCGAAGCAAGTGGGAAGGGGGTGTGGGAGATATGGACACGGTGGACTGGGACACAGTGTTATTGCACCCTAGAGAAGTAGCTATTAAGTCCCAGTTGAGGCTCATCCAATTTAACATCCTCCATAGGACCTATTTTGATAGGGTACGTTTGCATAGGATGGGGAGAGCTGGAGGCCGGGCCTTCCTGAGATGTGGCAGGGAGAAGGGGACCTTCTATCATATAATCTGGTCCTGCCCGATAATCCAAGCCTACTGGACGGAGGTCCTGAGTGAGTTGGGGGAGGTGCTGGAGACGACCCTGCCACTGGACCCTAAACTAGTCTTGTTGGGTATGACCAATGACATGGATCTAGCGCGCCCACTGATTTTCCTGGTCCTGGCGCTAGTGGTGGCTGAGAGAGACGTGGCAAGGAAGTGGGGGGCCACCGTTGGAGGACTGACGGAGGGGTCTAGATATATACGTGGCAGCGGAAAGGGTCACATACAAAGCTAGAGGGTGCCCCAAGAAATTTGGCAGAGTATGGAGTAAATGGCGGAAATATCATGGACTCGATGGGGAACTTTGAAAGGTGGGGGAACGGGCATAGGTACTGCAGCGGGTAGCCTGATGTGGCAAAATGGACTTGGGCTTGAGACTGTACCGGCACAGATATTTGTGCTGCATTATACTATATTGCTTTTGAGGGTGATGATTGGTGGGTGGGGGGTTGGGGGGGGAGGGTGCGTTGACCAATGAAGACATGATTGCATTGTTGTTATCAAATAAAATGCAAATAAAAATGTTTATATAAAAAAAAAATTACAAAGACCCCATTTGGAAAGAAGATGCTTACTGTGGACGGAGCAGACAGAGACAAAATTGGTCAAGGTGCAAGTTCAAGACTGAGTTCAAGTCAAAGTTCCTTGGAAAGTAAAGAGACAACGACTGTTGCTGAAAGAGAAAATGCTGAGGAAGATATTCGAAGTAAAAAAAAACTTGTAAAAGAAAGCAGTGTGAGCGAGAAAGAGAATCTGAGAGACAATGGAGTTCAAAAAGTAGAAGTGAGACATAAGTTGCCAAGAGATCGACAAGGAGGAGAGTTCCAAATCGGAAATATGCCTCACCTAAATGGGTGTATTTAGCCACAGTATCAGAAAAAGATGATGAAGTTGATGATGAATATTCTCAGACGAATAAGTAACAGTGCACGTTTGAAAGTGAATCAGAGACTGAGACTGAAACAGAGGCAGAACCACCTTGAAGGTAAAATTGAGATTGTCAAATAAAATCAAGTTTTGAAAAACTACTGTTGGCGAAAAGAGACCGAATCCAATTAAGTTTGATAGAAACTTATGAAACTAATACATGAATGTTTCTGAAAAAAGGAACTGAAAAACTTGGTTGAATTTTTGTTTTTGATTATTTTTTTAACAAAATAAGAAAAAAAGAAAAACATATTATTGTTTTAAAGTTTTGTCGATTTTTGAATTGTTGCCCCAATAAGGATTTTTGCCTCAATAGAAGATGGAGTACAGCAGATGCTGTAAAATTATAGGCATGTCTTAACTAAGACCAATATTATTAGCTTTAATATGACTGTTGTGTTTACTGATTCCTGTGGGATATGCTTCAGATTGTATTAATATAAATGTTGGGGTTCCCGCTAACAAAATTAGATGGAATATAATATATCGGTACCTATAGAGCATTTATATAATAGTGGTTTTAAAGATAATGTGTCTACTAAAATGATTAGAAAATATGTTGATATTATTCCTCTTCCCTGACCTGACCTGGTTGTGATACAGTCTGTTGGTTCATTCTCCTACCACTTCCTCTTCCTCAGCCCATCGCTCCTCCATCCCCTTGCACCCAATCTTGGTCTTTCGGCATTCCTCAACTGTACCAACATCAATTTCTCCTTTGTTTTCTTTTGTGCTGCCTCTAACTGTTCACTGCAGTATTTTGCATAACGCAAAATTTTGTTGACAGATTTGTACTGCCAACATATTAAGTGATGCTGTATCATCAAACTGATATCAGACCTCAATCCTAACACAAACTTCGAAACAAACTGCCCCATATCCATTGGTTCAACGGTATCCAATCCACTATGTTGTTTAAATACCACCAAAGTCTCTCATAATAGTCATGTACTGATTCTTTGGGATCTTGATTAGTACGATCGATTTTAAGCCAATTAACAGTCTAAGGGGCCACTTTAGACTGCAACCACGTAATCACCTGTTCATATTTCTTCATTACTTCAGCCGAAGGGCCATGAGTCACCGCATCTCTAGCTGGTTCTGCAGTAGGCCAAACAACGGCAACCTTACATGCTGTCCATAAATCACCCGGGACCACTATATCAAACAAGGTATTCAAATCAATCCATAACAACCTCGAAATCTTGACAAACCGGTCCATCTGCTTATACCAGTCAGCAGGTTTTTCCCTCAGCCGAGGAAAATCGTTGGTGAAAACTGCCAAATCACCCCTGCTCCATGGCACAAGTACATACCCCCCCATTCTGTACTTCTCTCAGAGGGTAATTTCCTGCTGCTCCCATCCCTCCACCCAGAGGCTGAGTATCTCCTATCCTTGGCACTTTCCTTTTTAGACCATCTTTCTTCCCATTTATCTAATTCTCTCCATGGTTGCATTGCCAAGATCAAATCTCAAATTTTTGCCTTTAATCCTGTCGTTCGCTTTTCCTCTAAATCTTGATCAGTATTTTTCCTGCATCAATTTTGTCTTGGTCAAATCCACCTCACACCTTCTTGCCAACTGTGCCAATGCTTCATGAGCCCGCTTTGCCTTTTTAGTAACATCCTTAGCTACACATAGCAACTTGCTTGGGTCATATGTTTCAATCCTGTCCAATGGCAGATTCCCTTCTATCACTTTATCTATTTCAGCTTTTAATCGTACCACATCTAGCAATGGTGCCTTCATTGCCACTTGTATGATTCTCTGACCCCTCTCACTTCCTGTTTCTTCCCTGCCACAAATGTGTGCCCTCCATGGACCTGCACTCTCCTCCATTCTCAAAACTGGGCGACTTTCTCTCTCACAACTGCGACTTCTCCAATGGTTACTTTCACCCAAATCCTGTGGTTCGATTAGTACTTTAGGTGCCTCTCGTCTCATCTCCAGTTCCTCTCTTGGTATCATTGACTCCCTCACTGGTGGAACCCACATTCTGATATCTGACCTAGAATTTGCCAAAGCTCCTGTTCGTCTTCGTTCCGACCCACTGTCCATTCTGGATGGATCAGCAGTAGCTGGCAATGGAGTACTAGCTTCCACTGGCATCTGAACCATACCTGTTCCATTCATTGTAAGACTCCCTCCAGATATAGTCTCTTCCCCTCCTCTTGTCTGCTGTTGACTTTCACCTGCTCTCTCTTTTGGGTTATAGATCGAAAGTACAGGTCCAATTATAACTGGTACTGTAAGAGAGTCTGGTAACTGCATAGTACATGCACTTTCGTCGTGCTCAGGGTCTGCATATCCTTGCCCTCCAGACCCCCCTGGAATTCTTATTCCAATTGCCATTCTCCCTCTTACTCCTTATGTCTGCTCCTCTAAACCCGCTCGACCCACCTCTAAAGCTTCCCCAGGTTGCTGCGTTTACTTCGGTTGCAACCTGGAGTCATAAGGTGGAGGACGTTCTGTTAGCAGCCTCTCAAGAAAGCTATCCTCTGTTTCACTGTCCTCCTCTGTCTTACTCTGTCCTTCATACCCTCCTTTTTGCAACCTGAGTGGATATAAGCGCTCTCCCTCTATGGCATCTTTTCTCCACCGCTTCAATTGTGCATTCCACCTAGCATCTTTATATCCCTTCATTGCTCTTTTCATTCTTCCCTGTGAAGCTTCTCTTCGCCATTGCTCCTCTCATCCACGCATCTAATGCCTCAAATTGCCCTGGTCTAGGCGGCATTTTCAGAGAAGACATCACTCCTCTCAACTGGTACAGCACCTCCATCCGAAATGAACCATATCGAGGGAAAGACAATTTTCCCTCTTTCTCTGTAATTTTATCCCAATTTTTCAGCCACGCTATAGTATGGAGTCCTACATTGGTTGCCATGTAATGTGCCGTGGTATCCTCTGGTGGAGCTTCTTCTCCAACCTGAGTTACTACCCCTGTGTCGCCCCTACACAAATCACCCAACCCCTTAAAACATCTCATTGTGAAAGTCAATGATTTGCAATCCAGAATTCAATATTCGACTTCGGACGAACTTCCACCAATCCCAGCGCTGCGGTACACCAACCGACCTATCCCAGCGCGGTTTGCACGTATGTCACAACTCCCTCTTTACAGCAGCTCACACTCCTTTACAATTTCACTTCGTACACTGGCTAACACATTCGTACTACAAGTAACTGTATATCCAAAGTTATTAAACCAAGTAACTGCTTCCTAACACAGCCACAATAACTTACAGTTACATAAACAAGTAATTGTCCATCCGCTAAAAGATCGATAGAACACTCTTACAAGAACAACCGCTGTGACCCCCTGACGTGCGTTGGTCACCCAATCGGTGTAGTCTAGCCCTGGTACCTGAGGTTTTCCACCGCAACGTTACTCCTACATTCACGCAAAGTTCCCTATCACAAGTAGATTGCCAATAGCGCTTCACGACACCCACAATTTTTGATTGGAAAATCACATATACAGAACTATCCCAGGATCTTGGACTTCGCTTGAGTCCGCTCACTAAACTTGAAGCTGAGTCCAAATCCTTTTTCATGGGGAAGAAACCAAAGATTATCTTTCCCTACTCTGCTCTCACTGAGGGTCCTGCCTATTTCCCATCTCATACCCCAAAGGTGTGAGCACGTGTTGACTTCCTAAGAAGTACTCACGTCAATTGGGTCAGATAGCTTAAGGCTATGGAGCTCGCTCTAAGATGCTCCTTCTCCGACGAAAAATGCAGAAGTCTCTTTCACTGTCCCTGCGCATCATACAAAAAGACAATGTTCCGCTCCTAATACATCACAAAAACGTTTCAATCTCTTCTGTCTGTATTTTTCGACCAGAGCTGTGTTGTTCAGCTCCTGCTCGGTAACCTTGAGTTTCAGACAGGCTAGACACGGAAGGCATCCTCCCTTCTCGCCTTTCAGACTTCTTCAAAGACATTCTGGGTATCTTCTAAAACCAAGAATAACGAGGTTGAATTCCTGAACCTGCAGTAGGATGAGAACATTCTGTCCTGCACACAAAAGGATTCATTTAATTATTTATTGAGCAACCGAGGAGTCTAAATCGACAACAACCTGAAATTCTGGGACCTTCAGTGCAGGCAACTTCAAGGACACACAATTACATTTATATGAGTATAATGTCATTCTGCACATTATGCATACAGGAATTATAATTGTCTCTAATATATGTAAAATCCTGCTTGAATGTGTACACTACATTTCAATACTTGTATAGCGTAAATAAATGCATCTTAATAAACACTTCAAACGATAAAATACATGTGAGTGTGTTTACACCATGAGTATAATGCACCCATACAATTTAGAGTGCTGTAAGCGCTCTTTCGGGGAGGTCGGAAATTACTCCTCTAGCACTACCTTTTCCTCACCCGTTAGGCTATATATCTAAGTGAAATGGTCCACCACTCTCTCTGCATCAGTCAACACAGCCAGACTTGACATAGGATTTTCCGCAAACCTAGAGATATTATCAGCCTTCCAAAAGGCATCAGTGTCTATTGATTTAGAGATACCAAATCTTCCCAGGTCTAGGTATGAAGCTGGTGTCTCCTTTTTTAGGTCTCGCCTGCGTTGCAGCGCATGCACTGCTCACTTCCAAAACCTATTGTCGTTGGTTTTCTGTCGGGCTTCTTTGGAAGTGGGGTTGGTGCACACCCTGTCTCCATTAGGCCTCGTCCACCCTTCGTCTGATGACCCAGGCTCGAGCCCCCTTCTCTGAGAGGCTTGTCTGGATCAGAGTCAAATTCATGTCAGACCCAACTGATGTCACGTTCCAAAGCTGTATTGCCATACCTGGCCCCTGTTCAATTAGATTCAGTCAGAACAATGCTTTTGCCTCTGAGCTGCAGCCCAGTGCCACAACAACTTTCAGGCTGTAGATCATTTGTGCCTCCGTAATACTGAGTTTGAGTCTTTCTATCAAGTCTGTTTTTATTATTCAAAATCTTTAAAACGTGCCACTCTTCATTTCCATCCATCAAACTTGACTTTTTTTACCAAAGCGAAAACTCTTTTCTCTGAGAGTGTTGTTTCCGTAGCAACAGTGTCTTGATTGAGCCTCTGGGTAGCGTAATGACACTTTAACCCCATATGCCTGCCTACAGAGAACACCCCTCCCACCTCCCAAACAGCATCAAGCCGTGATCGGGGTATTCTCTAATTATTTATCCAGTGCTCGTATGCTTGCCAGGCTACAGACAACACCCCTCCCACCTCCCAAACAGCACCAAGTGGCGATCCCTATGGCTCAGTAAGCACTTTTTTTTTTGCATTAACGCAATGGCGACAGCTTGTTTCTTTAACCAGAGGGGGTGGGGGCAGCCTGGCTCCAAGAAAGGAATTCAGATAAATCAGTTCCTGGCAGAGATGTAGAGAGCTGAAACGCTCCACAGCGCCCTGCAGAGGAGCCCCCGACCCACTTGGCTTCAGGACTGGACCAAAGTAAGGGGATCAAAAGGAGAGTTACCACCCCTCCCTTCTTTCTACTCCCCCGTCCCTCTCTGTCCGCCTGACTGTCTCTCCCTTGCCAGGACCCAGCCCTGCAGGCTTCCCAGTGCTGTTTCAATCCACGGGGAAGTGGAGAAAAAAAGGCTTTTTGGTTTTGAAAAAAAAGTTCAGAGGGAGGAGGAGGAAGAAAGCGTTTTCAAGTCCTCCCCACTCCAGTCTCAAGGAAGCTAGAGAGCAGGTAGGAGAGGCTTAGATTTTCCGCCGTCTTCCCTTTTTGGAGCCCCACACTCGCATCCAGCTCCACTCCGGGATCATGGTTCTGTTGCAGGTTGGGAGAAGCCCCTCCAGATTTTTGGGGGCCTGTGGGCTTTGAAGATGTTGCCTTCACCGAGTTGCTTTGCTCCTTTTCTTAGTAGCGTGCCATATGCCCTTCAACTTTGGCTGCTCCCGCCAGGCGCTCGCGGGACGCCAGCAATCACAGAATATAATGTCTTGCAACACCATTAAGTATGCAAAAGAAATATTGCAACATTTCCATCCAACCTGCGGCTACCACTATAACAGAGGCTTCACCTTCACCGCCTTACACGGCGCTGCTAACTCTCTGCCCGGGTCTATCCTGGCCTCCACCTCCGATACCCCTATTGTAGAGAAGCACGACTGCCATTGGCTTTGCTTCCCATCTGTGCCAGACCACTCTGTCCGCCGCACAGACACCATGGGGAAACTTGACGGCTGACAAACCAAACTCCCCTTTGACGCCAAGAGGTCCGTCACGCGTTCTTGCACAGAAGAATAGGACCCATCAACTACCGCGTCCTCCTCGATCCCTCCCACAGCTCCGGAAGATGAGGTCAAATCCCTACTACTGGATATGCGACGCAGCCTGAGTGACCTCTCCACCAAAATGGACTTGATGAGCACGCGCATGGACTCCAGAATCCAAAAGGTGGAGAAGCATGACGAACGGATCAAGGAGGCGGAAAAGCGTATCTCTTATATGGAAGACACCACCTCGCAGATGACCTAAGGAATGACAAGCAAGTGTGTGCCTGCGAAGGGATGAGACTAGAGGTCCTCTAGCCTCACATTTTCAATAGGTCCTGCCAAATGAGCCAGATGGACAAACTTTTAAAGGTGATTGCTGCCAAGAACGAGGCCTTGGAGGCTAGAAGCCGGCGCACCGGAATCCTGAAAGCACTAATATCGGCAGGATGGAAGATTTCCTCGAACGTCTACTATGCACCACCTTCGGAGCGGAAGCCTTCTCATCCAAATTCCTAGTGGAGCGGCTAGTCCGAGACCGATAATAGCACGGCTCTTAAATTACAGAGACCGGGATGCTGCATTGAGATTGGCCAGGGATCATCAGAACTTACAATTTGAAGGTAACAGCTTCTCAATATATCCCAACTTCACGATGGAAGTGCAGGATGCCCGCCGTTAACTTCTCCTGGCCAAGCAAAAACTCTGCAAACTCCAGATTGAGTATGCTCTTCTCTATCCATCACGCCTGAGCGTCACCTACCGGGATAAGCACCACTCGTTCACAAAAGAACAGCAGGTGGATGACTTTCTCTGCACCGTCAAAAAAGGCACTCCGACAAGGGACTCTCCAGATCGCCTCTCCCAATCACCATCACTGAGTGCTGACTGAACTTTGTCCTTTTTGTCCTCCTGGTAGTAAGATGTCTCCCTATCTCTTTCCCGTGAGGAATCTTGTAACCTAGTCGCGTTTAGCTCACCTTCCTTTGCGGCACACCTTTCCTGCTGTTGCTCCAGCCATACTGCTGGGGTCTCTGAGGAGTACTTTCCTGTTGTATGCACCCTTGCAACACCCAGCTGATTTCGAACTACACCATCCTATGCTCCTCGCTCAGACCACAGGTAGGTTTTGCAACCAAATGCATAATGACTATATTATCTCGCAGATGTGTGTTATCCCCTTTATAATGTTTATGTAGGCACAAACTGTTCCCCATTTTCCGGTACCCCTTGGAGGCTGTTTTTTATCTTTTCATCTTTAATTTCCCTAATTTGTCAATGTATGATGTGGATATAGCTAACGGTCGTTTGATCATCGTATTGTCCTTGCCAAGTACCCTCCCCCCTTGAACATCAGTACTGGGGGGAGGCACACTGGCGTACCCCCATGTGGGAGATCCCCCTAGATCACTCTACTTTCGGAATGACTT
Source organism: Lissotriton vulgaris (assembly GCF_964263255.1). Lineage (NCBI taxonomy): Eukaryota > Metazoa > Chordata > Amphibia > Caudata > Salamandridae > Lissotriton > Lissotriton vulgaris. Next base: position 652,777,518 of record NC_141699.1, read on the forward strand.
TTACCTTGTTGCACAGTTGCAATGTGTTAGTTGGGTTGGGTGATGGTGGTACTGCCGGCACATTTGGCACATTTGGGGTGCCGCTGTGGGTGGGGGGTGGGAGAGGGATTTATGTTCACTGTATTGTTTTTTCAACCTTTCGACAGGCACAGACTTTACTTGACGACATGCACAGTATTATATGCTTCGTAGGTCACTTCTCCCTAATAACGCATTCCTCCCTGTAATAACACGCTGAGCTCCTACGTCTACGTCTTAATCTAATCTCCTGGAATGTTTGGGGCGTTCGGGACCCTCGGAAATGTAGGCACATCATATCCTACCTAGACAGACATCTTGTACACATAGAGGTACTGCAAGAAACCCACTTTGACTCCTCCCGTTCTCCCACATTTGCCAGTAAATGGGCTATGACACATGTCTTCTCCTCTTACTCTACCTACTCCGGGGGGGGGGGGGGGGGGGGTGGCCACCCTGGTGAAGCGCAAATCACCCTTCATCCTGGGTGGCACACAGCAAGATATCATGGGACATAGCTGTCTTCTCTGGGGCACACTAGTATGTACTACGGCCCTAATACTGATGACCCAGACTTTTACACCACATTATGGGGTCAGATTCTGCAAGTAGGATCCACTCATATTATCTGGGGGGGAGACTTCAACTCTGCTTTCAATCCGGCGATGGACAGATCTAACCCCCTCCCCACTCATTACACCAAAACACAGGCAACCATACAAGGGGTGTTCTCACAGCCCATGGGCTCACCGATGCCTGGCGCGCCATATCCATCCTGAAATAGGGAGGGTACCCATTACACTGCTCTCCATGCCTCATTGGCCAGACTGGACTACTGGGTGGTCTCCCGGGGTGCTGTTTCCTGGATTGAAAGTGCCACCCACCTTGCCAGGACATATTCAGACCACACGCCAGTGCTCCTAACTATTGCTCCACCTGACATGCGATCCACACCCCGAATCTGGCGGCTTGCTCCGGAGGCCTTACGCGATACAGTGTTCAGAGCAGAAATAGGTGAGGAAATCACCTCCTTCTTCCAGACTAATATAGATTCTGTTTCCTCGGTGGGGGTGATGTGGGAAGGTTACAATACGCGGTGCCTGCATTGTCCAAAAGTGTTTGGGTTCTACGGGATCCGCGCCGTACCCTTCGCAAACTTGAGAAGGAACTCAAACAATTAGAGACTGAACTCTGGGGACTGAACTCCGGCCGAAAGCTCACTACATTTAAAGAAAAACTCACGGAATATAAAGAAACAGCCGCATCAGAGGCACGCTTCTGTGAGAAATACCATAATGCGCGCAGATACGGGGAGGGCGAGCAGGCAGTTGGCGCAAACGGTACGGCGTCTAGATTTGCCAATTATGTCCTCGAGATTAAAGATTCGGAGGGAATACAGCACAAGGACAGTCAGGACATTCTGCGCACCTTCACTGACTTCTATACTACATTATACAACACCAGCAGAACCGAATCCCCTGACTTTGGACCCTTCCTGCACAATATCACTCTAGGCTGGTTGGGCAATGCGCAGCGGGAGTTCCTTGCGGCTTCCTTTGAAAATGATGAAATACACAAGGCAATTATGCAAATGCAGTCTGGTAAGGCCCCGGGCTCTGATGGCCTCCCGGTAGGTTTTTATACAGCTTACGTAGCCCAGCTGCTTCGCATCCTTAAAATCGTCTTTAATGAAGCGCTGGAAATTGGATGCCTGCCCCCCTCCATGAGACTAGCACTTATTTCGTCCCTTCTCAAGCCTGGCAAAGCAGCAGATTGCTGCGACTCATATAGACCCTTATCTTTAATTAATACAGACACTCAAATTCTTGCCAAACTTCTAGCTAATCGCCTCAGCCTTTTGATGGATAAGCTGGTACTCCCTGACCAGGCCAGCTTAATTCCTGAGCGAGCGACCTCGCATAATCTACGCACGCTCTTCTCCACACTGTACACGATCGACCCAAAAATACCCATTGCCGTGGTATTTCTCGACACCACAAAGGCGTTCGACTCGGTGGAATAGGACTACCTCTTTGGGATTTAACAAAACATGGGCTTCCCGAGGGGATTCATTTCCTGGGTATGCCTTTTTTACACTGTACCCATAGCCTTATTAACGGCCACTCCTCATCTCCCATCCCAATATCTCGAGGGACTCGACAGGGCGGACCGCTGTTGCCACTCCTATTCGCCTTAGCGATTGAGCCCCTTGCAGCTAAAATCAGACAATACCATCAAGATAAGACCCTCCAGTGCCCACTCTGACACATCCTGATTTCCCTGTATGCGGATGATATCACGCTATATGTCAGAGAGCACCAGGCGAACCTCAATCCGCTGCTTTGAGAATTTGTGCGATTTGGGGGTCTATCTGGGATTCATATAAATTGGTCCAAATCTCAACTCTTCCCCCTCACCTCCAATTGAGTGGTGCCCTGACGAGGTTAAATATCTCGGTATTTGGATACCCGCAAATCATGTTGAACTGATGCGCCTCAACTACGGTTGTACTCTAGATATGATTAGGGACAATGTTACCCGCTGGATCACCCTCCCGCTATCCAAGGCAGGCCGCATAGCCTTAATTAAAATGGCCATCCTCCCTAAACTCCTTTATCTCTTCACAAACGTGCCCTATGACCCAGATATGGCTTTTTTCTCGATGCTCCGGACAGAGCTTATTCACCTCACTTGGGGAGGTAAACAGCCCAGAGTGCAGTGGGACATCTTCACTCACCCAAGGAGGGTTCGATATCCCCAATTTTGAACTCTATTATATATGCGCCCAGGCTCATTATGCACATTTCTGGTTTCACCCCCCAGATACATGCCTCAAGTGGCGGCCGAACACTGGCTATCAGATCCCATCCCATTAGACAGTGCTATCTTTGCTGCTGGTGCTAATGGTGCGGAGACCCAGACCCCGATCACTACTACTGTTAGGGCATGGCAACATATTGCTACAAGAACCCGTGCCCCTATGCTATACTCGCCTTTGCTTCCCTTGTCATACCACTGAAAGATACTGGTCCTTCAGGAGGGAGTATTTAAGAAGACCCTAGCTAAATATACGATTAAAACTTGGGGAGACCTCTACTTCCAGGGCAAATTCCGAACCTCGCAACAGCTCTTCGCTGCAATACCCCCCTCTCCCATGGACCATTTTTTATATGTCGGTTTGCGGCAGGGATTTAAGAAACACATTCCATCTTTCCCCAATGAGCCACCGGAGATCGCCGCACTTCGTCTTATATTGGCCGAAGATGCAGCACCTCATCTAGTTTCTTCCCTCTATCGATCTCTGTACACCACTCAATCTGCCTCACGAACCACCTCCAGGGATAAATGGTCCACAGAACTGCAGCTAGCTATAACTGAGGAGCAGTGGACCTATTGCTGCGGACAAACAGAGCATAGCACATCCAGTAGCCGCCTCCGGATACTTCACTATAAATACATACACCGTACATATTATACACCTGTTAAACTCTTTCGCTTTCGAATGTGTGATGATGATAGATGCAGTCGATGTGGGGCTACAGGGACTGACTTCCTCCATCTGGCATGGGACTGCGCTGTTTTGCAGAGGTATTGGCTTCAGGTTTTGGAAGGACTGGAACAAATGACATCGCTACACCTCCCACACACTCCCCTTTTCGCCCTTCTTGGCTGTACCGCAACCATAGCAGCGCCACATAGAAAATTTGTCTCCTTCAGTCTTCTCGCCAAACGCTGTATTGCATGCTGTTCGGGCCGAGGCCGGTCGCCTAAGTTTAAGGAATGGATCCGAGATATGGTATTCTGGCTGGACCAAATGTACGCATGCGCTGAACTACTCCCACTTTCCTTCCGGCCCAAGACAATTGGGGACCCCTCACTACCTATCTGCTTGCACACCCTGTTTCTGATGTTAATGACACACAACCTGACACTGTGGTGACTACCAGTGCCCCTCAGACTCTTGACGGATTGACACGCGTCACCCCTATCCCCCCCCCCCAATCCTTCTCTCCTCAGACCTCACCATATGATTGAATGCTGTCATTTTATGTACTGTATGGTCTCTCTCATTATGTTGTCGCTTGTGCCCCACTGAATGAATCATACTCTTACAGTGTTTTATTGACCATTAGATCAATGTTGTTGGCCTACTATACCCGTTTCATCTATATACCTGCATTGATACTCAGTCTACTCATGTCTGCCCGATTTGTATTTTTTAAAAAAAAGCATAAATAAATTTAATTAAAAAAAAAAAAGTTCTAGCGGAAGTGATACACAAACCTTGTTTCTCTAGATATGTACTGGAACTTATTGGAACTTATTGGCCCTGACGTTGCTCAGTGCAGAGACAGTGCTGACATACTGGCAGCATTCACCACTCATTACTCCACACTGTACTCTATTTGGCGGAGGGGCTCGATGGAACTGACCAGCTACCTGGATAATGTGGCCTTGGGTTGGCTTGGAACTCACAGAGAGAATTCCTAGATGCTCATTTTGAGCTGGATGTGATACGCAAAGCTATTATGCATATGAAGTCTGGTAAAGCCCCAGGCCTAGACGGGCTACCCATAGACTTTTATAAAACGTATATTGACCAGCTAGCTCCCATACTAAAAACAGTGTATGAAGAGTCCCAAGTGAATGGGATTCTCCCACCCTCGATGAGAGGCACTTATTACCTCCCTCTTAAAGCCCAGGAAACCTGACAGTCAATGCAACTCTTACAGGCCGCTATCCCTAATTAATAATGATGAATAATTAATAATGATGCTAAAATTCTGGCTACGGTACTGGCTAACAGGTTACATTTATTAATGGGAACACTAGTCCTCCCCAACCAGGCGAGGTTTATTCCAGGTCATGCAACCTCTCACAATCTTTATCACAATGGAAGTTTTTGCACCTTAGAACAAATATTCCATAGCATACATCCTCGCTGCTAGATGTGTTTCTCTACGTGAGACTTAGAAAAGGTGTACGCAACACTACCCTGGCTTACCCACTACAAACTCCGACGTTGGCCCCACTCCATACGATGCTTCAGGCCCCATCTCTGGAGCACCCTATCGGACAAACAGTGGTCTTACTGCTGCCTACAGACGGAACAAGTGTCAGCAAGTTGCAGACTTCGCATTACACATTTTAAATTCTTACACGTCTATATTACACACCGGCCAAAATTTACAAATACAAACAAAGGGACACCGATAGGTGAGATAGGTGTGGTATGGGCGATGCCGACTTTCTCCATTTAGAATGGAGTTGCCCTAGTGTATATGAGTACTGGCGTCACTAGCCATGTCTCCAACACTTGCGCTTTTGGGGTACACTGAACTCATAGAAAAATCCTCTCTAAGATACGCCTTTATGGAGCTACCGATGGCCAACCGTAGGGTTGCATGCCGCAGCGCCCCCCCAAGTTCAAGGGCTGGATCAGGGATTTACTATTCTGTCAAGAACAACTGCTTAATTATGCGGATCTGCTCCCTGTGGCGTTCCGCCCCAAAGATATTTGGGGTCCTTTGACAGACTAGCTCCTCTCTCATCCTAGACACAGTGGCGGAAAATGCATGATAATAGTAGTTACGAGATATCTGTATATGGCCTTGAACACTGTGGAAGGGATATGTAGTTTCTGTTACCTGCTTGCTGATACATATTGTAACCTGGCATGTGGATACCTGTTAACATAATAGCTGCAACATACATTTCACTGAATTGCTTTTCTTCAGTACTTCTGTTTAAATATAAATGTTTCGATTGTACCGATCTATACTGCATTTGTCGCGAAACCTTTGATGAATGATGTAGGCACCTATAGAGGGTGCACATATATATCTGCAGGTATTGTGAGATTTTTGCTTGTTACTTCTTATAAAAATCTCAAATACATTTCAATATATTTAAATATCAATTCCATTATATTCTATGGGATTTATATTTTGACAGACGGGATATCCCTCACCGTGGTGACTGAGTAATCCGTCCGCCAAGATCTAAATCAGGCACACAGTCTTTTTACCTAAATGTTGTGATATTTGGAATTAATTTATTTGCATGAAATGTTACCAGAAAAAATCCCCCATGGTGTTTACCTGAAAATCTGTTGACCCTAGCTCGACTTCATGGCCAGGTACACCGATTTCCTATTCACAATAATGTGTGAAACAATTGCTGGTTGTGTATTTTTGTTGTTGCTTGGAAGGAAAGTATTATACTTGTAATAATTTGTATAAATGTTTTGCAGAATGATTGCTACTACAAAGGATATGCTCTAGACATCCCTAACTCCAGTGTGATGATTAGGACTTGTTCTGGATTGAGGTAATCTGAACATTTTATACATGTATGAGTTATTATTAATGAGTTTTCACAAACCGTAGGGTAAGCATGCAGGTCAGTTTAATTTCCTGCCCCTTAAAATGTGTAAGAAAATATCAAACTTCACACATTTTATCTAGAATGAGACCAGCTAATGTACTGCAGAACACAACTCAGAATTTATGTTTACACTTGTTTGGCCTTGCAGCTAAGCTACTGCCAGTGCTTACATCTTATTGTATCTAGTATAGGTGGCAAGCCAATTATCGGTGCCTGGGGCTCAGGAGAGAGGTTTTTCAGGATTAGGCAGACAGCTGGCCACTGGGGTGGGTTTGAAGGGGAATTTATAGGATGGACACAGCTTTGTATGAACAGACTCTATGGCAGAATAGAAGGGGATAACTGTGTGTGAGTTTAGGTTGAAGAGGATTAGGATCAATGAGGTTAAATGAAATGGGGACAATTGAGGATTGAAATAGGGTAATCAGAAAGGAAGCACAAGATTATGAATTTAGTAATAGTGGGCAGTCAACAAAACAAAGATAGAATCTGATATGAAAGATATTTGTGATAATGCATATTACATTTCACCATAAGAACAATGGCTGGGGAACTGCCATTTATGATAGTAAGGTATGTTATTATAGTTTAAATATCAATGCATTGTGGTGTGTAGGGGCAGCAACTCAGTTAAATGTTACGTTTATTGAGTTATATGTATTTGTGTAGTGCACACGTTCCTTTGGAAGGAATCCTGGTGCTGAAGCAGGAGCTGCATGGGCCGAGCAGGCCCTAGGTGATGAACCAGTTCTTCAGTTTCTTGCAGAATTCAAGAACTGAGAAGGAGGCTCTGATGTGAATGGTAAAGTCATACCATGCTTTAGGAATGTGGTAGGAGAAGGCAGGACTGCCGCATCTGGGTCTGCATATGTGAAAGGTGTGTGCAAGTAAGAATTTGGCTGAGCGAAGGTGTCTGAGAGGTTTGTAGAAGTTTATGCAGTTGAAGTAGGTGAGGTCAATGTAATGTGAGGCTGTGTGTGTGTACTGAGGAGTTTAAAAAGTGCTTGTGTAACCGGCTGGACTGGAATAGGCAGAAGGCGAGTCTTAGTAGGATTTAAACTGGGTTTTATTGAGCTGTACAGTCTATCAGTGCACGTTTTTCTGATATGTAGTCGTCGAGGGGACCGGCTTCTTTCTCGCCGACTCTTGCTAATCACTCCCTCCTCTCTACGACGGGTCGGGCTCCGCCTTCCTCTCTCCTCGGGCTCCGTCTTGGCCCAGGCTCCACCGAAGGGGATAACAAAAACAGAGGGTGTATCAGTACAGGAGACGAAACAGTATTCAGTGTCAGGACAGGGGGTGAGGGTTCACACAGTCCTCGGGAAGATATCAGGACTGTGAGGGACGTGTAACCGGGGATTACACAGGGGTCAGGGGGCTCCCCTTCTCTTATACCGCACCCACCCCCCTACTCGGTCACGCACCTCTGTTAGCCACGCCCCTCCGGGGGAGTGGCTGGGCGATGCGTGGGTCCGTTGGCCTCCTGGCTCTGAAGGTCCCGCTGGTCTCCGTAGGAACCCGAGGCGCCTGTTTCCCGGAGTCTTCCCCTTCTCCTCCTCCTCCACTGTAGGATTCTCACCCGAGGTTACACCTGGTTCAGCAGCCGCTCCCCGGTCCGAGGTTACTCCAGCGTCTGCTCCCGCTCTGGCCTCCGATGTTGCTTTTCCCTCGACTCGCTCCTCCGGCTACTCGATTCTCGTTCCCGGCCACACCACCGTCCTCCGTTCCACTCCACGCCGCTCCACCGCTCCACGACTCTCCTCTGCTCCACGCTGCTCCTCCGCTCCACGACTCTCCTCTGCTCCACGCCTCTCCTCCGCTCCCCACCTCTCCTCCGCTCCACGACTCTCCTCTGCTCCACGCCTCTCCTCCACTCCAATCCTCTCTGACCGCTCCTCCGGTGTAAAGACACACCTGGTCTTGCAGATGGGTGTCCTTTATGGCGAGTGCTGGCTCCTCCTCCTCGCTGCGCACACCTGGCCAGTTAAAGGGTCCGTGTTCCATATCCTCATTGTCGCAGCTATACTTCTCCTCAAATCGGTTCCATGTCGGGCCTCGGATACCTGTGGAAACAAGAGGGGGGGGGTCACAAATTACGGGCTCACTCCGGGTTACAGGGGGCGGGGGCCACCCTTCATGGTTACAGCTTGCTTGTGGATTGAAAGCCAGTGGAGCTCTTTGAGGTGTGACATGATTTGAGTTTGGTCTGAGAGGTTTGTTGGGGAGCCTGCTCGTAGAGTTTTGTGTGGTCTGGAGTCTTCTAGTCAGTTGAGCGTTGGTTTCAGAATATATATTGCGTTGCCGTAGTCCAGCTTGCTGGTGAGTAGTGCTTGCATGACGGTTCTAAGAGTGTTGGTGGAGAGTCATTTGAAGAAGCAAAAAGATGGACACTACACATTTGTCCAGTCACAGTGAGCTGATTGTTGTGAGAGACTGGCTTGGTATATGGTAGTCACTTACGTAAGTGTAGCACCCTGTACTAATCCAGATACCCCTTATGGTGATTACAGTGGTCTTAGACAACCTTAGAAAGCTTTCTAAGTGGTAGCTGTGGCGAGCAGCCTTCAGGCTTAGTCCAGAAGGAGTGTAAAGCAGCTTGTTTTACCAGTACTTAATGTTATGGTATAGGTTAAGGGGAAAATAATCACAGTGTAGTTATAAAAACGATGTATTTATTATTAACACTCACTAAAACAACACAATATCTCCTACCCGGAGATATATGCACATTAGACACAATACTTTGTAAATAGAATTTGTAAATAACACAAATATACAGTGGTCTCCAGGAGACACCAAGCAATATACTAAAATAGTGGAATACGAACCATGACTTAGGTCGAGAATGGACCCAAAAGAAATAAAAGAGCTGGGGACCAAGGAACCACCCAAGGTGATTATGTAGGAACCCCATGGAGGTCGTGTGCAGGGTTGGAACACGACCGCGTGCTCAATGTTAGTCAATAGGTAAGTTGGGATCACAATTTTAAAGAAGAACCACCCTTCCCAGCAGACCCTGAAGAAACCCTGTGGAAGATGGAAGGTTGGAGAGTCACTCCACCTGTGGATACCCCAGGACCAGGATACCTACACAAGGGAAGTCGGGTGCATAGGTGTCAAGTGACATCGGAAATCGCAGTAGGCCACAATGGAGGACTTCAGATAAAGGTGCTGCTGGAGAAGAAGACGAAGGAGTCCTGTGGAACCCAAAGGTAGGTTCAAGGTGAGAAGAATCTTGCAAGCAGAGGGGACAGAGTCTATGGCATTCAGGAGTGTCCAGGAGACACGGAAGGCGAATACCCACCAATGTCAGTAGATGCAGGGGAGTGACAGTACCCTTGAAGTTGCAGCTGAACAGACCTCCCACTGCAGAGGAGGACCAGGAGTCATGCACGAGCTGTCCTACGTCGGATGTCAAGAGCCAAGGGGTCAATGTTCGTCAGGGGCACCTACAAGCCTTGGCAATGGCAAACAATGTAGTCAAAGAAAAAGACGCCATGTCGGGACCAGCAAGGTCCAAATGACTCACCACGAGCAGGTGAGTCAAAGGAGGCCCAGAGCAAGCAGGGGAGCCCACTGGAGCCAAAGAAGACTCTCAAGGGGACCCATGGGCCAGAGATACAGGAGTTGCAAGAGCACCTCAAGCAGCTCACCAATGAAGAAGGCCCATGGTGCGGAGGATGCAATGCGGGCACTGATCTTGGCTGCAGGCGATGCTTGAGGTAGGAGCTTCTTGAAGCCTGAAGATCTCTGGAGGAGAGAGTCAACAAGCCTTGGCAACACCAAGTCTGTGCTGTGCACAGGGGTTCAGTTCCAGTGGTTCCGACGAGGGATACTGGCCTCAAACTCAGTAGGAAGACAGTGCAGGCCTCAAGGAAGTTGCAGAACTACCATCTGTGTTGCAGAGCCTTTCAAAGTCCGTGGGAGCCCAAGATCAGAAGACCAGACAGCTGCATTGTGGTGCCTGCAGATGCAGGGGAGTGACTCCTTCACTCCAAGGGAGATTCCTTTAGGTGTCTTGGATGACGACAGGTCCATTGAATTACCTGCTTGGAGTACAGGCACAGATGTTTCAGCAAACTTGCAGGGCGACGAGACCAGGAGCAGCAGGAGTCTTCCCAGTTCCTGTTTCGGTTCCCAACACGAAGTCCAGCGAGGTTCAGAGTGCCCAGACGGTTGACGTTGAAGTGGTATGTGATCTGAATCTTGTCCCACGACTAATCTAGGGACCTACCCACAGGTAGGCTCTTAAGTACCCTAAGAAAAGGGTTGTAACAATTCAAGGGGTCCCAGGGTTGGACAGTGGGGAGGATACTCTCATGTCATTTGTCCAGTTGTGCTCCAGAGCGGGAGCCAATGGCTCCCTGAACTGGAGTATGCACAGAGGGCACCAAATGTGCCCTTCAAGCAGTCTCAGTGGTACTGGCAAGCACCCCCACCCTGTCCAAATACACTAAGTCCTGTCTGGGACATGGTCACACCTCCCTGTGATAGGATACCTATTGTCCTGCCTTCCTTTGCTTGAGCTTGGCTCAGCAGCAGAATCATGACGCTGGTCGGCAGCAGCCATAGTTTGCTGTCGAGGTCCAGAAGGCTGGTACCGGGAGCACTGAGGTCCTCCCGGAGGAGCTTTAAATTGCATGGAATCTGATTCCAACATGTTTGATACCAAACACAACAGGGTAAGTTACAGCCAGTTTAGAGATGGCCATTGCGTAATGACGCATGGCTACTCTATATATCTTAATGACTGATGCACTTACAACCTGGGGGAATGGACTCCGAAGGTTGTAGGGGTGCTCTGCTCATGCAGGGGTGCCCTCACACTTGGAACCATGCACCCTGCTATCATGATTGAAAGGCCTGCCTTAGGGATGACTTATAGGTGTTAAGTGCAGTGACCTTAGATAAAAGGAAACCTATATCTGTTGTAAGTAGTGCTAGCCCCAGCTACACAGACTGTAAATGCAGGCCTGTAGTCACAATTTGAGTGGTATCTCATGGGTGGCATAATGCAAGCTTCAGCCCATGGGAAACCCCTTGTGTACCTATGTCCTCAGTACCTTAGTACCATATACTAAGTACTTATCAGGGTACACCAGTAATCAATCTGGACAGTACCTAAGTACTAACCATGTCCAATGTAGTGGAGAGGCACAGAGACTGGGGTCCTTATTAGCAGGATCTCAGTCAGAATATTCAGTAAAACATAATGACACCAGCCAAAACTGGGGGTGACCATGAAAGCAGGTCCTAATTTTCCTACTGTTGTCGATTACTATTCCACGGTTCTTCACATGGGTTCCCTTGAGGAGTGAGAGTCTAAATGTGGCAGGCTACCAGATGGAGTCACAGAGCGAGGTATCTTTTACAAAGACTATTACTTCTGTCTGTTTTTTTAATGTATCAATTATTTTCTTGGAAAAATTATGAATTGGGAAACAATAGCAGTAACATGCTAGGTCAGCTTATACCCATATAGAGATCTAAATATTTGTTTACTGTGGTGCATGCACTGGTGACAACCAATACTTATGTATACTATCTAAGAGAGGAATAGGGGTACAAGAGAATATGCTATAGAATGAAGAAAGTAAAGAGAGGAAGGGAAGAGGGACACAAAAATGGTAAGAAAGGTGGAAACTGCAAAATTGGGAAGAAAGAGGGAGGAGGCGAAGTGAAGGGTATTCAGCACAGTGATGGTAATGAGGAAGAAGCAACAGTCTAAGCAAATTATGGGGTAAGGACATTGGCATCCATACAAAAAGAAAAATTTGTCCATTAAATTGTAAATTATCTTGTCATATGATGTGGTCTTGTACATCTCTGCGGGCCATTCCTCATTTGACGGCAATTGTGGAGAGTGCCAATGTCGCACAATACAGATTTTGGCAGCTGTTAGGGCAGTGACGAGAAACCTAGGAGCATGGCGGTTCAGTTCAGGAATGTCCAAAAGGTCATGAAGGAGAACTAGGGGGTATGGAAGTGGTGAGGGTAGATCCACAGATTCCGGAGCATAGATTCTACTGCCATCCAGAAGGGGTTAATGGTGGAACAGTTCTACAAAATAGTGTCAATATCACAGGGCACATTATCACATCTCCAACAGGCAGAGTGAGGGAGCAAGCCTGGAGCCGTACCGATGTCCATTGCCGGGCATGGATCTTAAAAAGACTGAGTTTTATTTGTGCCTCACGGACTCCTCATTCTAGGGCCTCCAAAGGTTTTCCTGTTCTTTCTAGTCATATTCCACCTGCAGACAAGCCTTCCAGGTCGTCCTGAGGCTAGCCAATTGTGGCTGAGAGTATAGATGATGAATTAGGAGTTTATATAATCCGGACATCACTCCTTAAGGTAAGAGAGCACTGGGGATTGGGCAAGGGACCAGGGTTGGGGACCCAATTTACTCAGCAGACTATGACGTTATTGTACATATTGCCATTGTTGAGTCTGCAACATGCCAAATTCATCCCATAGCATCTCAAAGGACTTGAGTTCACCACCAGAGATCAAGTGCATAAGATTCAGAATCACAACTCTGCAGCAAGGACCCCAGTCAAGCGTGGCCCCTCCTATGCAAATGCCTGCATTGTTCCACATGGGAGTTTTGTCATGGAGATGCACGTCTTCCGAAATAAGCATGTGGGCCCACATCCAGGCAGCGTACATAGCTTTCAGCATGGGATTGGAGGAATTGGTAGCAGAGGGGCCAGAAATATAAAGGGCGTGTAACGCCAACAATGCCTCATGGAGTCTGAGCTCAATTATAACCCACAACTGTGTTTCCTGGACTTGAGGGTGCATGTATGTTATTTGTGCCAAATGTAGTGCTAAGCACTAAAGTTCCACAGAAGTCCGGCCTAGTCCCCCTGCTGATCTGTGGGAAATAAGCTTCTATACTGCCAGACAAGGTCTTGCTGAGCCCCAGAGGAAGGCCTCTATTTTCTTATCTATCCAACAGAGGGTCGAGAGGAGTATCAATTGGGGAAGCATGGCTAAAACATACGTGATGCGGGATAGGGTAACCATTTTCATCTCCTGATTCCGTTCCCAGAGAGAGAGATTCAAGTAAGACCACTTTGCAAAGTCCAGTCGCATTTGTTTCATTAATTGGTCCAGGTTATCCACCACCACTGCTGTTCCAGGCTCCTTTTTAAGTCGAGCCTGTCAATGCGCTTGCGCATTGAGCTTGCGAGAGATAGTGGGGCTTAACCCGAGCTTAACCATCGGCGATTTGATGCTGTGCCCGTGAAAAAGCAAGCTCAATGCGCTAGCGCATTGACCTAAAAAGCGCGTGCACATCAAAGCCACCAGCCTTCCTCCCACAGGCATCCCCCAGCGTGCGCTGTGCCTCAGGCATTTCTCCTCCCCTAATTTATTCACTGCCCACGGCCTTCACTTTGACGGCCGCCAGGCCGTCTCTCGCCTCACGCTTATCACATATTAGAAGCAGCATGTATGTTTTGTTTTTTGTTTGTAAGTTAGCTTCTAACTATTGATTTATAATTACACGTTTATCTGCACAAAACAATATTATTGTAAGTAATGCTAGTGTTTTAACATACATGGTTGCAGTGCTTTCATTTTTAGCACACTGCTTGCTTGGTTTTATTTTTAGTTATTTGACGGAGTCTCCTGGGTCCGTAGTTTTTGTTAAATTTGGGGAATTTGGGAAAGCATGAACTATTCTTTTTTTTTTTTTTTTTTTGCGAACCTTTATTTGTAGTACATGCAGTTACAAGTATGGGCCTACAACCATCCCGGCCGGCCGCTAAACAGAGCGAGAACACCGCAAGCAATATGTATAGTTATAGCAGTTCGAGGCCCGGGGTCATAAAATAACAGTACATAGCTTGTAATCAGACACAACAACTTGAAATCAGGATTTAAGAGGTTCATTTTCAAATAGGGAACTAAGGAAGAGGTGTCGCACAGTCGAACACAGTCCCGCAATAGTGTGCGAATCAGGATATCTACAAACAGTGTTAATACGGAGGAAATATCGGGGGATAAGATATACAAAGCAGGAGAAATGCAGGCACAACCCCAGCGTATAGCAAGTCTAACCCCCGCCCCTCAATACCAAACAGACCGCGAAGAGCAGGAGCGACGACGACACTAAAAAGAGAGGAAAGACTAAAGGGCCATGGAAACAAATACCGAACAAAACACCCAACCCGCAACCCCCCACCCTGCACACCCACAGAAGGCCATGGCCTACCCCCCAGCCGCGTGCCTGTCGCCCTAATAGAGACCCGAAATATAGAAAGATAGTGGAAAGAGGAAAAGAAAATAAGCGGAGGAGGGCCCTCATCATGCCGCCCGGCCCCGCCCCTCACCCCTACACCTCGGAAATCTCAATAAGGAAGCAATACTGTAATGAAGAATAACAAATCCCGAGCACAATAGCGATGAAATATCAATCGAACATACCCACTGCACCGTCTGCCAACAATAAAGCCAATAGACCATGAACCACATCATCCCTGACCCTGTCTGGCAGCAGTACCGCCAGAAGTCCACTCGTTAATCAATTTAAAGCACAGTCCTGAGGGTCCAAACAATATGGGTGGGTCCGGTTGGGGCGCAACCATAGAAGAGCACAACAATCCAAATCCATCTAAGTTTAGACAGCAAATATCAGGCAATATCAACGCCGGTCCGGGTACTTCCCAAAGCTCACAGATAACAACGCCATCCAGGAGAGGAGAGTCACACAGTTAGGCCACCGCCGCGACATAACCAGGCCAGTCCAAGAGGGAAAACAGCGTTCCATCCCCAGCCGCCAGTTGGACATGTGTCACAAGGAGACATCCATACGAGCAATCAAGTCGGTCCGCGCGGGCACGGGAGCCCGGTCCTCAAGCGGCTCTCGATGTCTCTGCGGAGCTGGAACTTCCTCCATGGACTCAGCAGCAAGTTCATCGGCAGTCCCCTGGAATCGGGCCGTGGCCGCCAGAGACGGCGAGACAGCAATGGCGTTCATTCTTTCACCCAGGTCCCACGCATGGCAAACCATGGTCTCGTGCAAAACTGTTAGGGCAGCCAATACGTCCCAGGATGTAAACTCCTGCGTATGTTGCGAGCATCCCGGCCCCATCCGTGCAACAGCCGTCTGACGTGGACGCGGGCCGTAGAGGAGGGCACCAGCCGCCATCTTGATCCAGTCGGCCCGGTCCCTCTTCACCACATTCAGGGACCCGGCCTCACCGCGAGGGCGCCACGGGATGTGTCCCCGGGGAAAAAACTGTGAGGCAGGCTCCTGAAAGGAGAGCCACCAAAAGGCTAAAATCCCTGCCGGGCCCCGGGAGTCGCCCGCCTATGTCGGGGGCAGTCCTTGGTTGTGCCCGGGCAACAAAGTTTGGGGAGGGGGCAGGAGTCATGCGCCCCCTCCGATCCTGTGCCACCACACTGCCCTTCAAGGGTCACCGCCAAGCGGACCGGGTCTTCACCGCTAGCAGCGGTCCTTCATGTCAACGGCATCCACCGACAGGCCCCCTACCGCCATCAACCGCCGCTGGTGCTGCAGCTGTGGCCGGAGGCCCTGCCAAGTCAGCGCCCCGGTCTCATCACCGCGTGGGCCGCGGAGCAGTCGGGGACAGTTCTCAGGATCTGCTGCACGCAGGAGCTTCGGGAGCAAACGGTAGGTGCTCGTTTTCTTTCTCCTATTAAAGTATGCCGTCTTGGCTCAGGATAGACGTCAGGATAGCCGTGTGGGGCGAAAGGGCTCACGGAGCCGAGCGACTATGCAGCCATTTCGAATGCCTGCTTGGCTCCTCCCCCCATGAACTATTCTTATTTATCGACTACAACAAGGTAATAGCATTTCGCGTGTATTTAAAAGTATGCAAATGCGAAGGGGATGTTGTGTTTTTACCTCTTACTTTGCAGTGACCTACCATTTTTTTTAAGAAGCTTAGCATCCTGCTGATAGTTAATTTGCATTTCACAGATCATGTGCGCCAATAGACTACAATCTTTACTGAAAGGTTTAACACACTTAATTAGCTTGGTCTGGTTTCCTTTCCAACTGGTGAAAACATGTTATTGTTCCACACTATAGCAGACTTTCGGTCTGTGTGCTTCATCCGAATTTAATGTTAATACATTACAATATGTTATTTCAGTTACAAAATAAACGTGTACGCAAATTCATTTTATAAAAAGTTTAAACTGTATTGCCTAAAACATATTTGTTTTTAAAAAAAGGTGCCACTTTTATTTTTCTGTACATTTAAAAACTTAGCTCCAGTTTTTTTAGTAGTGGTGTTTTTGTAAACCCAAAAAAAGTGCCTGTGTTTTTATTATTTCGCAGGTTAACAGTGTATGCAGCTTTATGGCTTATATTCCTTCTGTTAGTTAATGTTACAGAAAGCAGATAAAGTATACACAATGTGGCTTGATTTAAATTAACATTGTAATAATATTGTGTTAAACAACAACCAAATACTGGCTTTATTTCACCTGCTTTTATAGTGCTTAATTTGTAGCTACAGGGGTGCAGGGGCTCTTATAAGGAGGCAGCTTTTTACAGTGTATTTTTGGCGGTTAAATTATTTCACAGTGCGATTCAAACTATGCAAATGTGGAGGCAATGTTGTTTTGAAGCTAAAACTGCAAATGCTGCTGTTGCAGTGTTCATGGGTCCGTGCTTTTTTAAGTACGGTGATCGCATGATTTTATTTGCCAGCATTTTACAAAGTCTTCTGGGTCTGGAGTCCTCGCTAAATTTATGAACCATTTAAAATTCACGGGAAATGTCTAATTGGCTGCGCGCACCTTGTACGGATGCGGGCAGGGGACACGTGCACATTTTGAAAGCTGTGAACCTAAGCACTGCCTACATGTATAGCCACGAGTTTGTCTTTGCTCTAGCACAGTGCTTCTTTGTTTTTATGACGGGGTTGAAGGCTTGAAAATGTGCACTAGAATGTTAGCAGAGATCCTATTAACAGCATGGGCATGGTTATGACTTCAGATGTATGCGTATGCATTAGTTGTGCAGTGACACCAAGATGCACAGGACAGAGGGGCCTGCCAAACAGTGGTAATTTGCATTTTAAGCACCAGCACAACGGATAGAGACTAATTAAATTGCTTCACTCCCTGTAACGTCTCATTAACAGATCCGTTCCTACTGCTTAATTTGTAACACATCGAATGCTAGGGCTTTTATTAAGTTGCAGGTTTATATAGCATTGTTTATTTATGGTTAGCTTGTGTCCCTTGTTTTTCTGCCCTTCTGCCCTCTGTTAGACCCGCTTTTTGTGCCCTTCTGCCCCTGTTAGACTCGTTTTTTGTGCCTTTCTGCCCCTGTTCGACTCGTTTTTTTGTGCCTTTTTGCCCCTATTAGACTCGTTTTTTACCTTGTTTTTCTGCCCTTCTGCCCTCTGTTAGACTCGTTTTTTGTGCCTTTCTGCCCCTATTAGACTCGTTTTTTCCCTTGTGTTTCTGCCCTTCTGCCCTCTGTTACACTCACTTTTTGTGCCCTTCTGCCCTCTATTAGACTCGTTTTTTTCCCCCTTGCAACCCCAGCATCACTCAGCGCAACCCCAGCATCACTCAGCGCAAACCCTGCATCACTCAGCGCAACCCCAGCATCACTCAGCGCAACCCCTGCATCACTCAGCGCAACCCCTGCATCACTCAGCGCAACCCCTGCATCACTCAGCGCAACCCCTGAATCACTCAGCACAACCCCTGCATCACTCAGCGCAACCCCTGCATCACTCAGCGCAACCCCTGCATCACTCAGCGCATCCCCAGATTCACTCAGCGCAACCCCAGCATCATTCAGCGCAACCCCAGCATCACTCAGAGCAACCCCAGCATCACTCAGCGAAACCCCAGCATCACTCAGCACAACCCCAGCATCACTCAGCGCAACCCCAGCATCACTCAGTGCAACCCCAGCATCACTTGGCGCAACCCCAGCATCACTTGGCGCAACCCCAGCATCACTTGGCGCAACCCCAGCATCACTCGGCGCAACCCCAGCATTAATCAGCACCACCACATCATCAATCAGCACCACCACAGCACCACTCTGTACCACCACATTATCACTCTGCAACACCACAGCACCACTCAGCACAAGCCCAGCACCACTCAACACCACCCAGAACCACCACAACACCACCACTGCATCACTCATAACCACCACAGCTTCACTCTAAACCACCACAGCACCACTCAGCACCACCACAGCATCACTCAGGACCACCACAGCACCACTCAAAATCACCTCAGCTTCACTCAAAACCACCACAGCACCACTCAGCACCGCCACAGCATCACTCAGGACCACCACAGCACCACGCACAACCACCACAAATTCAATTAACACCACCCAGCACCACCACAGCACCACTCACCACCACCACATTATCACTCGGAACCACCACAGTATCACTCAGCACCACTAAGCACCACCCAGCATCAGTCAGCACCACCACGGCACAACTCAGAACCACCTAAAAACTACTCAGCACCATCACAGCAACAATCAGCACTCCACCCTCCAAATCCACCCTACAAATCCACCCTCCAAATCCACCCTCTAACACCAACTACACCCTCCGCCCTCCAAATCCACCATCAAACAACACACTCAAAAAACAAAACCACAATCAAACTCCACCCTCCAAATACAAGTCCACCAAGTTATTTGCAAAAATTTTACCAATTACCATTATACATTACAATAACTTTTATTTAAAAATGAATTCATACATTTCATTAGAAGCCATTGTTATTTGTAATATCAATACATGTAAGTCACATACAAACTACACATATTGTATTACAATTGCAAAAGGTGTCACATTTAAAAAATTATAACTATTGGCATTGTAAAATACAAAACTATTCATATATTTTCACTATTAAAAAACATAAATAAAAAATAATATCATTTACAATACCAAAACATCAAACTTTCCTAATGTGAGACCTATTGCATTGCAAATGCTTGTTACTACATGAAGTCCTCTCCAAGGCCAAGTTTCCAGAATGTGGCAAATATTCCCATTCTATCCTATTGAAGGCCTTTTCTGTGTCCAACGATAGTGCCCAAGCCTCATCCAGAGGTCTGTTAATAACCGGACCGCATGAGTTAATTACGTGCTAGGTGGCCTGGTACAAACCCCAGTTGCAAAGGAGGAATAAGCAATGGAAAGACTCGCTTAAGGCAAGTTGTTGGAATGTTTGCCAGTCTCTTAACAACCCCATTGAGCAAGGAAATGGGGTGATAGCTTCCACAAAGGATAAGATCTTTACCTGGTTTGGGCAGTACCGAAATTGGTGACCTATTGGACAATACACCCAAGGAGCCTGAATGAGAAGCCTCAGCAAAGGCTTCATAGAGAAGATCCACTACCTCTGGTTTGGTCAATTTATAGAACTCTGCCAGGAAACCATCCTCGCCCATGGCTTTGTGATATGGTAGATCTGAGAGGGCCTGCTCCACTTCCTCTTTGGAAATCTCACCATGAAGCAACTGCCTGCCATCCTCTAAGAGGCCAGGTAAGTGAATACCTTCCAGGAAGGTGTTTATCTGATCTGCTTCTTGAACAATTATCGGTGAGTGGAGGGTCCTGTAGTAGGATGTAAACGCATCTGCAAATTTCTGCAGCTTGGTCACCGGTGCCCCCTTAATTGGTGATGTTAGCAGGAAAGGCCATTCCTGCTGCCCTCTGCTTGAGCTGCACCGCCAGAAGACGTCCGACTTCTTTCACTGTTCATGTCGGTATTTCAACTTCTGTGGTACATACTCAGACTTAGAGGTGAAGAGGGAATTGAGGTCCATGCGCTCCTTTTCAAGGCTGCGCCTGGTGATTGTGAAAGGATGGGCCATATATATACATGTGCGAGGTGTGATATATCTTCAAATGTTTTCTGGCGCGCCTCCCTCTACTTGTTGAACAGGGTTGAATCTATCATCAACTGTCCTCTGATTTTCTCCTCAGCATTCAACTCTGTTAAGCCTTGCTACGACTTCTGTCTTGTGGTCACCATAGAATATATTGTTGATTTTGTGTGCCCACATGATGTTAGCTAGTGGGGTCATGTAGGGGTTGAACTGAGGGAGGCTAAATTAGGATCCTTGTGGAAATTGCAGATGAGGTTGACGGCGTCCAAGGTGAAGTGGACCAAACTTACTGACTGGGTGGACTGGGGGCAGGCTGTCAGGAAGGAGCAAATCAAGAGAAGTGCATGTCCTTTGATGCCAACATCATGAAGGCTTTTGATAAAGATGCGGTCATAGACAATGTCAAAGCTGTAGAAAGACCCAGTAGGACGAGAGACACTGTGTCACCTCTGCCCATGATCATCTCCATGTTGTCTGTGATGAAGACGAGGGTGAGCTCTGTATTGTGATGGAGTTTGTCAATGCGGTGGGTGGCTAGATGTTTGTTTATCATGTTTTCCAGGACTTTTGCGGGGTAGGGTAGCAGGGAGGTTGGCTGGTAGTTGGCTTGCACCTTTGGGTCTGCTGAGGGTTTTTTGAGGAGGGGGAATTTTGTGATCTGCTCCTAAGCGTCCAAGTAGATGGCTGTGATGATGACTGTGTGTGGTTGCAATTTCTTGAGTGACGATGGTGAGTCAGGCTGTTATGGGAGTCCATACAGTGTTGATGGAGATAGAGAGGATAGCTTCTGTGCCCAAGAGCATTGGAACAGTCTCAGAAATTGAAGACTGCCATAAAGTGATTAATTGGAATTCACCCAATTTATAGGGAGACTGGCCTGTTTCTGGATTAAAAAAAATAATCTAGTTGCTTGTATACCACTACATAGTTCACTCTCGATTTGCGTTCAGTGCTGCTTTCACAGTTCTTTGGAGGCCTGCAGAACACCTGAATCACCTTTCTCTACTAAAGAGACTAAAGCTAACGTCCTCATGGAAATTTTGCAACCTAGTCTACCCACCTCTGAGCGCTTATAACCTTTCAATAATGCTATGACTGATTCCTGGCTATTGGGTCTAAGCCTTTTTAATTTCAGCCCTGGATATGAATCTCCCCAATTTAGAAGCTTCACATGCCAGGTTCAGGTAGTCCATATTTTTTGATGGAACATTCAACCCTGTTATGCCTTGCAGGTAAGGCTCACATAAGCATGGTAAATCCAGATTATTTTCCTACTTCTCCATTAGACAGAGAATCCAAAATAATATATGTTTGGGCAAGAATCTCATTTCTTCTGCCAGTTTGGCATTGGAGTCTGTGAATACAAATCGTCTTCAGGGTCTTTACGCTCACACCCTTTGGGACTTGGCACATGAGGTGTTGTCGGCCTTTCCAGACGACTTGTGCAGCTCCCTTGCTCAGACAGTGAATGATGGTCAAGAGGCTGCAAAGGATTTTTTATATCCTTATTGTCCGTGCTGTGGGCAATGGTGTTATCCTTAGACAACATCTCTGGATTTATTCCACTGGATTCTTAGGTGTCGTCCAGGCTTACCTAATTGACTTAATTTTTTGGCCCTAAACTGTTTTGCTTGTAGGATTGAGAGGTTTAAAGACAGCAAATTAAGGTCCAATAACTGAGGTTACTTCGACTGATCACCAGTTCAACCAGCAGTGCACGAAGTTCAGAGAGTACTTAAAAAATCTTGGCTTTTGGCAGTGACAATACTATATATATATATATATATAATATAAAGCAACTCACACAGACCTGTTCCTGGAAAAGGTGTGGCGCAGCGGCCAAGGTGCCTGACTATGGACCACTGGGTTCACGGTTTCATCCCCGGTACCGGCAGTAGGTTAGCCCAGCACCATGTGACTCTGGGCAATAACTCGCTTAATCTTCCAGATGGCCCCCAGCGCAAGGACACCTCTCCGAAGTTATCTGTCGCTTTACAAATGCTGGCATTCCTGCCACGCTGAGAGTGCCCAAATACCCCCTCCCACCACCAGACTTTGAAGGCGGGTAGGACCGGACTCCTTTAACCAGCAGCCCCCGAGGTGGGGCAAGCTGACAGTTTTCACTTTCGCTCCTCCCAGTGCAAGATAAGAGTCGCCGGTGGCTCCTGCATCGTGGAACACATTCGGGCACAGCCCGGACCAAGGGCGGGCCTGTCTGCGCCCATCGAAGCACGGAGGAGGCTGGGCTGGGCCAGCCCTCTTTTGCCTGACCCCCAACTGACGGTACTGTACCCTCTGCCCTTGTCTTGTGTGGCCTGCTGCCCCTGCGTGACCTGCTACCCCTGCGTTGGCCGCTGCCCCTGAGTTGCCAAAGTGTTTCCCTCTGGCCCTGCGTTTCCCTCTGGTCCTGTGTTTCCCTTTGGCCTTGCGTTTCCCCCACTGAAACCTGCAAAATCCAACAGGATCCCCAAACATGCCACCTGGTACACCCCATAACTTGGGACCACCAACGCAACTGCCTCCAACTGAAGAAAGAATGGCGTGCCACCAAGAAGCCCAAGACAGAGCAGCTCACAAACAGCCCTTAGCATCCATCACCAGCACATCAAAGAAGCCAAAAAAGCAGCCATCACCATATGCACCGACTCCGCACCCAACCACACAAAGAAACTCTTCAAAATAGTCAAGGAATTCTCCAACCCTTCAGCCATAGAGAACACCATCCACCCCTCCCAAGAACTATCTGGCACCTTCTCAGATTACTTCCACAGTAAGATCACCAACATGTACATCAATTTCAACATCCATCCCACCACCCTCAACAAACCAGCGAACACCAGCAAAACCATGACCACCTGGTCACCACTAACTGTCCTGACTAACTCGGCCATCAAATCTTTCATCCACTCCAGGGCACCCACCAACCCTTGCCCCACCACCTCTACAACCTCGCAACAAACCCAATCAGCACGCAACTCACCAGCATCCTCAACACCTCCATCTCCACATCAACCTTCCCAGACAGTTGGAAACATGCAGGCATACAACCCCTCCTAAAGGAAGCCTTCGCTGACCCCAATGACCTAAAAAATGACATTCCGATCTCCCTGCTCCCCTACCCAGCCAAAGTTCTCGAGAAAGCCATCAAACAGCAGCTCACTGAATTCCTGGAACAAAACCACCTACTGGACACCTCTCAATCAGGATTCCATGCCAACCACAGCACTGAGATCGCTCTGTTTGCCGCCACAGACGACATCGGACCACTCCTCGACCGTGGAGAAATTATGGTTCTGATCCTTCTTGGCCTTTCTGCGGCAATTGACACAGTCTTCCACAACACTCATCAACAGACTCCACAGCATAGGCATATAGCAAGATGGCCTCAAGTAGATCGCCTCCCTCCATGCAGGACGCACAGTGAGCATCCGACTGCCTCCCTTCACCTACGTACCCAAAAACATCATATGTGGCATACCACAAGTATCATCCCTTAGGCCCACAAGTATCATCCCTTAGGCCCACCCTGTTCAATATCTACATGAACCCCCTCACAGATGTCGCCAGATTCCACGCATGCAACATAATCTACACAGATGGCACTCAACTGACCCTCTCGCTCACCGAGGACCTCTCCAACCGCAAAACCAACTTCTACAACACAATGACTAACGAACCCGAATGAATGAGAGACAACTGTCTCCCAACTTAACTAAGACAAAACTGAAGTACTGATCTCCTCCGCATGGGACCACAGCTTGCGGCCTCAAGAACTCTGACCCACACCGACCGACCATGCTCGCAACCTCGGCATCATCATAGACGGCCGACTGACCATGAAATGACAAGTCAACGCAGTAGCCTCTGCCTGCTTCCGTACACTTCGCACATTCCGCAGAATTTTCAGCACCAGAATGACCATCACTCAGGCACTCGTCACCAGCCACCTCAACTACAGGCAACACCATCTACACAAGCATCTCCACCCAGCTCCTCAGAAGACTCTAGAGAATGCTGCTGCCAGACTCATCCTGGACATCCCCAGACAACCCACATTGCCCCCCACCTGAGAGACATCCACTGGCTCCCCATCCGGAAACGATGCCAGTTCAAGTTCCTCACGCACTCCTTCAAAGTCCTCCACAACCTAGGACCTGCCTACCTCAACCATCGACTGAACTTCCACCAACTCGCTAGACACCTGCACTCTAATTCACTCGCCCTCGCACCCCCCGCAACCATCGCAGTCGCAGAGGTGGCTGCTCCTTCTTCTACATTACTGCCAAGACGTGGAACAACCTTCCCCTCCAGCTCCATACAGCTCTGTCCCATCGCTGGCAGACTTCAGAAAGAGACTCAAGACCTGGCTCTTCGATTGAGACACTGCACCCAGATACCCCTAGTGGTGACAGGGCTGTGCTCTACAAATGCTGATTGATTGATAGTAGCAGAGGTAGGAGAGCCAAGGGACGAGGCCAACAGCAGCAGTAACACTCCTAGCACCCTTGCAAAGCCTTTATAGTTAACATTCTGATTCTGATACTGGTGGGCAGCAGCATCCAACATAGCCTGCCTTACAGGTGCTGTATCATATCAGACCAGAGGATCCTTCAGATTATCTTAGTTGGTTCTGCATTTCCATGTCTGCATGTACCTCCCCACATTCACCCTATTTAATCTCAGATGTTGGTGAATCACCCCTCCATGTTGCTCTCAAAGCAGTGATTTAAGTGGTCCTGGTAGTGGGTAGAGGACCTGGGTGTTGCTCCAGATTCCTCCTGGTCCTCAAGAAGGATGGGAGATTGGGACCACTTTTAGACTCTTGAACTGCTTCTTTAAGACAGAAAAGGACTAGATGGTGTCCTTGGGTCCTGCAGGGCATATAACTTCGTACACCAATTCTGCAGTCCTACAGGAAGTACCCCTGCTTTAAGGTCCTGCCGTTCAAACTTACATCAGCCCCTCGGGTCTTTGCAAAGGTTGTCATTCGTTGTGACCCGTCTTCGCAGGTTGGGAATGCATGGCTGCTGAAGGTGGGCCTGCCGCAGCTGGTTTCAAACTTCGCGCCATTGGTGTTCACCCTGGGGTTTTCCATACGTGACCCTAAATCTAATGTTCAGCTGGTGCAGAAGGTACCCTTTATAGGGCCCCTTTCTGAACACTGTTGCCTTGAAGACCTTCAAGCCTCCACAATGAGCCCAATATATTCACGCTATGATCCTGATATTTTGGGCAAGAGCTCCACTCCAAACCTTTTTTTAGGTCTCGGCTTCGAGACCTATTGTCACGGAGTTCACTCTCAACGGAGCCAGAGCGGTGAACGAGCGCCGATTGCATCTCGTGGACGCGCACGCCGAGCCTCCTGGAGCCGTGCACATCTCTTCCTCCACATTGTGAGTGCAGAGTAGTGAGTAGTGAGTGCAGAGTAGTGAGTAGTGAGTAGTGAGTGCAGAGTAGTGAGTAGTGAGTGCAGAGTAGTGAGTGCAGAGTGTGAGGAGTGAGTGCAGAGTGCAGAGTAGTGAGTGCAGAGTAGTGAGTGCAGAGTAATGTGCAGAGTAGTGAGTGCTGAGTAGTGAGTGCAGAGTAGTGAGTAGTGAGTGCAGAGTAGTGAGTGCAGAGTAGTGAGTAGTGAGTAGTGAGTGCAGAGTAGTGAGTAGTGAGTGCAGAGTAGTGAGTGCAGAGTAGTGAGTAGTGAGTGCAGAGTAGTGAGTAGTGAGTAGTGAGTAGTGAGTGCAGAGTAGTGAGTAGTGAGTGCAGAGTAGTGGGTAGTGAGTGCTGAGTAGTGAGTAGTGAGTGCAGAGTAGTGAGTAGTGAGTGCAGAGTAGTGAGTGCAGAGTAGTGAGTAGTGAGTGCAGAGTAGTGAGTAGTGAGTAGTGAGTGCAGAGTAGTGAGTAGTGAGTGCAGAGTAGTGAGTAGTGAGTGCAGAGTAGTGAGTAGTGAGTGCAGAGTAGTGAGTGCAGAGTAGTGAGTAGTGAGTGCAGAGTAGTGAGTAGTGAGTGCAGAGTAGTGAGTAGTGAGTGCAGAGTAGTGAGTAGTGAGTGCAGAGTAGTGAGTGGTGAGTAGTGAGTAGTGAGTGGTGAGTAGTGAGTGCAGAGTAGTGAGTGGTGAGTAGTGAGTGCAGAGTAGTGAGTGGTGAGTAGTGAGTGCAGAGTAGTGAGTAGTGAGTGCAGAGTAGTGAGTAGTGAGTGCAGAGTAGTGAGTAGTGAGTGCAGAGTAGTGAGTGGTGAGTAGTGAGTAGTGAGTGCAGAGTAGTGAGTAGTGAGTGCAGAGTAGTGAGTAGTGAGTGCAGAGTAGTGAGTGCAGAGTAGTGAGTGCAGAGTAGTGAGTAGTGAGTGCAGAGTAGTGAGTGCAGAGTAGTGAGTAGTGAGTAGTGAGTGCAGAGTAGTGAGTAGTGAGTGGTGAGTAGTGAGTGCAGAGTAGTGAATAGTGAGTGCAGAGTAGTGAGTAGTGAGTAGTGAGTGCAGAGTAGTGAGTAGTGAGTGCAGAGTAGTGAGTAGTGAGTGGTGAGTGGTGAGTAGTGAGTGCAGAGTAGTGAGTGGTGAGTAGTGAGTGCAGAGTAGTGAGTGGTGAGTAATGAGTGCAGAGTAGTGAGTGGTGAGTAGTGAGTGCAGAGTAGTGAGTGGTGAGTAGTGAGTGCAGAGTAGTGAGTAGTGAGTGCAGAGTAGTGAGTAGTGAGTAGTGAGTGCAGAGTAGTGAGTAGTGAGTGCAGAGTAGTGAGTAGTGAGTGAAGAGTAGTGAGTAGGTGAGTGGTGAGTAGTGAGTAGTGAGTGCAGAGTAGTGAGTAGTGAGTGCAGAGTAGTGAGTGCAGAGTAGTGAGTAGTGAGTGCAGAGTAGTGAGTAGTGAGTGGTGAGTAGTGAGTGGTGAGTAGTGAGTGCAGAGTAGTGAGTGGTGAGTAGTGAGTGCAGAGTAGTGAGTGGTGAGTAGTGAGTGCAGAGTAGTGAGTAGTGAGTGCAGAGTAGTGAGTGCAGAGTAGTGAGTGGTGAGTAGTGAGTGCAGAGGTGAGTAGTGAGTGGTGAGTAGTGAGTGCAGAGTAGTGAGTGCAGAGTAGTGAGTGCAGAGTAGTGAGTGCAGAGTAGTGAGTGCAGAGAAGTGAGTAGTGAGTGCAGAGTAGTGAGTAGTGAGTGCAGAGAAGTGAGTAGTGAGTGCAGAGTAGTGAGTAGTGAGTAGAGAGTAGTGAGTAGTGAGTGCAGAGTAGTGAGTGCAGAGTAGTGAGTGCAGAGTAGTGAGTAGTGAGTGTAGAGTAGTGAGTAGTGAGTGCAGAGTAGTGAGTGCAGAGTAGTGAGTGCAGAGTAGTGAGTAGTGAGTGCAGAGTAGTGAGTAGTGAGTGCAGAGTAGTGAGTAGTGAGTGCAGAGTAGTGAGTACTGAGTTGTGAGTGCAGAGTAGTGAGTAGTGAGTGCAGAGTAGTGAGTGCAGAGTAGTGAGTAGTGAGTGCAGAGTAGTGAGTAGTGAGTGCAGAGTTGTGAGTGCAGAGTAGTGAGTAGTGAGTGCAGAGTAGTGAGTGCAGAGTAGTGAGTGCAGAGTAGTGAGTAGTGAGTGCAGAGTAGTGAGTAGTGAGTGCAGAGTGGTGAGTAGTGAGTGCAGAGTAGTGAGTGCAGAGTAGTGAGTAGTGAGTGCAGAGTAGTGAGTAGTGAGTGCAGAGTAGTGAGTGCAGAGTAGTGAGTAGTGAGTGCAGAGTAGTGAGTAGTGAGTGCAGAGTAGTGAGTAGTGAGTGCAGAGTGGTGAGTAGTGAGTGCAGAGTAGTGAGTGCAGAGTAGTGAGTAGTGAGTGCAGAGTAGTGAGTAGTGAGTGCAGAGTAGTGAGTGCAGAGTAGTGAGTAGTGAGTGCAGAGTAGTGAGTAGTGAGTAGTGAGTGCAGAGTAGTGAGTAGTGAGTGCAGAGTAGTGAGTGCAGAGTGTGAGTAGTGAGTGCAGAGTGCAGAGTAGTGAGTGCAGAGTAGTGAGTGCAGAGTAGTGAGTGCAGAGTAGTGAGTAGTGAGTAGTGAGTGCAGAGTAGTGAGTGCAGAGTAGTGAGTGCAGAGTAGTGAGTATTGAGTGCAGAGTAGTGAGTGCAGAGTAATGAGTAGTGAGTGCAAAGTAGTGAGTAGTGAGTGCAGAGTAGTGAGTAGTGAGTGCAGAGTAGTGAGTAGTGAGTGCAGAGTAGTGAGTAGTGAGTGCAGAGTAGTGAGTAGTGAGTAGTGAGTGCAGAGTAGTGAGTAGTGAGTGCAGAGTAGTGAGTGCAGAGTAGTGAGTGCAGAGTAGTGAGTAGTGAGTGCAGAGTAGTGAGTAGTGAGTGAGTAGTGAGTAGTGAGTGGTGAGTAGTGAGTGCAGAGTAGTGAGTGGTGAGTAGTGAGTGCAGAGTAGTGAGTGGTGAGTAATGAGTGCAGAGTAGTGAGTAGTGAGTGTAGAGTAGTGAGTAGTGAGTGCAGAGTAGTGAGTAGTGAGTGCAGAGTAGTGAGTAGTGAGTGGTGAGTAGTGAGTGGTGAGTAGTGAGTGCAGAGTAGTGAGTGGTGAGTAGTGAGTGCAGAGTAGTGAGTGGTGAGTAATGAGTGCAGAGTAGTGAGTGGTGAGTAGTGAGTGCAGAGTAGTGAGTGGTGAGTAGTGAGTGCAGAGTAGTGAGTAGTGAGTAGTGAGTGCAGAGTAGTGAGTAGTGAGTGCAGAGTAGTGAGTAGTGAGTAGTGAGTGCAGAGTAGTGAGTAGTGAGTGCAGAGTAGTGAGTGGTGAGTAGTGAGTAGTGAGTGCAGAGTAGTGAGTAGTGAGTGCAGAGTAGTGAGTAGTGAGTGCAGAGTAGTGAGTGGTGAGTAGTGAGTGCAGAGTAGTGAGTGCAGAGTAGTGAGTAGTGAGTGGTGAGTAGTGAGTGCAGAGTAGTGAGTAGTGAGTGGTGATTAGTGAGTGCAGAGTAGTGAGTAGTGAGTGCAGAGTAGTGAGTAGTGAGTGCAGAGTAGTGAGTAGTGAGTGGTGAGTAGTGAGTGCAGAGTAGAGAGTAGTGAGTGCAGAGTAGTGAGTGCAGAGTAGTGAGTGCAGAGTAGTGAGTAGTGAGTGCAGAGTAGTGAGTGCAGAGTAGTGAGTGCAGAGTAGTGAGTAGTGAGTAGTGAGTGCAGAGTAGTGAGTAGTGAGTGCAGAGTAGTGAGTGCAGAGTAATGAGTAGTGAGTAGTGAGTGCAGAGTAGTGAGTAGTGAGTGCAGAGTGGTGAGTAGTGAGTGCAGAGTAGTGAGTGCAGAGTAGTGAGTAGTGAGTGCAGAGTAGTGAGTAGTGAGTGCAGAGTAGTGAGTGCAGAGTAGTGAGTAGTGAGTAGTGAGTGCAGAGTAGTGAGTAGTGAGTGCAGAGTAGTGAGTAGTGAGTGCAGAGTGGTGAGTAGTGAGTGCAGAGTAGTGAGTGCAGAGTAGTGAGTAGTGAGTGCAGAGTAGTGAGTAGTGAGTGCAGAGTAGTGAGTGCAGAGTAGTGAGTAGTGAGTGCAGAGTAGTGAGTAGTGAGTAGTGAGTGCAGAGTAGTGAGTAGTGAGTGCAGAGTAGTGAGTGCAGAGTGTGAGTAGTGAGTGCAGAGTGCAGAGTAGTGAGTGCAGAGTAGTGAGTGCAGAGTAGTGAGTGCAGAGTAGTGAGTAGTGAGTAGTGAGTGCAGAGTAGTGAGTGCAGAGTAGTGAGTGCAGAGTAGTGAGTATTGAGTGCAGAGTAGTGAGTGCAGAGTAATGAGTAGTGAGTGCAAAGTAGTGAGTAGTGAGTGCAGAGTAGTGAGTAGTGAGTGCAGAGTAGTGAGTAGTGAGTGCAGAGTAGTGAGTAGTGAGTGCAGAGTAGTGAGTAGTGAGTAGTGAGTGCAGAGTAGTGAGTAGTGAGTGCAGAGTAGTGAGTGCAGAGTAGTGAGTGCAGAGTAGTGAGTAGTGAGTGCAGAGTAGTGAGTAGTGAGTGAGTAGTGAGTAGTGAGTGGTGAGTAGTGAGTGCAGAGTAGTGAGTGGTGAGTAGTGAGTGCAGAGTAGTGAGTGGTGAGTAATGAGTGCAGAGTAGTGAGTAGTGAGTGTAGAGTAGTGAGTAGTGAGTGCAGAGTAGTGAGTAGTGAGTGCAGAGTAGTGAGTAGTGAGTGGTGAGTAGTGAGTGGTGAGTAGTGAGTGCAGAGTAGTGAGTGGTGAGTAGTGAGTGCAGAGTAGTGAGTGGTGAGTAATGAGTGCAGAGTAGTGAGTGGTGAGTAGTGAGTGCAGAGTAGTGAGTGGTGAGTAGTGAGTGCAGAGTAGTGAGTAGTGAGTAGTGAGTGCAGAGTAGTGAGTAGTGAGTGCAGAGTAGTGAGTAGTGAGTAGTGAGTGCAGAGTAGTGAGTAGTGAGTGCAGAGTAGTGAGTGGTGAGTAGTGAGTAGTGAGTGCAGAGTAGTGAGTAGTGAGTGCAGAGTAGTGAGTAGTGAGTGCAGAGTAGTGAGTGGTGAGTAGTGAGTGCAGAGTAGTGAGTGCAGAGTAGTGAGTAGTGAGTGGTGAGTAGTGAGTGCAGAGTAGTGAGTAGTGAGTGGTGATTAGTGAGTGCAGAGTAGTGAGTAGTGAGTGCAGAGTAGTGAGTAGTGAGTGCAGAGTAGTGAGTAGTGAGTGGTGAGTAGTGAGTGCAGAGTAGAGAGTAGTGAGTGCAGAGTAGTGAGTGCAGAGTAGTGAGTGCAGAGTAGTGAGTAGTGAGTGCAGAGTAGTGAGTGCAGAGTAGTGAGTGCAGAGTAGTGAGTAGTGAGTAGTGAGTGCAGAGTAGTGAGTAGTGAGTGCAGAGTAGTGAGTGCAGAGTAATGAGTAGTGAGTAGTGAGTGCAGAGTAGTGAGTAGTGAGTGCAGAGTAGTGAGTGCAGAGTAGTGAGTAGTGAGTGCAGAGTAGTGAGTAGTGAGTGCAGAGTAGTGAGTAGTGAGTGCAGAGTTGTGAGTGCAGAGTAGTGAGTAGTGAGTGCAGAGTAGTGAGTGCAGAGTAGTGAGTAGTGAGTGCAGAGTAGTGAGTAGTGAGTGCAGAGTAGTGAGTAGTGAGTGCAGAGTAGTGAGTAGTGAGTGCAGAGTAGTGAGTGCAGAGTAGTGAGTGCAGAGTAGTGAGTAGTGAGTGCAGAGTAGTGAGTAGTGAGTGCAGAGTAGTGAGTGCAGAGTAGTGAGTAGTGAGTGCAGAGTAGTGAGTGCAGAGTAGTGAGTGCAGAGTAGTGTGTAGTGAGTAGTGAGTACAGAGTAGTGAGTAGTGAGTGCAGAGTAGTGTGTAGTGAGTAGTGAGTACAGAGTAGTGAGTGCAGAGTAGTGAGTAGTGAGTGCAGAGTAGTGAGTAGTGAGTGCAGAGTAGTGAGTAGTGAGTGCAGAGTAGTGAGTGCAGAGTAGTGAGTGCAGAGTAGTGAGTGCAGAGTAGTGAGTGCAGAGTAGTGAGTAGAGTGCAGAGTAGTGAGTAGTGAGTGCAGAGGAGTGTGTAGTGAGTGCAGAGTAGTGAGTGCAGAGTAGTGAGTAGTGAGTGCAGAGTAGTGAGTAGTGAGTGCAGAGTAGTGAGTAGTGAGTGCAGAGTAGTGAGTGCAGAGTAGTGAGTAGTGAGTGCAGAGTAGTGAGTAGTGAGTGCAGAGTAGTGAGTGCAGAGTAGTGAGTAGTGAGTGCAGAGTAGTGAGTAGTGAGTGCAGAGTAGTGAGTGCAGAATAGTGAGTGCAGAGTAGTGAGTGCAGAGTAGTGAGTGCAGAGTAGTGAGTGCAGAGTAGTGAGTAGTGAGTGCAGAGTAGTGAGTAGTGAGTGCAGAGTAGTGAGTGCAGAGTAGTGAGTAGTGAGTGCAGAGTAGTGAGTGCAGAGTAGTGAGTAGTGAGTGCAGAGTAGTGTGTAGTGAGTAGTGAGTGCAGAGTAGTGAGTAGTGAGTGCAGAGTAGTGAGTAGTGAGTGCAGAGTAGTGAGTAGTGAGTGCAGAGTAGTGAGTGCAGAGTAGTGAGTGCAGAGTAGTGAGTGCAGAGTAGTGAGTGCAGAGTAGTGAGTAGTGAGTGCAGAGTAGTGAGTGCAGAGTAGTGAGTGCAGAGTAGTGAGTAGTGAGTGCAGAGTAGTGAGTAGTGAGTGCAGAGTAGTGAGTAGTGAGTGCAGAGTAGTGAGTGCAGAGTAGTGAGTAGTGAGTGCAGAGGAGTGTGTAGTGAGTGCAGAGTAGTGAGTAGTGAGTGCAGAGTAGTGAGTGCAGAGTAGTGAGTAGTGAGTGCAGAGTAGTGAGTAGTGAGTGCAGAGTAGTGAGTAGTGAGTGCAGAGTAGTGAGTGCAGGGTAGTGAGTGCAGAGTAGTGAGTGCAGAGTAGTGAGTGCAGAGTAGTGAGTGCAGAGTAGTGAGTGCAGAGTAGTGAGTAGTGAGTGCAGAGTAGTGAGTAGTGAGTGCAGAGTAGTGAGTGCTGAGTAGTGAGTAGTGAGTGCAGAGTAGTGAGTGCAGAGTATTGAGTAGTGAGTGCAGAGTAGTGAGTACAGAGTAGTGAGTAGTGAGTGCAGAGTAGTGAGTAGTGAGTGCAGAGTATTGAGTGCAGAGTACAGAGTAGTGAGTAGTGAGTGCAGAGTAGTGAGTAGTGAGTGCAGAGTAGTGAGTAGTGAGTGCAGAGTAGTGAGTGCAGAGTAGTGAGTGCAAAGTAGTGAGTAGTGTGCAGAGTAGTGATTAGTGAGTGCAGAGTAGTGAGTGCAGAGTAGTGAGTAGTGAGTGCACAGTAGTGAGTGCAGATTGCAGAGTAGTGAGTGCAGAGTAGTGAGTAGTGAGTGCAGAGTAGTGAGTAGTGAGTGCAGAGTAGTGAGTAGTGAGTGCAGAGTAGTGAGTGCAGAATAGTGAGTAGTGAGTGCAGAGTAGTGAGTAGTGAGTGCAGAGTAGTGAGTAGTGAGTGCAGAGTAGTGAGTGCAGAGTAGTGAGTAGTGAGTTCAGAGTAGTGAGTAGTGAGTGCAGAGTAGTGAGTAGTGAGTGCAGAGTAGTGAGTAGTGAGTGCAGAGTAGTGAGTGCAGATTGCAGAGTAGTGAGTGCAGAGTAGTGAGTGCAGAGTAGTGAGTGCAGAGTAGTGAGTAGTGAGTGCAGAGTAGTGAGTGCAGAGTAGTGAGTAGTGAGTGCAGAGTAGTGAGTGCAGAGTAGTGAGTGCAGAGTAGTGAGTGCAGAGTAGTGAGTGCAGAGTAGTGAGTAGTGAGTGCAGAGTAGTGAGTAGTGAGTGCAGAGTAGTGAGTAGTGAGTGCAAAGTAGTCAGTGCAGAGTAGTGAGTGCAGAGTAGTGAGTAGTGAGTGCAGAGTAGTGAGTAGTGAGTGCAGAGTAGTGAGTGCAGAGTAGTGAGTAGTGAGTGCAGAGTAGTGAGTAGTGAGTGCAGAGTAGTGAGTGCAGAGTAGTGAGTGCAAAGTAGTGAGTGCAGAGTAGTGAGTAGTGAGTTCAGAGTAGTGAGTAGTGAGTGCAGAGTAGTGAGTAGTGAGTGCAGAGTAGTGAGTAGTGAGTGCAGAGTAGTGAGTGCAGAGTAGTGAGTAGTGAGTGCAGAGTAGTGAGTAGTGAGTGCAGAGTAGTGAGTGCAGATTACAGAGTAGTGAGTGCAGAGTAGTGAGTGCAGAGTAGTGAGTGCAGAGTAGTGAGTACTGAGTAGTGAGTGCAGAGCAGTGAGTGCAGAGCAGTGAGTGCAGAGCAGTGAGTGCAGAGCAGTGAGTAGTGAGTGCGGAATGCAGAGTAGTGAGTGCAGAGTAGTGAGTACAGAGTAGTGAGTAGTGAGTGCAGAGTAGTGAGTAGTGAGTGCAGAGTAGTGAGTAGTGAGTGCAGAGTACAGAGTAGTGAGTGGTGAGTGCAGAGTAGTGAGTAGTGAGTGCAGAGTAGTGAGTAGTGAGTGCAGAGTAGTGAGTGCAGATTGCAGAGTAGTGAGTCCAGAGTAGTGAGTAGTGAGTCGTGAGTGCAGAGTAGTGAGTAGTGAGTGCAGAGTAGTGAGTAGTGAGTGCAGAGTAGTGAGTAGTGAGTGCAGAGTAGTGAGTGCAGAGTAGTGAGTGCAGAGTAGTGAGTAGTGAGTTCAGAGTAGTGAGTAGTGAGTGCAGAGTAGTGAGTAGTGAGTGCAGAGTAGTGAGTAGTGAGTGCAGAGTAGTGAGTGCAGAGTAGTGAGTGCAGATTGCAGAGTAGTGAGTGCAGAGTAATGAGTGCAGAGTAGTGAGTGCAGAGTAGTGAGTAGTGAGTGCAGAGTAGTGAGTGCAGAGTAGTGAGTGCAGAGTAGTGAGTAGTGAGTGCAAAGTAGTGAGTGCAGAGTAGTGAGTGCAGAGTAGTGAGTAGTGAGTGCATAGTAGTGAGTAGTGAGTGCATAGTAGTGAGTAGTGAGTGCATAGTAGTGAGTGCAGAGTAGTGAGTAGTGAGTGCAGAGTAGTGAGTAGTGAGTGCAGAGTAGTGAGTGCAGAGTAGTGAGTGCAGAGTAGTGAGTGCAGAGTAGTGAGTAGTGAGTTCAGAGTAGTGAGTAGTGAGTGCAGAGTAGTGAGTAGTGAGTGCAGAGTAGTGAGTAGTGAGTGCAGAGTAGTGAGTGCAGATTGCAGAGTAGTGAGTGCAGAGTAGTGAGTGCAGAGTAGTGAGTGCAGAGTAGTGAGTAGTGAGTGCAGAGCAGTGAGTGCAGAGCAGTGAGTGC
Source organism: Lissotriton vulgaris (assembly GCF_964263255.1). Taxonomy (NCBI): domain Eukaryota; kingdom Metazoa; phylum Chordata; class Amphibia; order Caudata; family Salamandridae; genus Lissotriton; species Lissotriton vulgaris. The sequence goes on from NC_141699.1 coordinate 652,812,306, forward strand.
AGAGCAGTGAGTGCAGAGCAGTGAGTAGTGAGTGCGGAATGCAGAGTAGTGAGTGCAGTGTGAGTGTGCAGAGCAGTGAGTGCAGGTGCAGAGTGGTGTGTGCTGTTGAGTGCAGAGTGGTGTGTGCTGTTGAGTGCAGAGTGGTGTGTGCTGTTGAGTGCAGAGTGCTGTGTATTGGCAATGTAAATGACAATGCCATCTATTTATGATTTAAAGAAAAAAAAGAAATGTCATGAGCAATGCCAATAGCTCCACCTTTAATGATGCCAAGACCATTGCATTGTAAATGCTTGTTTAAAATATCTTTATTTGCTTTTCGTAAAATAGACAGTTTACAAATGATATCAAGACAGAATAAAAGGGAGGGGGAGGGGGGGGGGGGGGGTATTGCTGCATGTGCACTTGTGTTACATGTGACAGGCATGTAGTGCCCACATTAGTGTGTGCCAAGGGCATTGTCCGGTATATTCGTCACATCCATCACGTCTAATGTTCCTACGGCCGGGGACATACCACAGAGGTCGTGTTCAAACCACCGTATGTCCAAGTAAACACGTATCAGTGCCTGAGTAGAAGGAATGGTGAACCCCGTCTCAGCCACACATGTCCTTGACTGCACACTGTTTTGCAAACAAGCACTAAATTACAGCAAAGTCAGATATGATTTGTGATTATCATAACTTTAACCATGAAGCAGAAAACTAAACAAAAAAGAGAAAATAAAAAATCGTCACCACATTGCCACGAAGAGCTCCACTCCATCTTGCTAGTGTGTTGTGCCCATCTGCATATGTTGGCCCTTCAATGCATATCCAACAAAGTGGCTCAGGACTTTTTGTGGTGGGTGACTAACACCTGTTTGACATGTGACAGGTCATTTTTCCCGCTTCCTCCCGGCTCACAGTTGTGACGGATGTGTCATTTCTCGGCTGAGAAAGGTCACATGGGGTAGGTGAAGATTTCAGATCTCTGTTCTCCTATGGAGCCGCACTGCCCCATACGTCTTTTGAAGTTGTGAGCAATAGGGTTGGCAGTAAACAGGTTTCTGCCTTACATTGCGGAAAGTCTATCCAAGTGCTGACACAAAGCTTGACCGCCTTGTGTTACTGCAACAAGCAGGGTGGAGTGGTGTCTTGTGTTATCGGGGCTCTGAGTCTTTGATGATGGCAGACACGTCGCAAGATTTCTCTGATGGTTAATCACCTAGGGCGATCCCTCAATATCTGGGCAGAAAAACACAGAAGATATCATTTAGCTAATCATGATTGGCGTCTGCATCTAGATGGCATAGAATATCTTTGCACAGTGGGTTGTACCTTCGGTAGACCTATTCTCAACTTCTAAAATACACCTCGTCTTTTATGCTCCAGAGTTTCCCCTCAAGCCCAGTGAGTCTTCAACAAGGAGTCACTTAGTTCTCTGTCCTCTCCCTGAAACTTTTAAATCTCTACATAGAAACCTTCTCTTGCCTGTTAAGATGAAGCCAACATTTCATTCCATCTGTACAAGATGATAGTTAGCCATGCATGGAAGTACGTAACCAGTCTGACAATGATACCATGAGATTTTCAGGAATTAATGTTGAACTAAACCCGCAAATAGTATTTCTTTTATACTCCATTCTGCACAGCCCCATATCTATTAGGATAATATTAGATTTATTCAATCTACTCAGCTGAGATTTATTAATTCTAATCGGCTGCAGACTATTGATTGTTAAAACACAACATCTCCAAGGTTTATCTAAGACAGACAATTAAACCTGTAAGTCTATATTAATGCTTTAGCTAAAGGGGAATTCCCAACATAAAATCAGACTTCAATTATCAAGTCCTCAGCCCCACAGAAAGCTTTTAAAAAGTTATATAATCTCTATTACTGTTAGACCTGATTATAGCAATCCCTACTATTTGGTATGCCAAGAATCCACCAGACCTCATTAAAATAAGCCGCAGATGTATTAGCTGAACTAGTACTGGTGCTGGAAGATCATACCACATTACCCTGATCTTAATAACTCTAAAATGGCTCCCATTGAGGACAAACACTTTCTAATGGTGGCCTGTATTGATATTGATTACAGGGCTATTTTATTTATTTATTTATATGAATAAGGATCATTTACGAAAGAAATGTTTTACGTAGCAATACAAGCAGCATAGAAAACTTGCAAGACTGGACTTCATAGTGAGGGATCGTCATAACAGAATTTCTTGGAGACGCTAGTGGAGGCAGTGGCAGGTGTCATAAGGCGCAGAGGAATATATTAGATGAATTGCATGTACAATACACAATGTATACATGTTTACAAGTCATTTTGCTGTGGTAAAATTAATTGCTCAATAGCTAACTTTTCAGTGCATCTTTGAAGCCTGTTAAGGAACAGGAGACATGAATGTTATGCGGTGGCGCGTTCCATTGAGGAGGCAGCTGGAACGCCTGACCCTGCTATGGCTTCCTATGGTGGATGTGACTACTAAGATTCATAGAGAGACATACACTCATCCCTCAGTGCATCTTGCAGCAAGAATGATAGAGGACATTTCGGAGACGGTGATGCCAAGAAGCCACCAGTAGGATGTGATGCAGTGTGATAGTAAGACTTCCAGGAGCCTCCTGGCATGCGAAAACTTATTTTTAACGGGTCCATGAAGTCAAAAGGATAGTGTCCATTTCTGTAAAATAACTCGTTTAAAAAAAAAAAATTTGAAGTTTGAAGCAATCTTTCTCTGCAAGTCTCCCTAGGATATGTAACTCCAGATATCAGCTGCAGTTGCCGGTGGACCGGGGAGGTCTCAGGGCCACATCCTTTGAGGCATACTTTTTGGCAGCGCAGCTCTAGTGGCTGTCCCGCTGGACAGCAGTGCATTATCTCAAGGAGGCTTGCTCAGAGTCTGGGGCCTTGCCGATGCCAGCAAATCGCTGCTTGCTTTTTCAGGAGCCCAGCCCGTCTTGACCCATCCCAAAAAAGTATTAATAGCGAGGGCTTGTATGGTTTGGAGACATCGCCTCTCCGCTGTATACCCCTCTGTTGCTGCTGGTTGGCCTGCCCTGTGGCAAGGGTTATTACACTGCAGAGGAAATATGAGTCTTGACCAATCACTTGCTTCTCGAGGTGGGGGCCCTATTCCCTGGAGGTCAACTTCTCTCCTTTGATCAGTTGGCCGAGGAGAGCGGGCTCCCCCGGCAATTCCTTCTCCGTTGGCAGCTCATAGACCCGACACACCCAGTGCTTCATGCTATGTTAACTATGGGCCCCGGTTACCACCAACTCACCTGGCTGTATAAGGCCACACAAGAGTTGTTGCTCGTCCCACTTCACCGAAAATGGGATGAAGAATATGGGAGGCCGTTCCATGATAAAGAATGGTAGCGAGACTAGAATTCCCAAAAAGGTTTCTCGTAAATCACGCTTCAAAAATATACAGTTTTTCATACTTCACTGGGCATATCTAAGCTGACGCAGCTCCACTGCCACTTCCCGGAGTCACAATTTGTCTGCCCCCGATTTAACCTCCTAACGAAGCACTGTTACATGTTCTGGATTTTGCCCAGTTCTACAGCACTACTGGCCCACTATTAATGCTACACTGCGAGAAATTACATCTGTACATCTATTCCTGGGAAGCCTGTTCGCTAGTCGTATTTAGGCGTAGGAAGCAACGCAAGCTGCAGACACGCTTCACACGCTTCACAGCACTGGCCCTCCTTTTAGCCAAACAAGCAATCTCATTGCATTGGGACGCACCTGCGGGCCCTCCTCAGGAGTCATGGACAGGAGCAGTGCACAAATGGGGGGTTGCCGAAGAAGAAGCGCCAGGTGCGCCAACGCCCCTTCTCCCCCGAGTGGGCCATTTTGCTCATGAACTTCTGGCAAACAATCGACAACGATCTTACATCCCTTCGGTCATAGAACCCGCAAGAGGTACCTAGTTGAGAATTCCTCCAAGTGGGTGTGATCTGCCTCACCTCCGAGGACTACCTTTGCCAAACTCTTAAGTCCCTTCCACCGCTGTTAAGTACACCGAGATACCATAGTGCGCTTTCCTTTGCCAGAACCTGCATTCCCCATCACCAGTGCAATATCAGCACACACTCATCCAACCATTCCCTCCTCATCGTCCATCCCAGTATTTGCTCCTCAAGTTACCAGTTATAGTTTTTTCTCATGGGTACGATAACATGATGCAACACCTCCACAGTGGTAGCTTCAAGTTCCTAAGTGCTCCTTCAATTACTACAGAGTACTTGCTGCTTAATTGTTGTGTGCCATTATATGCTTCGAAATTACTATTGTATCTCTTATGTATCACACGTAGACTCGTGGCAAAAGTTTGCAATGTTACTAAAACATTAAAAGCCCAATAAAATGTTTTCCCCACAAATATCAGTTACTACCACTACTGCTTATTTTTCTACTACCACTGAAACTACTCCTAGATGTTCTGTTACCTACTATTACCTTTAGCAATGCTACCGTACGTTTGCTATCTGAAGAGCTACCACAGGTGACTATACCACTCATAATATTTGTAATGCTGTTGTTATTTTATGAATACTAACTATGTATTTATTTATAGATGAGATCCTGTAACACATGCATTTTTCTGTTCTACATATATCACAGAGGATTACTACGGTTTGGTGATGAAATCTATACAATAGAGCCTTTACCACTTCTTGAAGGATTTAAACACCTGGTTTCGAGATTGATTATTGGCAGTAAAGATAGTATATCATATTTCCAAAATAACACAGATCCAGAAACTATGCGGTTGGCAGAGAGGTTTATGTCTTTAGGCATTCATTCGTTTAAGCAAGTAAGTGCATTTTCTAAATTACTCAAGATGAAAACATTGGAAGAGTGTTGTCTTTCCTTGAGGGGCTTATTGCTAAAGTCTGATAATCAAAAGTCAGCTTCTATTTCTTGTTGCGACTAATCCAGTGATTGAAACCATGTATTCTGCAATATAAGACAGTTTGGCAAATTATGATCCGCGTTACTGCGTGTCAGATACACTTACTGGTACATGTTCCGATTGTGATAAGTTTGCCTAGTGTTTCCGATTGAAAAGAAGGTGAGATGGCCACTGGAGCTCTGTCGTATGTGGTATGGGTATCACTCTCCAATAGTTGTTCGACTATTCTTGTCTCAGAGGAAGGTTATTGTTGCTAGGTGATTCTAAGTTGTTATTCAGGGTTGTCTTGCAAAGCACAAGTATTGACCTATATCACTGGTAAATGTATGTCTTATCTATCCAGTTCAAATATGGCTCTGATGCTGTGTGATCATTCACCCGACTGTGTTGCTATCCTAATCTTTCACTAGTCTCAAAGCTGGAATCACTTAGAAAATATATGTGCAACGTTTCACCTCACTTTACTCTTACTAAGCCATTAGAAGGGTTGATGCTGCATTAGCAGAGCTGATGACCAGCTTCTGTTTTCTAGCTTGACACGTGGGACCACATCCTGGTTGATTTTGGCAAAGATCTACTTCACTGAAATTTTTGGGCTAACTCTACTTTTTGTGGGCCTTATTTATGTGATTTAGATGCAGGGCAGCACTGCACGTCATTTTGCTGTGCTGCCCTGCATCAAAAGAAAAGGGCAGGAATGAGCTGTATCTATGAGTTCTCTTCCAGGGGATCCTCATCAATAGTCATAAGCATTGGAATATTCCCGCCCATGCGCGGGACCCCGGAAACAATATATTATATGTGCCCCACATATATATACTCATATATATATATATACATATATATATATATATATATATATATATATATATAAAATAAGCAATTGCAGCCAAATAAACAGTAGAGTTGAATTATGCTGTAAAGAATTCCCACCATACATGAACCTCTGCATTAGAAACATGAGAAACAACACCAAAGATTGTTTAGAAACTGTTTTAATGCTTAGAAAGCAGTAGAAAATTCTTATAACTCACTGAAAGCATAGAAAGCTCCCAGGCTGCATTGCAAACACACAGTCTAAAAAGACTGAAAAGCTAACCTGTAGCTGCAAGTAATGAAAAACTGACACCGTGCCTTTAAGGCACTCATGACCCCCAGTATCCCATCATGCCTCAGGGGTGACATGGGTCAGTTGTTCTTTCCGGCTCCTTCAGGAAGGACCCTGGTAACACAGATCCACTAATTTGTGGCTTTTCTGACAGAAATTTGCTTCAATTTTCTAACTTTTGGACTTACTTTGACTTTTAACACCTTGTCATATAAGGTTTCTGTCTTTTAGACAGTTTATGTGTGGCATTTTATTTTAAAATGCCTTCTCTTTTTGACAACTGTCCTTCTTGTGGCAACAAGAAGGAAAAATCAGACAGTCATGATGTCTGTATACTTTGCTTGCCTGATCATCATGATCCTAAGGACTGTCCTCACTGCGAACGCCTGTCTGAGAGAACTCTCAAGGACAGAGAAAGAAACCGCATTTATGGACTGGCTCAAAGATCCACCAGAGGAAGATCTCCAGTGAAGAAGGGCAGCAAGAGGGCCAGAAGTCCTTCTAAAGGCAAGTCTTCACGTCCTTCTACTTCAACGTCGGGCTCGGCGCTGAAGAAACATCTTCCGGTCAGTTTTCCAGCTGAAAAACGACCATCGACGGCGGGCTCGCCGTCGAAAAGAAGATCAGGTTCATCACCGACATCGAGGATGCCAGCTCCCTCGGCAAAATCCCCTCCGCCGTCGTCAACCAGTGTCACGTTTCAGGACGTTTGTGAGTGAACTGCATCTCCCAGAGTGCCTGTGGCTTAGTCTGTTCTTTGTGTTTGCATTACCTTGTTCTATATCTTTTCCTTTTACCCTTCTTCCGGTGCCTGTCACCTGTGAAGCCTGTCTAGTGGAGACTCGAGACCTGAGTAGCCTTTCGGGGCCCCTTGTTAATCTACATTGGATTTCTAGTTACCTCGGAGGAGCGGAGACCGAGAGAAGCCGTGCTGTAGTCTGCTCCGCTGCACGGCGGGATTTTGCCCTTTGACCTGGAGCCGCGCTGGTGTTTCAGGAGGAGCCGCGTTGAAGATTTCTGGAGCCGTGTGAGGAAACCCGAGTCGGCGTTTGTTGTTCAGTCGGGTATGTGAGCCTAGTGGAGCGTTCTGACATTTGGACTAAGTGATTTACGCTAATGGTTAAGGGCTTTGTTAGCGTAACGTGGTAGAAGCGGCTGCTTCTACTTTATTTCCAGTTTGGAGCCCTTTAACTGTGTTCATTGAGCTCTGTTTATTTTTCATTCAACGTGCGGTCGTTCATCGAGTCAGAACAGTTATTCCTGTGGATTGAGATGCACAAGACTTTGCTGTGCAAGTTTAAGCCATGGAGTTAAGACACAGGCTAAGTGGAATATAAGACTTCAGTAGAGACGAGCACATTAGTTTCTACATATGTGCATTGGGAGCTAAGGATTCTGCTTTCTCTCTGGAGACGGCAATCGGCGTCGAGGACCAAGACCCCTCCGCCGTCGTCAACCAGGCGATGTTCGGCGTCGAGGACAAGGATCCCTACGTCATCGTCATCTCGACGACGTTCGGAGTCGAGAGCCAGGACCCCTCCGCCATCGTCAACTCGGCGACGATCGGCGATGAGGACCAAGACCCCTCCGCCGTCGTCAACCCGGCGACGGTCGGCGTCGAGGGGTGGCACACCTCCGCCGTCGCCATCTCCACGATCGGTGTCGAGAAGTGTGACTCCCCCGCCAACGTCAACAAGGCGACGTCCGGCGTCGAGGACCAAGACCCCTCCGCCGTAGACAGCCAGGTGTCGATCGGCGTCGAGGAGGCGATCTCCGTTGATGTCTCGTCGACGTTTGGCATCGAGGACGTCCAAGGTTCCTCCGCCGTTGTCACGTAAACACTCGACGTCGAGGGAGAAAGCTCCGTTGTCGGCAAGTCATCGCCGTTCGACGTCGAGAGACCATCTTTCTTCGTATCACTCGTCGTCAAGACATCCAACGTCGGAAGTGATTGCTCCGTCGACGCCCCGGAGGCGGTTGGCGTCGAGGGGAAGAGTTCTATCGTCGATGCATGGCGATTCGACGATGAGGCGTCATTCTTCACTGTCGAGAGTTGGATCAATGTCAAGACACTCTGCGATTCTGGTTACGGAATCAGCTTCGTGTCACTCTTCTTCCCAGTCTTCTGGTTCCTCTGATCATCTGCAAACACCAGAAGTCCTGTCCGGAAATCTCCTCCACGTCGGTCAGAGGTTTCTGCTCCTGGGGTGAGGCTGTCCCCTAGATGGAATGCGCCACTTCAAAATTGGCAGGACTCAGGGGCTACCGAACGCCTTTGGCAGTACGTCAGCCCGGAACATAGATCTCCGCTGCAAAGGCTGGTTGCTGAGGTGGACAGAGTCAGTCCCCCCAGACGACAGGCAGCACGTTCACCTGAAAGGAGGCCAGAAATATCTCGTTCTCCAAGAAGAGAGAAACGTCCAAGAAGATCTCGTTCTCCTAGGAGAGAGGAACGTCCCAGAAGTTCTCGTTCTCCAAGAAGGAAAGAGCTTTCCAGAAGATCCGGCGAGAGTCGACACAGATCCCATCGCAGGAGTAGAAGAACTCCTTCCACCTCTTCTACTTCCTCTACCCAATCTTCCACCAGGGATTACTCCCCTACTCTCACAGACAGCCCTATCTCCAGAGTCTCTCCAGTGGACGACATCAATACCTATCTGGATGTCCTGCAGAGAGGGGCTTAGAAATTAAATATTGAGATGGCTGTCCAACAAGTGGCTACCACGGTAATGTTTGAGACATTACACCAAAAATCTTCTTCCCGTCCGTTACTTCCTTTACTTCCTTTAGTCCCTGGAATCATGGATCCAGTCAAAAACATTTTCCTCACCCCTGCAACCATCAGAGCAGTGCCGGCTCGTATACAAAAGAAATATAAGCCTGCTGACTCAGACCCAGTCTTTGTCAAATCTGATCCACCAGCAGATTCGGTGATTGTGGCAGCGGCTCGAAAGACCCATGCAGTCGCTCCTTCATCTTCTGTCCCGCCAGATAAGGACAGTAAGACACAGGACTCATGGGGTCGCAAAGTTTGTACTGCTGCCGCTTCTGCCCTGAAGGTATCCAGTGCATCAGCGCTGCTGGGAATGTATGACAGAGCCTTATGGGACTCGATGGAGCGCTTCAAAGCCAAGCTCCTGAAGGAAGACCAAAAGGACTTCGAACAAACTGTAACGGAAGGCAGTCTGGTGGCAAACCAAATGATAAGCACTGCGGCGGACGGTGCAGTGTTGGCGGCGCACTCCTATTCACATGGAGTATGTGCCAGAAGTTCTTCTTGGTTGCGCTTAACAGGCCTTAAACCGGATGCTCAACAACGCATCTTGAATCTTCCTTTCTCTGGGTCCTCTCTCTTCGGGGAACACACAGATGAGGAGATGACCCGGATGAAGACCGAACTGGACACAGTAAAAGCGGTCGGTTTGGAGAAGAAGAAAGAATTCAAACGATGCTTCAAATCCAACAAGGGCAGAGGGGCTCAACAGAGGGTTCAAACCCCTCAGTGGTCCCAGAGCAAAAATCAGGGGAAAACCCACTTTCGAGGAGGCAATCCAGCAGGGGTAGAGGAGGTCATCAACAGTCCTCGTCCACGACGAGAGGAGGGAAAGCTTGAGCAGTGGCTTCCTCTGGCGCCGTTACCCACTCCAGTGGGAGGAAGTGCTTCACAACATCTGGCAGAGTGGGTCAGCATCACAAAAGATCGTTGGGTGCTGAATATAGTGTGCAATGGATATGCACTACGTTTCCGTGCGATCCCAAAGTCCATACCTCCGAAAAAGTCTCGCCCTTACCAACTAAACCTTCTCCAAAGAGAGGTCAAGTCTCTTCTTCAAAAAAGAGCCATCGAGGAGGTGCCTCCCTCTCACAGGGGAAAAGGAGTCTACTCCAGATACTTTCATGTCCCCAAAAAAGGTCAGAAGGACAAGTTCAGACCCATCTTGGACCTTCGCCTTCTGAACAAGGTGGTGGTCAAAGAAAAGTTCCGCATGTTGGCTCTTCACCAAATATGTCCACATCTTCAAGTAGGGGATTGGTTGTGTTCGGTGGATTTGCAAGATGAGTACTTTCATATTCCAATCGCTCTTCGCCATCGGAAATACTTGAGGTTCGTGGTAGGAAGCAAGCACTAACAGTACAAAGTGCTGCCCTTCGGACTCAAGTCAGCACCACGAGTCGTCACCAAATGCATGGCAGTGGTTGCGGCTTATCTACACAAGGGGCTCTTCGCCTATCCATACCTGGACGACTTGCTCCTAAAAGGCCCATCTCCCCAACAGGTACTCAGCGACTTCCAACTGTGCCTTCAGCAGTTACACAAGCTAGGCCTCCATGTGAACATGGAGAAGTCTGTTCAACAACCAACCTAGAGCATCCACTACCTGGGGGCAGTTCTGGACACAAGTTTGGGAAAAGCGTTTCCTTCGGAGGAGAGACTATCATCTATGAAGCAGAAGTGCAGGACTCTCCTCCAGTCTCAGAATCCAACAGTCAGACAGGTAGTTTCCCTGCTGGGCTCCATGGCTACCTGCATTTTTCTGATACCAAACGCCAGACTGAGAATGCGGCCTCTGCAGCAAGCTCTAGAGGACCAGTGGGACCTAGCGACAGGGAATTGGGAGGATCGGATCAGTCTGTCCCAGGCAGCGAGGTCTTCCATCCTGTGGTGGACTCGCCCGCAGAATGTGTTGCTTGGAGTGCCGTTTCACCAGCCTCTTCCGACACTGTCCATGGTCACAGACGCTTCTCTAGAAGGCTGGGGGGCACACATGGGGTGCCTTCAAATTCAAGGTCGTGGTCAACTCAGCATCAAA